>NC_091441.1:20401587-20701587 GCF_964237555.1 Oryctolagus cuniculus | reverse complement strand
ACTGGCTATAGACTAAGCTTTCCAAAAAGAACTTGGACGATTTTTAATGGGTGCTACTGTTTCCATCTACTTGATTAGGTACAACGAGGGCTTGCAAGGCAGCCCGACCTAGATGGGAATATTGAGTGTTGTACCTTAAAAGCCAGGGTGACCCTGCTGGAGGGCGTGGGGGGGGTGTTTCTCCATCTACAGACTAAAGAAAATCACCACCATCTGTAGGCTGAAATAAATACACAGCGCAGGCCGGGGCACAGGTGGCAAATTTAAAAAAAAAAAAAAAAAAAAGCCAGTCGCCCCTGGTCTTTAAAGCCAACGGGACATCTGAGTTTCACACATTGCAGAGGGCTGCACACAACCGTAATCCCCAACCGTGACATCCACGCAAGCCTCTTCCGGCTCTGCTTTTGCCCACTGCCCCGTATGGTCTCCCTGGAAATCTCTACACAAAGCGAGGCTCTGCGGAAGCGCGTTAAAACGCTGGAGTCGCTCGCCGGACGATCCCCGTGAAGACCTGCGTGTCGGGGGGCTAAGTCTGACCCGTCCCAGCGCCTGCATCACGGCGGCGACCCGGCATTTCTTGCCTAGGGAGGGGCCCAAGGCGGCCGCCATCGCAGCCCCGGGCTCCCAGGGCCCGAGCAGCGCCCGAGCAGCGCCCGGCCTGGCCCACCAGGTCGCGGGAGAGGCCAGGCCCCTGGCTGCCTCCCTCCTGGCCTTAGTCCCGCACATCCGTGTCCGAGGCGCGCCCTCCCTGCTCCGGGCTCGCAGGGAAGCGCCAGGACTCGGCTGCAGAGAGCGCCGCGCCGCCCGCAGAGCATCACTCACCTAGCACCATCCCTGCGGTCGCCCTGGTCACCTCCAAGGACATCGGCCTCGACGCTACCGCCGCCTAATCACCCCAACGTGCTCCGGAGGCTCCCCGACTGGAGCGTTGCATCATACAGCGTAGTGCCGAGGTCGCACGCGTGAGTCAGCCCAGCGTCGCGGCGCCATTGGTTACCGGAGATGGGCGGGTGGCGCTGAGGACGCCATGTTTTGTCAGGGCAGAGGCAACTTCCGGTCAAGAGGTGAAATGCCCCTCCCCGAACGTTTGCGAGTTCTGAGGACGCCATCCAGCCAGGACACTTACGTCCCCAAACCGTCGCGTTCGGTACCCAAGCCTCAGACTTTTTCCTGGAAATCCAGTTCCGCCCCTAGCAATAGGTGCGCCTGAGCCCCTGGGAAACCAGCCCAGGGGTGTCGTTCTAGGCACCCAGTTGCTGGAATACTGGTTGAATTAATGGCAGCAGCAAATGTATTGAGCACCCACCCCCACCCCCGAGAAGGGGCGAGAGATGGTGGAGAGGTGGCTTAACCCACTGCGCTGCAAGGCCAGCCCCAGGTATGGAGTTGTTTTTTAGAGTTTCTTTCATATCAAAAAAAACTATCCTTTGCCTTAAGGACAAACTCTGGGATTCCACTAAGTGGGGAACACCCTTTTGTTTAGTGCCTATTAGGGAAACTGAAGCTCGGGGCAGGCGATTTATCTCAAGACACACAGAAGGGAGATTCAGAATCCCACACCACGTCTTTGTTCCGAAGCCCTAGTCCTGTCCACTACATGGTTATGGCCTTCCTAACAGCAACTTCAAAAGCAGGAAAATTCTCTCATATGGGCGCAATTCCGGTCCCGGCTGTTCCACTTCTGATCCAGCTCGCGGCTAATGCACCTGGGAAAGCAGCAGAAGATGGCCCAAGGTCTTGGGCAGCTGCCACCCATGTGGGAGACCTGGATGGGGTTCCATTCTCCTGGCTTCAGCTTGGCCCAGTCCTGGCTGTTGCAGCCACTGGGGGAGCGAACCTCTGATGGAAGATATCTCTGTTTCCTTCTTTCTCTGTAACTCTGCCTTTCAAATAAATCTTTAAAAAAAGAAAACAAAAATAACTGCATACCTACATTCAGGGCCTAACCAGAACATGAACCAAATACTTCTCATAAAGAATATTTCTCTTGGTTTCATGAACATGGCTTTTCCCTCTTTGCTGAATGTTTTCCGTTTGCTCACGAACTCTCCATTGCTGCAAAACAAATTACCCACACCGGAGCAGCCTAGATCAAGGAATTTGGAAGCTTAGCTGGGGGCTCTGGTGCAGGGCCCTTCATGAATCACGCTCTGGGTGGGGGCTACCATCAATTGGGGCTCACCTGGGTGAGGATCTGCCTCCAACCTCACTCACTCATGGCTGCTGTTTACCAAGTGGGCTCCCCCTAAACTGCTACTGACATCAACCAAGAGCAGCCTGTGATGAAAGAGAGTGCAGTCGTTAGCTATTGCTGTATAATAAATATAATAAATTACTCCACACTTCAGACAACATTTATCGTCTCACGCTTCTCTGGGCCCAGACACTAGACGTAGCTTAGCTCTCAGCCTCTGCCCGAGTCTGCAGAGGCCACCTTCAAGGTATCGGCTGAGACTGCGGCCATCTTAGGATAAATTAATGTTCCTAAGTCTCACCTGGCGTGGCTGCTCTTCCACCTGCACTCACGCCTGAGATGGCCAAGACCTCACTTGCTACGCGGGTTCTCTCCGGAGTGAGCGAGCAGAGGACAAGAAAGATATGAGTCCTGTTCCTAGTGGTTCTGCCTCAGAGGTGACATCCTGTCACTTTTGCCCTACTGGCTTAAGTAGAATTGGGCTACTAGGTCCTGCCTGTAGGATACTTAGAGGTGGGAATTACGGGGGCCCTCTTAGGAAGTTACCTGCCACAAGCCACCAAAACCGAAGCTTTGGTGCCTTTTGCTAAGTGACATTTCATCAGCGCTGCCACAATCTGGTCACACAGACCAACCCTGGTACAGCAAGGGAGGGCACCACACAAGAGGGTGAACCCAGGAGGCAGAGCTCGTGGGCGCTTAGTGGTTGCCCACAGCGGGCCTGCAGATGGACTTTGCTTCACCCTGCTCTGAGCCCTAGAGGCTGACATATGGGAATTTCTCTGACTCCGGATCGGGTGCTGCCAACAGGGAACACCTTCAGGCGTGCAGAGCGAGGACAGGGAGGGCTGCAACCTTCCCTGATGGCCCCAATTCCTGCCTGGTGGTACCAAGAGCCTTCACCTGAACTGCCCTGCATGAGTTTGGTTTTACTTGCTCCTTCCCATCGGTTGTGCACAGCAACACTTTGTTGTGAAATAAAAAAGTGTGTAAATAGGACCGAGCCCAGGCTAGAAGCTACACTAGACAGTGATATAGATTGCTGCCTCTATGCAGTCTGCACCTGCAGATTCCACCAGCTTCTCTAAGCAGTTAGTGGAGGGCGGTGAAACTGGGCTTAGGCCTGCCAGACACACAGCAGTCAGCCGGCAATGTGCACAGCTTTGTATTCCTGCCTCACCTGGGTGTGGGACAAGACAGTGGACAAAGGGAAATGTCTCAGGGGTCATACTCTGAGTGCTGTGACTGGTTTTCACTTGTCATGGAAGTGGTGTTAAATAAAAATTGTAGGAGGCTCTAGGTCTGGACAGGACACCTGTGCTGGGCCCAACAGAACAAACCAATATAGAGTTTAATCACAGTAACTCTGCTTTGACTGACTGCCTTGGTTGTAGCTAATGAATAAACTGTAAAAATACCTAGCTAAGCTGCAACCAGTGGAGTTGACTGACTAAGCTATAACCCATTAAATTGATTGCCATTACTTCTGTCCTACAGATGCTGCCTGATGATGTTGTAGGTTGTCAGAACTGGCCCTGATACCGGCAGCTGTGTAATTTGTGAATGGTTTGGTTTGGTGGTCTTTGCTCAAATTTACTCCACTGGAGATGACTGGTCTTGAGCATTTGCCCTTTGAACACTTGAACGTTGAACAGTTCTGACGCAGTCAGCCGGATCCAAATCCAAAGCAGAGCTCCATCCGCCTTCAGGGCACCAGAAAATGAGACGGGGCACCAGAAAATGAGACGGCGCACCTGCTGAGCCCCTCAGGCTCCCTGTTCTCTTGCTGTGTCTTGGGAAGCCTGGGTAAGTTCTCTTGTGGGTTCTGAATCTTCATGACTGTGTGTTTGGGGCTGAGTTAGAGCAGTTTTTTGCTCTGGACTAGGTATTGTAGAGAAGTCTAAGGTGTCTGGCTGGGTGAGCCAGTGTCTGCCCAACCCCCACCCCTCTCTCACTCACTCACCCTCTGGGCCTTTAAAATAAAATCTAAAAGAGGCCTCGGGTGCCTTACTGGGTTCAGTGTGTACATAACTAGAAGATAGGGAACTGTGTGTTTACTCGGGTGCAGGGAGTCTGCACTCATTTGGGTGAGTTCACCTTAAGGGGTGGTTTGTGCAGTAAGAAGGTGTGATCATTTGTGGGGGTTTGTGGTGGCTTCCTGAGCGGATGGAAACCAGGCTGAATGCATGGTCTGAACTCCAGCCCGTGTCCCAGAACCTTTTTTTTTTTTTTAAGAAATGAATGGATCTTACCAGAAATAACTTGGAATTATGGTGTCCACATAAGGCAGTTTTGGTTTGCATAGAATCGTTGGATTTGGGGGTATATTTGAAAGTGAGGGACTGAGCCATGAGTACCTTTAAAATGGAGAAGGCAAAAAGTTTGGGTTTACTCAGTCTTTAACAAAAGTTAATGGAAACTGGAATTATATTTTGATTAAAAGGTTTGAAAAATTGAAGTCTGTGCATAGTTTTTCTATAATACGCACTTCCGTGAGTTTTTTGGGAAGTGATGGCCTCGCCTGTTTTCTCTCAGCTGCGCTTCCTGTTTTCCTCCCCCTGGCAGGGTGCTTAAGCCTGAGATCTGATTGTAATGAGCGACCCAGCCAACAGTTGCTTTGGGCAACAATAAGGCGGGTTAATCAAGAAAAGGGGAGCGCCCTTTGACTCGGCCCCCTCGCTGAACGAAGACGGTCAGAGGGTGAAGGAAATGTCCTCTGGTTCTAAGGAAGATGCAGGATCCCGAGACTAGAAGCTGGCTTGTAACAAGGGCTGACCTGTCGCAGCAAAGGTTGGTTCTTTCTACCTGTAATGGCTGGAGAAGCGTTACTTCTCAGCCAGCCAGATAATACATTCCTTGGGAGGCTCCATCTTTCAGTAAGTGGATGGAAACTTAGACTTGCATGTTGGTTTTGTTTTCCAGTGCCTTCAACTTAATATTCTAAAGCCATTATATTTTGGGGTGGTATTTCCTGAACCTCTTCAGTGGCTCGTTTTGTTTAATGAGGAATTCAGGTATAAATGTTAAAATAAATTCAGTGAATATAAATGAGTTTGTGGATGCACTGTCATAGTTGCATAGTTATGATGTGCTGAATTATGAAATGTCAGTCATTTTTAAGTGAAAATGTGGAAACTTGCTTGAGGCAACTATTGTGATTTTGTTGTGTAATAGAGGAGGAAAGTCTAATAAAAATAGAACCAATGTGATCTTCACTAATGGAAGACATCTGGTTGTTGGGGCATAGATATATTCTAATCTTTTTCCAGGTTCTTATCTCACACCAAGATTTTCTTTTAAAGTATTTATTTATTGGCTGCTAGCATTGTGGTGTAGCAGGTAAAGCCACTGCCTGCAATGCAGCCATCTCATTTGGGCACCCGGTACAAGTCCTCGCTGCTCCACTTACAATCCAGCTCCTTGCTAATGCACTGGGAAAGCAGCAGAAGATGGCCCAAGTGCTTGGGCTGCTACACCCATGTGGGAGACCTGGAAGAAGCTCCTGGCTTTGGTCTGGCCCAGCCCTGGCAGTTGCAGCCATTTGAGGAGTGAACCAGTGGTTGGAAGATCTATCTCTCTGTCTCTTGCTCATTGTAACTCTCATTAAAATAAATAAATCATTAGAAAAAAAAGAAATAAATGAAATAAAAGAAACAAAAAGAAAGATTTATCAGAAAGGCAGAGTTGGGGCCAGCACTGTAGCTTAGTGGGTAAGGCCGCTGCCTGCAGTGCCAGCATTCCATATGGGTGCTGGTTTGAGTCCTTGCTGCTCCACTTCTGATCCAGCTCTCTGCTATGGCCTGGGAAAGCAGTAGAAGATGGCCCAAGTCCTGTGTGGGAAACCTGGAAGAAGCTCCCATCTCCTGGTTTCAGATCATCGCAGCTCTGGCCATGCGGCCAATTGGGGAGTGAACCAGCAGATGGGAGATCTTTCTCTCTCTCTGCCTCCCTTCTCTATATAACTCTTTCAAATAAATAAATAAATCTTAAAAAAAAGTTACCGAGAAAAGGAGAGAGATCTTCCACTGGCTGGTTCACTCCCCAGTTGGCCACTACAACCAGAGCTAGGCTGCTCTGAAGACAGGAGCTTCTTCTAAGTCTCCCACATGGATGGTAAGTGGAGGTGCCCGAGGACCTGAGCCAACCTCTGCTACTTTCCCAGGCACATCAGTAGAGAGCTGAATGGGAAGTGGAGTGGCCAGCATTTGGACCGGTGCCCACATGGAATGCCAGTGCTGCAGGCAGTGGCCTCATCTGCTATACCACAATGCTGGCCCCAAGTTAAGAATTCTTAAGTGCAGAAATTTATAAGGTACACAGATGGGAACAGGATTTATATAACAGAGAAAACATACATTCTCACACAAGTGTGGGCTGATGAGAAATACCCATCATGAGTGGGTCAGAGGACTGCCCAAAGGGAGAAGGGAGAGAGGGAGCACCTGAATAGCACCTCAGCCATGGTCCACAGGGAGAGAAGGAGGGTGTGCCTCTACCTGCGTGGAGCCACCGGGGCATTCTGTGCCCCCATAAATTCCACATGGAGTTTAATATACAAATTTTCATGGTGCCCATCCCCCTTCTAGGTCCTGGATGAAACAGGTGTATCCGAGAAAGAGGGCATTTTGATTGACAGGTAAAGGGACTGTTTTTTTTCTTTCTTTAGGGAATGACATAGTAGAAACAGGTGTATACACACAGTACAAGTAAGAAAATACAGAAAGCGAGTAATTGTTGAGCACTATGAATAAAGGGATTTTCCATTCACCATTCATGTGTTAGTGTCTGCAAATAGCAGAATGGTTGAGTTGAACATCCCATGTTCATTCTTTTTGTCATTTGCTTAATAGCAAATAATGTTGGTCTCACAGTTCAGTGTATGATACTGAGTAAATTCTCGTGGAACTTATTTTTATGTAGTATAGAGAGGCTAGATGTATTTGGGTTAGAGTGAAGGAAGGAATGGTAGCTAAAACTGCATAAGGTTCTAGAAGGTTTGTGAAAGCTCTATCTTGAGAGAGGAATTTTATGTAACCAAGCTACCTAAAATAAGAAGAGGGGATAGGTGTTTGGCAAAGAAGTTAAGATGCTGCTTAGAATGCCTGAACCCCATATTGGAGTGACTGGGATCAATTCCTGTTTGTACTTCCAATTCTAGATTCCTTCTGATGCGTATCCAGAGAGGCAGCACTTGATGGCCCAGGCACTTGGGTTTCTGTCTTGGGAGACCCTGTTTGAATTCTGGGCTCCTGGCTTCAGCTTGACCCAACCCAGGCTATTGTAGATATTTGGCAAGTAAACCTACAGATGGGAGAATCTCTCTGTCACTCTGCCTTTCAAATGAATAAATAAGTCTTTAAAAATAAATACAACAATGGAATTACTTATAAGTTCTAAGAATTTAATAACAAATTATAATTATGCAAAATTAGGATTTCATTCTCCTTTACTAAAATATGTAAGAAAATGGTGGTCCATTTTCAACACAGAATGGGAAATTACTGTTAGCTGACTTGGAAATGTAGCGAAACTCACTAGACAAACAGGAAGTTATGGAGTAGCCAATTCGGGAGGAAAATGAGAGGAAATGAAAGTACTGAGGAAGGAGGAAGGTAACTTTGTAACTTAGGTGATGTCTGGGAAGACCGTACACCCCATAGTACTCAGCCAATGAGGAGCCAGGGGAGGGACCCGTGTGCTAGGATATAAATTGCTTGCTGTCACTGCTCCTGGCATGCCTGCTCATCAGACACGTAATCTTGGAAGACCAATAATAAAGTCTTGCTTTCACTGCACTTTCTGGGTCCATCTCTTCAGTATACAGGTGTGGATACTTCCCACCAAACAACAAGGTTTTCTTGGGAAATTAATCCATTCTTACCAGAAAATAGAACTTTATTGGTTTTTTTTTTTTTTTTTTTTGATTACTTGGAATAGCTGAGTCCTCTAGTGAATAGTTAGGATTTACTCTTAAAGCTAAATGACTTTCTGTAATTGTTTTTGAAATCCTTTGTCATCTTGGATGGGTAAATGACTATTTTTCAGTGATCTGTGATTTTACTTTTTTTCTTTTAGATCTACTTGTTTGTGTCAGAGGTAGTTACAGAGAGAGGGAGAGACAGAGAGAAAGGTCTGCCATCTGCTGATCCATTCCCCACATGGCTGCAAGAGCCAGAGCTGGGCTGATCTGAAGCCAGGAGCTTCTTCCAGGTCTCCCATGTGGGTACAGGGGCCAAAGCACTTGGGCCATCTTCTACTGCTTTTCCACGCCATAGCAGAGAGCTGGATCAGGAGAGGAGCAGCCAGGACACCAAGAGGCACCCATATAAGATGCTGGCACTGCAGGTGGAGGCTTAGCCTACTACACCATACTGCCAAAACCAGAGATTTTACTTTAATAGAGTTTTAAGCGTTTTATGTTTTCTGACAGAGTTCCTAAAATCAAGTCCTGAATTGCATCTTTTGACCTCAAACTAACTTGGGGACATTCCAGAAGGGCCCTTTGGAATATCTAGAAGGGACATGGCAAACTAATCAGGCTTATTTATAGGAAGCATTGGCAAGTGAGTGGTGGTGTCTTTGACTATGAATGTGTTAATGTGAGTTCTAGAAATTATGAAATTCAGAGAAATGTCATACTCCTGGTGTAACACTTTTGGTTACAGTTCTAGTTACTGTCTTACAATGTTGCATGCAATTGAGATAACCAAGTTTTCATATCAATTCCTGGTTACAATGAACTGTCATCAGATTTTGGTATGAATGCTACATTCTAAAAGGTATTTCTGTCTTCAAGAAGGTTCAGAAAGGACTCTGATAAGTATAGACCTTTAATCATTTTGAGATCATATCATTGGACTGGGTAAGAATTCTTTGAATTCTAATGGAGAGGGTGTCTCCACCCCCTCCCCCACTTAAACTGTTAATCCAGCATCAGGGAGAACAAGAATTGATTGAAAAAACAGGGAAATGCTTTGGTAGATTTCCGTGCTGGGATCACCAGTGCTGAAATTGTTAAGATGTGCAATCTGAATGAATTCCTTAAGTAGATCCAAATCAGATTCCCATGGCAGCAACCTGTTCAATGGAGACACTCCTTTTAGACTCTGCTGGAAGGCACTATTCTAGGTTCTTCTGACCACCCACACTGCAGTAAAGCATCAGAGCCTCAATCTTGGGTCCTATCTTAGCTATATTTTAAAAGGGCCCCTCCACACTCCAGGAACTATACACCCATTGGAGACTTTAAGATAAAGTTGATGAGAGAAGTAGACAGTATCTCAGATGTGGAAACTGTTCCTGAGATAACAGAACAAGACTAATATAATGAGACTCTCACCCATCTTAATTTTTCCTTGTTTATGCCTACCTCTTTTACTTGGTGCAATGATACTGTAACCAACCCTGGTTCTCCCTCTATGTTTTAATGTAACCTGATTATGGAGTGTTACCTTACCTAGTAGCTGAACAGGAAAGAGTCTGGGCAGTTGCTAATATTTTTGTCCCATATGGATAAGTGCATTGGGTATTATACAGTGGCTCAAAATTAACAGGCTACTTGATAAAAATGGATAGACTCTTCTTGTAGCTCATTCTTTAATCTTCCATTTTTAGTTGGTCTGGTGTGTATGGACCCTGGCTAACAAACATACTCAATTCTTGGTGTTCTCCTAATAGTTATAATAGTACTCTCCCCACTGGAATATATTCTCAAAGTCTGAAGTGTCCGTATGAAGCCATGTATAATAGGAACTTAAATTCATGATCATGAGGACACTGTCCCCTACACATGTATCAAGACTGGACACCCAGGATCGTGGTAACTGAGAGGGACACTGATGGCCTATGTTCTCATCACAATTTCGCTCAGTGGAAGCATGAACTAAAGGGGGTAGCTTTAATTAAAAGTTGTGGGGAGTCATGGTTTTGTATGGGGAGACTGCACTGGGCAGAACAGACCAATATAGAATTTAACCACAATAACTGAGTTTTGGTTGGTTGCAGGAGGCCCTAGAGCCAACCAAATAATTGTACACAACTAAGATGTAAATGACTACTTAAGCCAAAACTGAGTGACTAGGCTGTAGCCTATTTGTGTTTTTGTGCCTCCCTTCTCTTTTCCCATAAATGCTGGCTGATCATGATGGTGTTGTCTAAACCTTTTTTACTGTAGCTATGGCCTGAAAGACTGAGAGACACTGGCTAACAGACTGGTCAGTTGATTGGGACTTGAAAAGAACAAGATTGGAGACTAGGTACAAGAGGTCTGGTGGATGGACCTTTTAGAACAGGCATAGATTGTGAAGATTTCTTCTCCTTTGTAGATGTCCATCTGAAGGCATTCTGTATGGAAGAAGCCTCTGTAATCTGTCATTGTTGGTCTTTTCCCAAAAATAGTCAAAAAGCACATAGGCAGGGGCTAGCCTTGTGTAGCTGGTAAGATCACTGCCTGTGATGCTGGCATCTTACATAGGCACCAGTTTGTGTCCCAGCTGCTCCACTTCTGATCCAGCTCCCCGCTAATGGCCTAGGAAAGTGGTGGAAGATGGGCCAAGTGTTTGGGCAATGTGGGAGACCCAGATAAAGCTCCTGGCTTCAGTCTGGTTCAGTCCTGGCTGTTGTGGCCATCTGGGGAATGATCTCCCTCTCTGTCTCCTCCACCCCTCCCTCTCTCCTTCCTTCCCTCCCTCCCTTCCCCCCCCCCAATAACTCTTTCAGATAAATAAATCTTTTTCTCCCCAGAGAAACCTTTTATTTAATGAGTACAAATTTAAGTACAACTTTAGGAATATGCTAATTCTTCCCACCATACTCCCCAACCCCCTCCTCCCTCTCCCATTCCCAATCCCATTCTCCATTAAGATTCATTTTCAATTAACTTTACACACAGAAGACCAACTCTATACTAAGTACAGATCTCAACAATTTGCACACACACACACACACACAGAACAAGTTTTACAGTTAATTCTCATAATACAACTCCTTGAGGGCAAGGGTCCTGCATGGGAAGTAAGAGCCCAGTGACTCCTGTTGTTAATTTAACAATTAACACTCTTATGTATGACATTAGTGATCACCCGAGGCTCCTGACATGAGCTGCCATGGCTGTGGAAGCCTTTTGAATCCAGAATCTCCATCAGTATTTAGACAAGGCCATAAGCAAAGTGGAAGTTCTCTCCTCCCTTCAGAGAAAAGTACATCCTTCTTTGATGGCCGCTTGTATCCACTGGGGTCTCATTCACAGAGATCCTTCATGTGGATTTTTTTTTTTTTTTTTGGCCACCGTGTCTTGGCTTTCCATGTCTGAAATGCTCTCATGAGCTTTTCAGCCAGACCAGAATGCCTTAAGGGCAGATTCTGAGGTCAGAGTGCTGTTAAATATTTAAAAAACAAACAAACACACACACACACACACATACGCAAGGTGTAGCAAGATGAGGCTAGGCACAAGTCCAGACTTGTGGACTGCCCTTTATCATGGCTGATTTGGCTGGCTGCTGCCACCCCTGAGTACCCAGTCTGCCATCAGCAGAAGCCAACTAGGAGAACCCGATAAGAACACTGTTTATTTGGGGGCACCAGCTGACCACATGGGGGCAGATAATTACATTGTAAAGCTAGAGGAGGCAACACTATGACTCCAAAGTGTAGGCCACAAGCCACCTAGCAGTTTGCCCACCCTGCCTACAGCACCAACACCTGTGGACTTACGGAATGTTATATCCATCTCCAAAGCATGCAACGCCTCTAACCAGGGGACACGTTTTCAGTGAAGAAAGTGTGGCAGTGAGGACATTCAGTGGTGTAACCATGTTCTCTGTGTAGATTATTTCAAGTATGCACACATGCTCTCCTTTCTTAAGCTGGAGGAATCTACGTCCCTTCGTCATTAGGTTGAGCTTAGCCATGTGGCTCTTCTTTGATCCTAGGATATTAGATGTGATATAAGCAAAGCTTGAAAGTGTGCTTCGTTTCCTTCTGTCACCATGAGAAGTAAATGCCCTGACTGGCTCACAGGTCTGAAGGTGAGAGAGACATGGACCCAATCTGCAGGTTGGAGATGAACCCAGCCAAACTCAGCTCAGACAGGGGCTCGCCCCTAGATACATGAGAATAAGTGATATTAGGCTTCTGAGCTTCGGAGGGCATTTGTTATAAAACCTTGTGGCAATAGACTGGAAAATTCCTTATTACCCCGAAGCATCTGGCTTAAGAGGAATGGCCTACAGGGAGTTGGTTATGACACCTGTGAGCACACCTAAGCCTGTAGCCAGGACCGAGTGCAGTCTCCTCTGTAGCAGAATACATTCTCTTTTCCAAGTCTAATCCTTGGTTTTAAAGTACTCTCCAGGTATCTGCATTTCTATGTAATGACTGAGGTGTGTGAGGTCCTGAGGCCAGCAGGTCAGAATCCCTAGTGTCCTTTTTGCAAAGGAAAAGCAGCCTCTCCTAATTCCAGTAGTACCACAGGAAGCAGGACGTGGGAGGAGGAGCACCCAGGGCAGCTGAAGACCACCCCCTACCCCCCCACCCCCACCCCCACCCCCACCCCCGCCTTTACTGGCGCTACGCCCTGGTAATAACACACGGTGGTGGGGAAGCGTCCCTTTCTCTCGTCTGCACAGTCGGCCGGATTCCACCGACTGTGAATCAGAATTGTTTGGAAGAAAACCTTGCATCCACACTGAACGTGTTTAGGCTTTGTTTATTTATTTTGTAAATTTCCTAATCGATACAGTATAACCACTCTATATAACACATTGTACTAAGTATTCTAAGGAATGGACAGATGATTTAAAGTATGCAAGGTTAAAAAAGTACATGGGAGGACGTGCGTATGTTTGATGCAAAACCTGCACCGTTTATACAAGGGACCTGAGCATCCGCTGACTGCTATCGTAGGGGGTGTTGGGACGACAGATGCACAAAACTGAGCGACAACTGTAGGGGCTGCGTCACACAGATGGCCCTGGCGTCTCACCACTAGATTGTAGGTAAATGCCGTGCCGGGGTCTTCCCAGAGCTCCGGAAGCAAAGCTCACTTCCAGGAACAGGCTGAAGTTTGTCAGTGCTCTTCACTGAATGAATGAACAGCGTCATAGTCTGTCTCAATCCGACTCCGGCCAGTTAGGGGAACCCTCCTCTCGGCCTCCCCGCCCTCCCACTGGCTCCTCCTTTGCTCCGCCCAGCGCTGTAGTTCGTCTCCGCCTTACACTATAGCGGCCCCTATGAGCCACCGTAGCCGGTATCCGGTCTGGGTTCAGGGTGCGTGAGGCTTCGGACGCCATCTTTTTTTCGGGCCACTTCCGTGCTTCCTTCCTTTGATCAGTCCCTGCCGGTTTCTGTCTCCCAACGCCGGCAGCCTCTGGTGTGGAGTGGTAGGTGCCTAGATCTCCCTCCCAGATCTCGAGCAGGGTGTTGCCTGTCCAGCGCTGTCTCCGAGCAAACCCGTGGACCTCCTCAAAGAGCTTTCGTGCGCGTTTGTCTTGTTACTCCTCAAACTCTGCAGAGAGGAGAGATAAATCAATCAATTATCAGTCAATCTACGAGTGCCTCTAGTGCTCTGAATTCCCCGGAGCCAGGACCAGGAACCAGATAGGGGCTCAAGCAAGTGTTTACTCCCGCCTTTGATTTCCAGGCTTCTTAGTGTTTGTGTTTCCTTGTAAGCACTCCAAGGAGACGAAGGTAAAATGCAGCCATTTCAGAGCCCTGCCGTGCGCTTACTCTTTACCGAGAGTGAATGACAAGGCTCTGAGGCCAGATGCCTGGCCACAGAACACGGAACTCCGGCGCAGTGACCCTGGGCACGATCCTTAGGCGCTCCGAGCCACCGATGTTGGAGCTGGAAAGAGATCACAGCCCTTCTCTGAAAGTGAGGAGATCGTGTGTACCCAAATGCCTAGTGTGTGCCTGCCCGGGTTAGCATATATGTGGCGTTAATAGCTAATCATTTGTTTTGTTTTGTTTTGTGATCATGTGAATCAAACCTTCAAACTTTTTTAAAAAAAATATTTGAAAGGCAGCGTTACAGAGAGAGGGAAAGACAGAGGTCTTCCATCCGCTGGTTCAATCCCCAAATGGCCCTAACAGCTGGAGCTGGGCCGATCTAGAACCAGGAGCTGCTTCTCAGTCTCCTACGCTGGTGCAAGGACCCGAGGACTTGGACCATCTTGTACTGCTTTCCCAGGCCATAGCAGGGAGCTGGATCAGAAGTGGAGCAGCCAGGACTGGAACCATTGCCCATATGGGATGCTGGCCCTGCAGGCGGCGGCTTTACCTGCTATGCCACTGCGCCAGCCCCTCAGACTTTTAAACAGCCTGCTGTGGAGTGCGGGTGGACCAGCACTCCCGGTCCCTCATGCTGAATGCACTCTGCTTCCCCTCCGTGAGTGAGCTCCCTACACCGTATTTCAGAGCACTGGGCCCTTCAGTAGCTCCTTCCCACGCCCCTAACTCAGCGCAGGACCGACTCTTGCTTCATGCTATGAAGTGGGAGCTCCCTGAAGCCTTCCCTAGAAACCACTTTCCTGCTTTAACAACTCCTCATCCTTTGCAAGTAGCATCCTCCCTCCTGCCATCCTCACCAAACGGGGAGAAATCTTCTGGATTCCCCACACCTCTCCCATCCAATTTCCACACTCCAGCCAGGGGACACACTGAAGAACAAAAATAATTCCCTTCTGCACTTGGGAAGCTTCCACGGCTTCCTGTTGCTCCCAGGACCCCCTCCCAATACCTTTGTGGGCTTACTGTGATATAGGGGCCCAGAAAGGACAGAGAGTTAAGGAATAAATGAAAATTCTCTACAGTTCTGTCAAGTCTCTAGCCCTGCACCTTAACTCCACCCCCTTACATGTCAATCCAGCACCAGGAAAGAAGGGAGCCAGGATGAGTGCGCACATGTGGAGTAGCTACAACATTTTCCTAGAGGACCTCACATACACTAGACCTCACCCAAACTACCCTATTTGTATGTTCAGTTAGGGCACCACCCCTCACCAGGCGTGGGTAATCTTTTTGCTGCTAAGGGCCATGTGGCTACTTATGACATAATTTATGGGCCGTACAGAATTATCAAGGTAGAAATTAGCCTGCTGTAGATTTATTGAATTTCAGGTTCCACCTGTGGTTGTCTTGGCCGGGCCAGACATTCCCATACCATGAAGGGGACCGTTGGACGTGTGAGCTTCTCTTTTTGGTCTTTCATGGCCTCTCTCCTTGTGGGCCTCTCTTGGGGAGCTTCTCTCCCTATGCTGTTGTCTGTACTCATGCCTGAATGTATATACTCACCTTCTCATTTTAAATAAATCCTCTCTTTACTGTGCTTTGAATTCTTATCTCATGTAGGGGCAAGAGCCTGGAACAAAAACTAGGAAACACGTTCTTAAAACGGTTAGACTATATCATTGCCTTTTAAAGGCACAATGAACTTCAACTCAGACTGGTTCCTTCATTGAATTGACCCAGGTGTGATGTAGGATTTGGAATAGCCTTTTAATGAGATGAAGACAGAGTTGAATAGATAAGGAAAATGTCTCTATAGAGGTGGGAAACTTTCAAAGCAGAATTACTTGTGTCCTTGAAAAGCAGTGAAGGTGGCCTCTGGGTTAGTTTGCAGAGCAACCAGTTTGGCAGCAGTTAAGGCCCCTGGGCAGGTGTGTGTGTGTGAATGTGTCTGTCTGTCTCTGGGAGCCTTAGAAGCCCAGCTGATTCCTTAATTTCTGCTTTAGGCAGGACATGAAAATGTTCTCACCTCAAGCCACAGAATCCAAAAAAAAAAAAAAATTAACCCAAACTTGGATGAATCTAGTAAATGTAGAAGAGCCCTTCTGGGTCCATGCTTATTCAAGGTTACCCAAGGTCTTGATGGAAGTTTCCGGAAAACTTGGAACCAGAGCTCTCCTTCTAGAACTAGCCCTTTGTGTTTTTGTTAAACTCTTGAAAGAGCATAAAGTTTTTGTATCAGTTACACAAGATGTAAATAAGTAGCTGAGGGTAGGTGGGAATCCCCAAATGGTAACCAGAAACCTCCTATAGGATTTCCATAGACTGGTTTATTCATTATGTAGCTTGGCTCTGTGGAACTGCTTTGTAATGAAACTGCAAGATGACTCCCAGTGGGCAAATCGACCTCTATTCTAAAGGTTGATTCTTATCACCTGGGAGAATTGATTCCTGATGAGAAATGCTAGACTGAAAAACCCTCCCACGTTGACTTCACAAGCCAGATCCAATATCTTTAATCCTCGGGTGGAAAAGAAACAAATGGACATCCCAGGGTTTATGGCAGCCTTTGGGATGGAGTGCTGTTATTTAAAAGCATGGAGGGCCAAAGAAACATTGATAATCTTTCCAGCCTGAGACCGTAAGCAGTTTATCTGGAGTGAGGTAACCTGAATCTAAATCTGGTGTTCCTGCCTGGCCAGAGGTTTGGATTTTGCTCTCTGTTAGAATTTTCCTTTTTATTTATTTAAATAATCACAGGATAATTTTATTAAGGTTTTGAAGCAAAACACACACACACACGCGCGCGCGCGCGCTCTGTATTTCTTTCTCTGCATCTTAGTACTCAGATCCTCTTAGCTGATAAATTTTTGAAGGTTTTTGACTCCAAAGCATGTACCCATATGAATGGCCTAAGAAAACATCCTACTCTCTGTAACCGTGGACAGGAAGTCCCTGTCTCTCAGGGTTTCCAGTTCACCCTCATGGGCAAAATAAAGAGCTGGGAATTGCTGCTTTTTTGTGAAATGTGTGGGCTAGAGGGATTGAATCCCAGTTTGGGAGGATTTGTGACTTGAGCAGGAAAAATATTCAATTAATCCCCCTTTTATTTTAGCTTAAATCTCTTCTATTTTATAATACTTCTGCAACAGATAATATACTCATATGATTTGATTTTCCTTTTTTTAAAGCACGAGGGTCCAGCATTGTAGCGTAATTTGTTAAGCTGCTACCTGCGATACTGGCATTCCATGTGGGTGCCAGTTCAAGTCCAATCCAGATCCCTGCTGTGGCCTGGGAAAGCAGCAGAAGATGGCCCAAGCGCTTGGGCTCCTGCATCCACAAGGGAGACAGCAGAAGCAGCTCCTTACTTTGTCATGGACCAGCCCAAGTTGTTGTGGTCATCTGGGGAGTGAACTAGTGGATAGAAGACCTCTTCCCCTCTTTCTCTTTCTCTAACTCTGCATTTCAAATAATAAAATGAATCTTTAACAAAATCAGATATTAGAAGCATGAAAAGATAATTCCAATTTTTAAAGAAATATATATATTTTTTAATTTAAAGAGTCCCCAAATGGCTGCAATGGCTGGAGCTAGGCTGATCTGGAGCTAGGAGCCAGGAGCGTCTATCATGTCTCCCATGTGGGTGCAGGGCCCAAGTACTTGGACCATCTGCTGCTGCTTTCCCAGGTGTGTTAGCAGGGAGCTGGATCAGAAGTAGAGCAGCTGGGACTCGAACTAGTGCCCATATGAATGCCAGTGCTGCAGGCAGTAGCTTTACCCTCTATGCCACGGTGCTGGCCCCAGATAATTCTGTTTTTTTAAAAAATCTCACTCTCCATAACTGTTCCCACTAGCTTCTTTTTTAAAGATTTATTTATTTATTTGAAAGTCAGAGTTACACAGAGAAGGAGAGGGAGAGAGAGAGGTCTTCCATCTGCTGGCTCACTCCCCAGTTGGCCGCAATAGCTGGAGCTGCACGGATCTGGAGCCAGGAGCTTCTTCTGGGTCTCACACGTGGGTGCAGGGGCCCAAGGGCTTGGGCCATCTTCTGCTTTCCCAGGCCACAGCAGAGAGCTGGATCAGAAGTCGAACAGCCAGGACTCGAACCAGCGCCCATATGAGATACTGGCAATGCAGGCGGAGGCTTTACCAGCTAAGCCACGGCACCGGCCCCTCTAGGTATTTTAATAAAAAATGACTGTATCCTAAGCTATCTTCTGTGAACCAACCTACCTGCTTTCTTTCCTTTGTTTCTTTATTTAAAATAGCCTTCTAAAGGCACAAATAATATATAACAAATTGCATATGTTTCATTTGACATATTTTAACATTACATTTATCTGTAAAACCATCACCATGACTAAGCAAATGCAGCCATCACTCCCACAGTTTTCTCATGTCTCTTAGGAATCCCTCTCTCATGCATTTCATTAATGACTAATGACGTTAGTCATCATGTCATGTGCATTTTGCTGTGTGATCTTCTTTGTTGAAATGTCTGTTCAGTTCTTTTGTGGGTGCAAGATATGGTTTGAAGTATGAATCCAAGTTCATTTTTTGCATATCAATATCCAAATGTTCCAGCACCAGTTGTTGAAAAAGCTATCCTTTCTAAACTGCTGCTGTCCATATATCTGGATTTATGTCTGGACTCTATTCCATTGATCTGTTTGCTTTCTTTATGCCAGTGCTATGCTGTTTTGATTACTATAGCTTGAGAACAATTTTAAAGATCCTGTTAGCTGCCTAACTTTTATTTTCTTTTGCAAAGTTTAACATTTTCTTATTATATGATACTTACATTTTGATGAGTTGCAGTATAACATTTTGAGGAGGGGGATCCTGCCCTCATAGCCTTCTTTTTTTCCCTCAGGAACCTTTTATTTAAGGAATCTAAACTTCATACATTTCATAATTAAAACTTTAGGAACATGATGATTCTTCCCATCACACCTGCCCTCCCACCCCTCTTCCTCCTCACTCTCCTATTCCCATTCTTATTTTTTACTAAGACCTGTTTTCAGTTAGCTTTATATACATATGATTAACTTATGTAAATAGTTCAACAAAGACAGGAAAAAAAAAAAAAAAAACCTGTTCCTCAACAGTCTAGAAAAGGGCTTGCCAAAGTCATTGTTTCTCAAAGTGTCAATTTCACTTCTGTAGACTGCCTTTTAGGTACTCTTTAATTATCACAGGTCAGGGAGTTTCTCTCGTGCATATTTTAGAATCTTTTTTTTTTTTTTTTTTTTTTTTTTTTTTACTGTGGAGAGTTTGACTACAACATGTTGTGATTAAGATCTTTTCTGGTCATGTCTATTAGAAGTTTTATGTGCTTCCTGTTCTTTGACTTCCCTTTCTTTCTCCAAATTAGGGAAGTGTTTTGTAATTTTATCACTAAAAAGGCCTTCTAATGCATTCTGTATTTCCATGCCTTCAGGAACTCCTAGGACCTGTATGTTGGGCCGTTTGATAGTATCCCATAGATCTCCAACACTGTTTTTCAGTTTTCTAATTTAGTCTTTTTTTTTTTTTTTTTTTTGTCTGACTGCAAAATTTCCAGCAATTTGTCTCCTACTTTGGATAATTTTTCTGCCTCACCAAGTCTGTTGTTAAGGCTTTTCACCGCATTTTTTACTTGTTCTATTGAATTCTTCATATCCAAAGTTTCATTTTGATTTCTCTTTAATATCTCAATTTCACGGGAGAAATTTTCTTTCATGTCATGCATGGATTTCATTAGTTCATGAATTTGCTTCTGATTACTTCTAAGTAATCCTACAATCATCAGTTTTTTGTATTCCACTGCTGGCATTTCTTCAGTCTCTTCTTCACATTCTAGTATTGAAGTGTTGGGTTCTTCTACAGGCATCATGTTGTCTTCCTTATTCTTGTTTCTTGAATTGCTGTATTTATTATTCAGCATTTGTGAAGATACCTGCTGGTTTCTTTTTTTTTCCCCCTGTGGTGGCTATTATCTTTGGAATGTGTCTCTATGGCTTAGTGGAGTGTCCTCTTTTTCAGTGAATACCCAGAAACTTGTGGTAGGTGTGGCCAATGAGTCCTGTTCAGTGCTCCAGGGTGAAGGGCGTACCCAAAGTGACATCTAGGTTGGAATATATATTTCCATTCTTTCCTACTCTTTAGGATTTCTGATGAGAAGTTAGCTGAGCTTCTAATTGGAGATCCTCTGAAAGTAATCTGGCATTTCTCTTGTGCACATTTTAGAATCTTCTCTTTATGTTTTACTGTGGAGAGTGACGACAATGTGTCATGGTGAAGATCTTTTCTGGTCATGTCTGTTAGGAGTTCTATGTGCTTCCTGTCCTTGGGCATACTTTTCTTTCTCCAGATTAGGGAAGCTATCTGTAATTATTTCACTAAAAATGCCTCCTAATCCATTTTCTCTTTCCATGCCTTCAGGAACTCCTAAGACTGGTATGTTGAGTCATTTGATAGTAACCCATAGATCTCTGACACTGTTTTTTAGTTTTCTAATATCTTTTTTTTTTTTTTTTGGTCTGTAAAATTTCCAGAGATTTATCTGCTAACTTAGATTTTTTTTTCTTATGCCCATTGAATCTGTTCTTAAGGCTTTCCATTGTGTTTTTATTTGTTCTATTAAATTCTTCATTTCTAATATTTTGTTTTATTTTTAAGATAACAATTTTGTGGGAAAATTTTCATTCATGTCATGTATCTATTTCTTTAGTTCGTGAATCTTCTTCTGATGACTTGTAAGTAATCCTACAATCAATTTTAAGTAATCCTACAATCAATTTTTTGTATTCTCAGCCCTTAAGGCATTCAGTTCTGGCTAAAAAGCCCATGAGAGTTTCTCAGACATGGAAAGCCAAGACACTGTGGCAAGAAAAATGACCTAAATGAAAGATCTCTGTGAGTGAGATCCCAGCGGAAAGAACGGGCCATCAAATAAAGAGGTACCTTTCTCTGAAGGGAGGAGAGAACTTCCACTTTGACTATGGCCTTGTCTAAATAATATTGGAGTTTGTGAACTCGAGAGGCTTCTGGGGCTGGCGCCATGGCTCACTTGGTTAATCTTCTGCTTGCAGCGGTGGCATCCCATATGGGCACTGGGTTCTGGTACTGGTTGCTCCTCTTCCAGTCCAGCTCTCTTCTGTGGCCTGGGAAGGTAGTGCGTGGGAGACCAGGAAGAAGCACCTGGTTCCAGATCGGGGTAGCTCCAGTGGTAGCAGCCATTTGGGGGGTGAACCAATGGAAGGAAGACCTTTCTCTCTAACTCTGTCAAAAAAAAAAAAAAAAAAAACAAAGGCCTCCATATCCTTGGCAGCTCATGACACTGTGCACCTACTCCCCATGTAGGATCTCTGTCCTTAATGTGTTGTACTATGCAAATTAACGGTGAAACTACTACTCAAATAATACTCTATACTTTGTGTGGGTGCCATCTGTTGAAACCTTTACTTAGTATATACTAAGTTAATCTTCTCTATATAAAGATAATTGAAAATGAATCTTGATGAAGAATGGGATGGGAGAGGGAGTGGGAGTTGGGATGGTTGTGGATGGGAGGGAGGTTATGGGAGGGAAAGCCACTATCATCCAAAAGTTGTACTTTGGAAATTTATTTATTAAATAAACATTGAAAAATTTTTTTTGTGTTCTGTTTCTGGTACTTCTTTCAGTCTCTTTTTATTCACATTCTAATATTAAAGTGTTGTGTTCTTTTGGGGTTGTCATGTTGTCTTCCTTATTGTTTCTTGAATTGCTGCATTTATGGTGATACTTGTTGATTTTTTTCCCCTTTAATGGCTTTTATCTTTTGACTATGTCTTTGTGGCTTAGTGGGCTTAGTGGAGTGTCTGCTCTTTCAGTGAATATCTGGAGGTGTATGCTGGCTGTGGTGGGGAGCTCTGTTCAGTGCTCTAGGGTGAGGAGAGTGTTCAAGGTGATACCCAAGTTGGACATGGTATATCTCCCGGGTTTTTTTTTTTTTTTTTTTTTTTTTTAGAGCAGATAGGAGGTTTTTCTCTGTTGGTATATTCTTTTGTTTTGTTTTGTTTTTAACTTTTATTTAATAAATATAAATTTCCAAAGTACAGTTTATGGATTACAATGGCTTTTTCCTCCCTGTAACTTCCCTCCCACCTGCAACCCTCCCATCTCTCTCTGTTGGTATATTCTCATGCTCACCTCCTCTCCTCAAAGGAGACCAATGCCTGGGCACTAGTCCCAGTGAGCATTTTTTTTTCGCAAAGAAAACTTTCATTTACAGAGTACAAATTTCATAAGTACAACTTTAGGAATATGCTAATTCTTCCCACATACCGCCCTCCCACTCCCACTCCTATCCCACCTCCTCCTCCTCCTTCCATTTCTAGTTCCATTCTTCATTAAGATTCACTTTCAATTAACTTTATACAGAGAAGACCAACTCTATACTAAGTAAAATTTTCAACAGTTTGTGCATGTGCACACACACAGACACACATACACAAACTGAGACCATGTTTTACAGTTAATACTCATAATACAACTTATTGAGTTCCAAGGTCCTGCATGGGAAGTAACTGCATAGTGACTCCTGTTGTTAATTTAACAATTGGCACTCTTACATATGATGTTAATGATCACCTGAGGCTCTTGATATAAACTTACAAGGCTATGGAAGGCTTTTGAATCCATAGTCTCCATTAGTATTTAAACAAGGCCATAAGCAAAGTGGAAGTCCTCTCCTCCCTTCAGAGAAAAGTACATCCTTCTTTGATGACCACTTGTTTCCACTAGGTCTCACTCACAGAAGTCCTTCATGTAGGCCATTTTTGCCATAGTGTCTTGGCTTTCCATGCCTGAAATGCTCTCATGAGCTTTTCAGCCAGACCAGAATTCCTTAAGGGCTGATTCTGAGGTCAGAGTGCTATTTAAAGTGATTATCATTCTATGAGTAAGCTGTGTGGCCTGCTTCCCATGTTGGAGCATTCTCTCTTTTTTAATTCTGTCTATTGTTATTATCAGACATTTGATTTTATTTATATGATCCCTTTAACACTTAATCCTATCTATGTGATCACTTTAACACTTACTATGATCACTCTACACTTAAGATGACACTTTACCACTCAGCTTAATGAGATTTTGGGTCCCCAGTGGGTAGTTTTCATCTGCACTGCCACAAGAACCTAAAAAAGAATCTGTGCAGTCCTCAGTGTGAACACAGATCCTGCAGTAATGACCCTTACCAGGGAATCGGGAAGCCCTGAGCATATGGAGCTGGCCATAGTGACTGCATAACATTCTAGCCATACCCTGTGCCTTCCCACATAGCCACAGTGTTTTCACTGTCCTGGAACACAAAGCTATGAAAGTCATGGGCATCCAGCCTCCTGTCAGTTCTCCCAGCCAGACTCAGGCATCTCTTCTTCACTAGTTGCTAGGCTTGCTGACAGTTGCTGGTACAGCTGTTACTTATCTCCTATATGGTGCCTGCCCTCTCTCTGCTAGTTACAGGATATTGGTGCCAGGTGGTTGGGGGTAGAGTTAATGTGCCCTCTTTTTTCTTTCTCGGTTGGCAGGTACACTATCCCCCACAGTGCTCCAAACCAGGCCTGTGCCAGGCTCTTCCTGCAGCTGTATTGCCAGTGGCATGGGCTGCTGCAGTCTGGTACTGAGACTCTCAGCTGCTGGGGTCCCAGGCTATGGGCATCCACACCCTCCATGTAGGTCCACATTGTCTTTTCAATTTGCATAGAGTCCTCTGTCATTATCTCCCTAACACTTCCCTGCAATTGCACCCTCTCCAGTTTTATTTTATTAAATATCCTCCCCTAGACTAGAGCAGTAAGCTCTGTCTCTAGTATACCATCGTGGAAAACCTCACCTTTGTACTTTTACTAGATTTTCTGCCTTCACATTCTTTCATAATGATGACTGTCAGTGTTTGTGTGTGTAACAGATCCTTAAGCATCATTTCTAAGACTGGATGAGTAGTGGGAAATACTTTTCATTTCTGTTTGTTATGGGAAGTCTTTGTTTCACCCTCATTCATAAATGAATGGTTTACAGTGTACAGTATTTGGATTGACAGTTTTTTTCTTTTAAGACTTAGACTGTGTCTCTCCATTTTCTCCTAGCCTAGGGTTTCTGATGAGTAATCAGCTGTCTAATTGGAGATCCTCTGAAAGTAATCTGATATTTCTCTCATGCACATTTTAGAATATTAATGTTTTATTCTTGAATGTTTAGCTACAGTTTGTCATGATGAAAGTCTTTTCTGGTCACACCTATTAGCTGTTTTGTGTGCTTCCTGTACTTGCATGTCCCTTTCTCAAAATTAAGAAAGTTTTCTGTTATTATTTTACTGAATAGGACTTCTAATCCGTTCTCTCTTCCCATACCTCAGGAACTCCAAAAACCTGTATGTTGGGTCATTTGATAGTATTCCATAAATCTCTAACACTTTTTAATTTTTCTAATTTCTTCTTCTTCTTCTTCTTTTTTTTTTTTTTTTTTTTTTTTTTTTTGGTCTGACTGTAAAATTTCCAAAGATGTGTCTTCTGGCTCAGATATTCTTTCTTCTGCCTCACTAAGTCTGTTTTTAAGGCTTTCCACTGTATTTTTTGACATATTCTTCATTTTTAATATTTCAGCCTGATTTCTCTTCAGAATCTATTTCATGGGAAAATTTTTCATCCATTTCATATACTGATTCCTTAACTCATAAATTTGCTTCTCTTTGCTTCTGAGTAATCCTATGTTCATTCTTTTGAATTCCTTTTCAGGCATTTCTTCAACCTCTTCATCTTCATATTCTAATATTGAAGCATTATGTTTCTTTGGGGAATCATTGTCTTCCTTGTTCTTGTCTCTTGTATTTATGTGCTTATTTTTAGGCACTTATGTAAACACTTGTTGGCTTTCTCCACTGATGTCTTTTATCTTTGTACTATTCCTCTGTGGCTTAATGGAGTGTCTGCCCCTTCAGTGAATACCCAGAGATGTATTCTGGGTGGGGCCAGGATCTCTGGTCAATGCTCAAGGGTAGAGTGAGAATCCAGGGTGACACCCAAGTTGGGCATAGTAAATCTCCTCTGTTGTCAGCGGGGGAGAGGGTATTATGCCTGTTGACATAATCACAACCTCACCTCCTTTCTTCCAATGTGATCAATGCCCAGGGTTAGCCCATGGTGGGTACAATCTTCACCCACCCTGGAGCATGAAGTACACAAAGAATTTGTACAATCTTCAGTGTGAGCAGGGAACCCTCAGCAATGACCCACCCCAAGTAATCAGGGAGCTGTGAGCTGACTCCAGACACAGGGATTTCCCAGAGGCTCAGCTACACCCCATACCATAATGTGCAGTTGCAGGATTCCCAGAGTCACAACATGCAAGGCTCCCCTCTACCCTGTGAGCCTGCTCCATCCATGGAGAGAGCAGAGTTATTTCCAGAGTCAGGTGCCTCTAGTGCTCTGCCTTGGGAATTTGAACCCTGGATCCTGTGATAGGTTGAGAGGATGGGGGCACCTCACAATTCTGATTAGGTACCCAGCCCCCTGTCTACCCTCTCTGCCAGACTCGAAATCAGTGGGAAAGGTGGATTTTTTCCTTCTGGTAAAATCCTCGGGTCACATGCGAGAACCATCGCAGCCTGTACTGGTGTCAAGATGGTACCTTTCTTCCTGCTGGATGCTGGATACCCTTGTTGGGAGGTGGGAAGAAAGAAATGTACTTTTTATTCACTGAATTAGGTGGGTACTTTGCCCCCTGCTTGGGTTCCAGGCTGAACTCAAAGTCCTTGTGGTCTGCAAGGTTCTCCCTCCTGCAGTATCACCAGTGGCGTGGGCTGCTGCAGTCTGCTGTCACCCTACTCTCAGAACCTGGCAACTCCTACAGCCCCTGACTGTAGGGTTTGTGCATGGTGTCCCCTCTCACTGCTGCGTATCAGCGCTTTCCATGCTGCTCCATGGCATTCCTCTTCTTTCTCCAACTCTTCCCTGGGAATACACTTCCTCCACTTTTCTCTGCTGTCTTCCCCCCGCCCCCATCAGAATCGGCACACCTCTCCCTTTTCAGCCATCTTGGAATCCACAGCTAATCACTATTCTAACTAGAGAGAGATGATACGTCATTGAAGTTTTGATTTACATTTCCCTGATTGCTAGTGATATTGAGTGTTTTTCTTTCCATATATTTTTTGGCTATTTATATTTTTTTTTGTTTTTTGTTTTTTTGTTTTTTGTTTTTTTTGAGAGATGTCTAATTCAAATCCTTTGGTCATTTATTAACTGGATTTTTTTTATTGAAGCTTTTGAATTTTCATATATTCTGAATGTTGATTTTTTAACAGATGTAAAGTTGGCGGATGTTTCTCCCATTCTGTTGGTTGTCTGTTCACACTGTTGATTATCCCTGTTATGCACAAGCTTATTAGTTTTGAAAGAAATCTCATTTGTCTAGTTTTGCTTTCAATGCCAATGCTTTGGACATCAGATCCAAAAAAATTATAACTTACACTGATATCTTCTTTCCTCTATGTTTTCTTCTAGTAGTTTCGTAGTCTTGGATCTTACATTTATAATTTTGATCCATTTTGAGTTGATGTCTGCTGTATCAGATGAGAGGTAGGGGGTCATATTTCAGCCTTCTGCATATGGGTATCCTGTTATCCTGGCACCAATTATTGAAGAGATTGTCCTTTCTTCCATGTATGTTTTTGACACTTTTGTGGAGAATCGGTTGCTGTAGGTGTATTGAATTCCTTTTTGAATCACAGTCCATTCCATTGATGTCTGTTTTTATGCCAGCATCATTGCTGTTTTTGTTACCACTGTATGTATGCAGTATGTCTTGAAATCAGGTATTATGATGCTCCCAGCTTTGTTCATTTTGTCTTTTTTTTTTTTTTTTTTTTTTTTTTTTTTACAGGCAGAGTGGACAGTGAGAGAGAGAGACAGAGAGAAAGGTCTTCCTTTGCCGTTGGTTCACCCTCCAATGGCCGCCGCGGCCGGCGCACCGCGCTGATCCGATGGCAGGAGCCAGGTACTTATCCTGGAATCCCATGGGGTGCAGGGCCCAAGCACTCGGGCCATCCTCCACTGCACTCCCTGGCCACAGCAGAGAGCTGGCCTGGAAGAGGGGCATCCGGAACAGAATCCGGCGCCCAGACTGGGACTAGAACCCGGTGTGCCGGCACCACAAGGCGCAGGATTAGCCTAGTGAGCCGCGGCGCCAGCCAGCTTTGTTCATTTTGTACGAGATTTCTTTGACTATTCAGGGTCTTTTGTACTTCCAAGTGAATTTTTAGATTGGATTTTCTAGTTCTTTGAAGAATTTCAAGTTATTTTGATGGGGACTAAGTAAATTACTTGACAGCTGTGGACATTTCAATAATCTTCCAATCCATGAACATGGGAGAGCTTTTAATTTCTTTATGTGTCATCTTCAATTTCCTTTAATAACATTCTGTAGTTATTGTGTAGATATTTCATATCTTGGTTACATTTATTCCAAAGTATTTTTTAAAGCTATTGTGAATGGGATTGCTAGTATAATTTCATAGTGTGGTTGATTTTTCTTGTATGCTGCAACCTTACAGAATTTGATCAGCTTTATTAGTCTTCCTGTAGAGTCTTTGGGTTTTTCTATATATAGAATAATGTCACTTGCCAGCAGGTTAATTTGACTTCCTCATTTCCTATTTGTATACCTCTTATTTCCTTCCTTGAGTAATTGCTCTCGCTAACGCTTCTATTTGAGTAGGAGTGGACATCTTTTTCTGATTCCAAATCTTAGAGAAAATGCTTTTACTTTTCCCCATTCAGTATGATGTTGACTATGGGCTTATCATATAAAGTCTTTCTTATGTTGATATGTTTCTTCTATACCTAACTTATTCAGGATTTTATAATGAATGGGTTTACTGAATTTTTCTGCATCTATTGAGATGATCATATGATTTTTATTCTTTTGATGTGATGTATTATACGTGTTGATTTATGTATGTTGCACCATCCCTGCATCTCTGGGATAAACCCCATTTGCTCATGGTGAATGATCTTGTTGATATGCTGTTGGAGTCTATTGCTAGTATTTTGTTGAATCTTTGCATCTATGTTTATCATGGTCTCAAGTTTGTATCTCATGTTTATAATGGTGTCTAGTTTTCTTTTTTGTATGTCCTTGCCTGGTTTTGGAATCAAGGTAATGCTTACCTCATTTGAAGAGTTTAAAAGGGTTATCTCCTTTATGGGTTCTCTCCTTTTTAATTTTTTGCAATAGTTTGAAAATAATTGCTGTTTATTCTTACTTAAAAGTTTGATAGAATTTAACACTAAAGCCATCTGGACCTTCTGTGCTTGCTTTTCTTTGTTGGGAGACATTTTCCCACTGATTCTCTCTCCTTTCTCATTCTCATTCTCGGGTTTTCTTTATTTCTTTGATTCAGTTTTGGTAGATTATGGCAACCAGAAATTTATCTGCTTTTTCCAGGTTTTCTAATTTGTTGGCAGGTAGTTTTTTTTATTAATCCCTAAGGATGCTTTGTTTTTCTGTGGTATTAGTATATATTTTTGTCCAATTTTATTTATTTGCATCCTCTTTTTTTCTTGATTAGTCTAGCTGCTAATGTTTTATCAATGTTCTGTATCTTTCAAAATACCAATTCAATTTCATTGATCTTTTGTATTGATTTTTTTTTCTATTTTGCTTGCTTATTTTCTAGTTTTTTTCCTTCTAGTGATTTTTGGATTTGGTTTGTTCTTGCTCTCCTGTGCCTTTGAGATGCATTGTTAGGTTGTTCATTTGATATCTTTATATTTCTTTCTTTAGTGTAGGATCTTTTTACTATAAAATTCCCTCTTACTGGTATTATTGCTGTATATCATTCATTTGGTCTGTTGTGTTTCCATTTTTTGTGTGTTTCAAGAAATTTTGAAAATCTTTTTGATTAAAAAATCCATTGTTCATTCCGAGGCACTGTTCAGTCTCTATGAATTTGCGCAATTTCTAAAGTTTCTTCTGTGGTTGATTTCTAGCTTTATTCTATTGTGCTCAGAGAAGATACATGATTTCAAATTTCTTCATTTGCTGAGCCTTGTTTTGCGGCCCACTGTATGGTCTATGTGAGAACATGCTTCATGTTCTGATGGAAAGAATATGTATTATACAGTTGTTACATGAAATGTTCTGAAATGTCTGTTAGGATCATTTAGTCTATAGTACAGTTTAATTCTGAACTGTCTTTGTTGACTTTTTGTTCCGGATTATCGGTCCATTGATGAAAGTGGGTTTTGAAGTCCACTAATACTGTTGTGTTATCTACATTTACAGCTAACAATATTTGTTTCATGAAACTGCTTGAGCATTTGGTGTGTATACGTTTTTAATCATTATATCTGCTTGTGGAATGGCCCCTTGATCATTATTTTATGACTTCTTTGTCTTTTATGGTTTTTGTCTTAAAGTCTACTTCTACTCACTTTCGGTTTCTGTTTGCATGGAAAAATTTTTTTCATCCTTTTATGTTCAGTCTGTTTTGACTGACATGAGGTTTTTTTAGGTAGCACATCATTGGGTCTTGTTTTGTTTTTTAATCCAGTTAATCAGATGTTATCTTTTAATTGGGAAATTTAGTCCCTTTACATTCTAGGTAATTATTGATAAGTAATGACTTAGTCCTGACATTTAAATATAATTCTTCTGTTTACTTCAAATGTCCTTTGCTCTTTTCTTCTTTTGTTCATCTTCATGATTTAGTTTGCTGTGTCGATAAGGTTTGATTCTTGGGCCGGCACTGTGATATAGCAGGTAAAACTGCCGCTTGCAGTGCCAGCATCCCATATTGGCACCGGTTCAAGTCCCATCTGCTCCATTTCTGATCCAGCTCTCTGCTATGGCCTAGGAAAGTAGTAGAAGATGGCCCAAGTCCTTGGGCCTCTGTATCTGCATGGGAGACCCAGAAGAAGCTCCTAGCTCTTAGCTTCGGATTGGTACATTTTCAGCTGTTGCAGTCATTTGGGGAGTGAACCAATGGATGGAAGACCTCTCTCTCTGACTCTGCCTCTCTATAACTCTGCCTTTTGTGTGTCTGCTTTTCTAGTGAGTTTATTCTTTCACATGTTTTCATGATGGTACCTGTTTTTCTGTTTACAACTGACTCCAGTAAGCATTTTTTGTGAGTCCAGCCTGGTAGTGATGAATTCCTTCATTTTTTTCTTAGGAAGTCTTTATTTCTCTCCATTTATGAAGGATGGGTATCCTGAGCATAGTGTTCTTGGGTGGCAGATTTTTAATTTGAGAGCTTGGCATTATATATTTATTTTTAAAATTTATTTGACAGAGTTAGTGAGAGACAGAGAGAGAGAAAGGTCTTCCTTCCGTTGGTTCACCCCCCAAATGGCTGCCATGACCGGAGCTATGCCGATCTGAAGCCAGGAGCCAGGTACTTCTTCCTGGTCTTCAATGCAGGTGCAGGCGCCCAAGGACCTGGGCCATCCTCCACTGCCTTCCTGGGCTACAGCAGAGAGCTGGACTGGAAGAGGAGCAACCAGGACTAGAACCCAGTGCCCATATGGGATGCGGGTGCCACAGGTGGAGGATTAACCAAGTGAGCAACAGCACCGGCCCCAGCATTATATATTATTCTATTCTGCTTTGATGAGAAAAAGATTTGATTCCTGAACTGGTGCAGACATCTAAGTCCCAAAGTTGTGGGTTGGTGGTACAAGGATGGCTGAGGCTCGATCCAGTTATGGTATTTAGGAACTAGAACTCATGAGGGGTCCTTAGAAGTTTGGGCAAAGATGGTTCTTGTAAGAGGGTTGGTTATGAGAGCTAACTTTGGCCCAGCCCCTCTCTCTGCTTCGCCATGCAACATTATCCTCATCCTCAGGCTTCTCTGCATGATCAGGTCAATGGGGCCCTTCTGATCTTGGACTGTGAACCTCCAAAACCATGAGCCAAAACAGACCTCTTCCCTTCACAAGTGGCATCTCTCACATATTTGTTATAGTGCCAAAAAAATAACGAATATCGTATTCCCTCCTGGTCTGGAAAGTTTTGTCTATTTGGGTCCTTTGGATCTCTTGAACTTGAGTATCCATATCTTTATCAACACTTGGTGATTTGGGGGCTGTTCTGTGGCTTAATGGGTTAAGCCACCACCTATAATGCCATATGGGTGCTGGTTTGAGTCCCAGCTGCTCCGCTTCTGATTCAGCTCCCTGTTAATGCACCTGGGAAAACAGCAGAAGATAACCCAAGTACTTGAGCCCCTGTACCCACGTGGGTGAGCTAGAAGAAGCTTCTGGCTCCCAGCTTCGGCCCGGCCCTTCTGGCCATTTGGGGAGTGAAGCAGTGGAAGGAAGATCTTGCTCTCTCGGTCTCTCCCTGTAACTCTTTCGAATCAATCAATCTAAAAAAAAAAGTTGGAAATTTTTAAGTTGTCATTTCTTTTAATAGGTTTTCTATATGTTTATTCCTCTCATCTCCTTCAGAGATCCCCAAAATTAGAATATTTATTCATTTAATGGTGTCACAAAGGTTTTAGTTGCCGTCTTCACTTTTTTCCTTTTTTCTTTTGTCTAATCAGGGTCTCTCAAAAGACCTGTCTTTACCTTCAGTATTCTTTATCTACTCAATTGTTGAGAATTTCACTGGCATTTTTAAGTTTACTTACTAAGTTCTTCACTTCCAAAAATTCTCTTTGCTGACTTTCTCATATTGTGTACAATTTTCCTAATTTCATTGAATTATCTATATTCTGGTGAATCTGTTGAGCATTCTGTAATCATTATTTTGAATTCTTTATGAATTCTTTGTGAAGCTTCTTTTCTTGGGAGTCTGTTACTCTGTCCATTGCTTTGATTTTTCATACTTCCTGTGTTGATGTGCATCTGCTGGGTCAGTTGTCCTTATACTTTTAAAGAATGGTTCTCATGAGAAAAGCCTTTCTCCTGAAGATGTGTCTTCAGAGGTCAGTTTGGTAGACTAAATTTGGCTTTAGTTTTGGTTGGATGCTGTGAAGTGGTCTCCTTATATCGTCCACTGTAATTGATGGCAGCAACTCTAGGTGGGTATGAGGCTCCCCCTCATTCCCAGTGAGTGTGGGTGGTGGGCTGTCAAATGAAGCTGGGTTTGCAGGGGCATTGGCCATTGGTCTCAGCAACTGAGGTCATAGAAGCATTATCTCAGTGTCCTGGAGGGATTGTTGGGTCCTCACAGTCAAAAGGGCATGGCTAGGGCCACAGCAGCACCAGTATGAAGCCTGGTGGGGTTCCTAGGTGCCCATGGTGACAGCCCCAGGTTTCTATGCTATGGCTTGGCCCACACTGGCCTTTTTGTCTGCCAAGCAGACAATGACCCCATTTTGCTGCCTGGGTTTGGGAGAGGACTGGAGTGAGCAGTCCTGTGGCCACCAACACCACAATGCTAGATTATACCCAGGCATTACAATTTGCCCAAAGTAGTGCAGCCCATGAGTACTACCAAGACGCATGTTGCTATGGGCTATCTGTTGCTGGTGTGGACTTGCTGCCTAAGGCCAATAGAACCAGCCACAGGTGATGCTACATAGGATATAAGTCCATTTGACTGGACCTTCAGTTATCTGCTTGACACTGGGGCAGGTCCAGAAACCCTGTTTGTAGGTACTGCCCTGGGGACAAGGACTATTCATATCTGCCCAGTATTTGGTTTAAATTAGCCCAGCACAGGGTTCTAAGACATAGCCATGTGCTCACTTCGGTGCTCTGTTCTCCAGTGGCTAGAGTCTTGCTCCTTATGGTCTGCCAAGGTTGGGGGAGGTGTGGTTATGGCAGTCCCTTGGCTGCCCAGATTTCACCTGAGTCTCAAAACCACAGGATCCTGTGCTCTCTTATGGATGTGTACCAGGCTTGTACAAGGCTGGGGGTGGTGCAGGCCGAAATACAAACCTGCCCTAGCTGGGCTCAGGTTTCTACTTAATGCACGAGTAGGAGTATAGCCTTGTCTGTGAGTACTGGCCTGGAGGTTAGGGTGTCTGTGTTCTATCTGGTGCTGGGTCTCACCACAGAGGAACTGGCATGGAGCTCCAAGCCAAAGCCTTGAGTTCACTTTCCTGCCCAACTCTTCAGGCTGGAGACTTCCTGTTGCTCCAGCCTGAGGTTTGGGAATGGGTTGTGTAGGCAGTCTCTTGGTGGCCCAACATGACACTAAACTGGGTCATGTTTTGGTCTCACGGTCCCCAGGCCCTGTGCAGTCTTGGGAGTACACACCAGGCCCACATGTGCCAAAACAAACCTTTCCTACTGCACGGTCTCTGCACGGGTCTCTGTTGAATGCTAGGGCAGATCTAGGGCCTCCTTCTGCAACACTGGCCTGAGAGTCAGTGGCCTTTGGGCTCTTTGTGGGGCTGGGTCTCACAGGGGCAGACCTCTCGCTGAACAACACTAAACTCACTGTGCTGCCCTCCTTCCCAACAGTTGTAGTTTTGCTCCCCTGCCTCCTGGAGGGTGGGGTGGGGTAGGGTGATGGAAGTGGTCCCTTTGCTGCTTGATTTAAGAGGGTCCAAAGACTCATTTTGCAGGTACTGCCCTGGGGGTAGGAACAATGAGGCCTTGTGCAGCTCTGGGTTTCCCTGTAGCAGGCCTGGCCCTAGGGTTCAAATCCAAAGTCTGGCCTTAATGCCCTCTCCCTTCTCTACGTGGGAGATAACTCTTTTCACACTGTTTGGAGCTGAGGGAGGGGTGATGTGGGTAACTTTTCTTCCTGCCTTCTTTATTATTTTAAATATGTATTTTATTTATTTGAGAGGTAGAGTTACAGACAATGAGAGGGAGAGAGAGAGAGGTCTTCCTTCCATTGGTTCACTCCCCCAAATGGCCGCAACGGCCGGAACTGAGCCAATCTGAAGCCAGGAGCCAGGAGCTTCCTCTGGGTCTCCCATGTGGGTGCAGGGGCCCAAGGACTTGGGCCATCTTCTACTGCTTTCCCAGGCCAACCAGAGAGCTAGATTGGAAGAGGAGCAGCTGGGACTCTTACTGGCAACCATATGTGATGCTGTTGCAGCAGGTGGAGGATTAACCTACTGAGCCACAGCACCAGCCCCAATTTTTTCTTTTTAAATAATTATACTAAAACCAGGGGTTGTGAGCCCCTACCCGGCTTCCTTAGCTCCTGTGCCTGTGGCTTGGTGCATGAGTGTGTGTGTGGCTTTGTGCCTGAGTGTGGCTTGGTCCGTGAGTGTGCCTGTGGCTTGGTGCATGAATAGCTGTTCAAATCGGTGCCTCTGGGTGCAGATGACTGCTGCAGCATCTCATTCAGCCTCCCTTTTGCTCCCTGTCTTGGAGGTGAATTTCAGAATATGCTTGTCAATTTTTTACAAAGAAAACCTATGGGATTTTGACCGAGACTGCATTGATTCCCTACATTAAATTTTAAAATAAAAAATTTTTAAATGGCAGCCACCATCCACACAGCTCTGCACCTGGCTTTTCTCACTTCACAATGAATTATGGAGCTCGCTCTTCTCCTGCTGTCGTCCCCACTGTAGTGTTATTGTCTTCTGTTGTCAGGATGTGCCTTACTTCATTCCCTGGGATGGACGTGTTGTTTTGCTGCTACGAATGGTGTTGTGTACAATCATGGTGCATGTCATTTGCCTTATGGGCAAATACGTTTGTGGGATAAATTTGAGAAGTGTGATTGCTGGGTCAGAGAGTATATACATTTGAAATTTTAATGGATATTGTTAAATTGCCCTCCCTGGAGCTTCATCAACTTACATTCCTAGCAATAATAAAATATCCTGTTTTGCCACAGACTCAACAGTGTGCTACCAAAGTTTTTTTTTTTTTTTTTTTGCCAATTAATAATACATGAAGATGGCCTATCAGAATCATTGTTATTTGCATTTCTTGACTACTGCTAGGTTTAAATATATTTTCATATGTTTAAGAACCATTTGCATTTTTTTCTGGGACTTTTTTTTGTTCCTGTCCTTGGCTGCTATGGTCTGAATGATGGCATTCCATACCCACCTCACCCCCCATTCCTGAACAAAATTCAGATGTTAAAATCTTAACCCTACCCCACCCCAGGTGAGGGACCTACATCATGTAGTGTGAGCATCCTTATAAAACAGGCCTAAGGGAGCTTGTTTTCCCCAGATACCAAATCTGTCAGCACCTTGATCTTGGATTTCCCATCCTACAGAACTGTGAGAAATAAATTCCTGTGTCTGTGTCTGTCTGTCTGCCTCCCTCCCTTCCTGCCTCCCTGCCTCCCTGCCTCCCTTCCTTCCTTCCTTCCTTGGTTGGTTGGTTGATTTGAGAGGCAGAGTTAGAAAGAGATCTTCCATCTGCTGGTTCAGTCCCCAAATGGCCACAACAGCTGGAGCTGTGTGGATCTGAATCCAAGAGCCAGGAGCTTCTTCTGGGTCTCTCATGTGGATACAGGGACCCAAGCACTTGTGCCATCTTCCACTGCTTTTCTAGGCCACAGCAGAGAGCTGTATCAGAAGTGGGGCAGCTGAAACTCAAACCGGTGCCCATGTGGGAGCTGGCGCTACAGGTGGAAGCTTAGCCTACTATGCCACAACACCAACCCCCAAAATTCATGTATTTCATAAGCCATCCAATTCATGGTACTTGGTTACAGTCAGTCTGAACAAAGGTATTTGCTCAATTTTTCCTGTTATATTGTGTCAGACCTTTTCAGTTCGAAGGTCAGTTCCTTACATATTAAAGAGATGGCCTTTTATCTGATGTGAATTGCAAATTTCTTCTCACTGTACCATTTGCCTCTGTTTATACTTTATTATTTTGCTATGAGAAAGGTTTTATAGTTATGTGTTTGAACTCATTCACCTTTTTTCCCTATTCCAATATTCTACTTGAATTTTCTTATGGTTTTTCTTGTATTTTTTAGGAGACTTTTGTTTTGTTTTACAATCGAGTCTTTTAGTTCTTTGTAACAGAAAGTGTGCGGCAACTAATTTGTCTTCCTCTTGTCCCAACACCATTTATTAAAAAGTCCATCTTTCACTGATCTTTGGTGGTTCCTCTATATATAATAAATATTCACAAGTACTTGCATGTGTTTCTGTATTTTTTATTCTCAAAGACTGGTGGTATAATCATGCATCAGAATCACACTGTTGAAACTACTTTTTTTCTTTTAAAGATTTATTTAATTTATTTGAAAAGCAGAGTTATAGAGAGGCAGAAGCCGAGAGAGAGATCTTCCATCCACTGGTTTGCTCCCAAAATGGCCTCAATGGCAGGAGCTGGGCCTATCTGAAGCCACGAGCCAGGAGCTTCTTCTGGGTCTCCCACGTGGGTGCAGGGGCCCAAGGACTTGGGCCACCTTCCACTGCTTTCCCAGGCCATAGCAGAGAGCTGGATTGGAAGAGGAGCAGCCACCCTCTCCTAGTAGATCAGACAGAAGCTGCCTTGCAACTTCTCGAAGCTTCATTCAGATCTCAGCAAGGCAGCGACTGGGGATGTGGGTTTGGATTCCTTGAGGGTTCCTTGTGCTGCCACACTGAAGTCCATCAAGAGCTGTTGTGTCCCCTCAGCTGTCATTGCTGAGAGCCTGAGGACCTTGGGGCGGTGCTCTCTGGCTAAAAATGCTGTCCCTCAATGCATGCAGCGTGGTGGCAGAGTGCAGGAGCAAGTGGCCCTTCAGTTTTGTATGGCTGACCTCCGGCCTGCTGGGAATTTTTCTCATAGCGTTTCTGTTGTGGCGGGTGATGATCTGCCTGGCTCCTGCCACTCCAGGCATCCCTAACCGATGCTTGCTTACCACCTGCTGTAGTTATGCCCCCCATCTGTCTCCCAGAGAATGTCCATTTTTTCTGTACAAATATATTTTAAAATTTTCGTTGTATTTGAAAGGCAGAGGGACAGAGACTATAGAGATCTTCCATCTCCTGGTTTACTTCTCAAATGACTGCCAGGTGTGGATCCGGAGCTCATTTGGGTCTCCCACATGGTTTGCAGAGATCCAAGTATTTTAGCTATCACTGCTGTCTCCCTGGTGTGAATTACTGGGAAGCTGGATCAGAAGCAGGACTGGAACTTGAACTAGGCACTCCCATATGGGATACAGGTATTCCAAGTGGAGTCTAGACGACTGCACCAAGTACCTTCCCTAAGTACTTCCTGCTCTGTGGTGTAGCCACACTTATCTTGTGGGGTCATAGCTTCCCTGTATGCAAGTGCTGACTACCTGTCCACAGTCAAGTCCACAGACTCAAGCGAGGACCCCCAGCCTCACATCTCAGAATCCCTGTCTCCTCACCTGCTCTTTCCCCTGAACTTCCATCTCCTTCCTCTTTGCTCATTTTCCTGCTAATGTTTTTGAATGTGTGTGTGTGTGTGTGTGTGTGTGTGTATATATACACATACTTCTTGTAAATTCAAATTTAGGAATGTAGTGATTCTTACCACCATACCTGCACTTCTGCCTCTCTTCCTCCTCCCTCTCCTAATTCCATTCTTTCTTTTTACTAAAATCTACTTTCAATTAACTTTATACTCACACGATTATACTAAGTAAAGAGTTCTGCAAATTGTATGAAAAAAACCTGTTCAACAGTCGAGACAAAGGCTTTTCAAAGTAATTGCATCTCGAAGTGTTAATTTCACTTCTATAGATTACCTTTTAGGTGCTCTATTATCACAGATCAGGGAGAACATATGATATTTGTCCTTTTGGTATTGGCTTATTTCACTAAGTATGATGTCCAGCTTCATCCATTTTGTTGCAAATGACAAGATTTCTTTTTTTTAACTGCTGTGTAGTATTTCATTATATATCCCATAATTTCTTAATCTAGTCTTCTGTTGACAGGCATTTGGGTTGATTCCATATCTTGGCTATTGTTGAGCTGCAATAAACATGGGGGTATAGATAACTCTTTCATATGCTGATTGCATTTCCCTTGGGTAAATTCCCAGGAGTGGAATGGTTGGGTCATACAGTAGGTCTATATTCAGCTTTCTGAGGCATCTCCATAATGCTTCCACATTAGCTGTACCAGTTCACATTCATACCAACAGTGGGTTAGGGTACCTTTCCCCCATATCTTCACCAGAATTTGTTGTTTGTTGATTTCTGTATGAAACCATTCTGACAGGGGTTAGGTGAAACCTCACTGTGGTTTTGATTTGCATTTCCTTGATGGCCAGTGATCTTGAGCCTGTTTTCATGTGTCTGTTGGCCATTTGGATTTCCGCTTTTGAAAATGCCTGTTTAAGTCCTTTGGCTATTTCTTAACAATGATGTTTGTTTTGTTGTTGAGTTCCTCGAGCTCTTTATATATATTTTGGTTATTCATCCTTTTTCAGTTGCATAGTTTGCAAATAATTTCTCCCATTCTGTTGGTTGTCTCTTCATTTTCCTGATTGTTTCTTTTGCAGTGCAGAAGCTTCTCAATTTGATGTAATCTGATTGGTCTATTTTGGCTTTGATTGCCTGTGCCTCTGGGGTCTTTCCAAGAATTCTTTGCCTATGCCAATGACTTGCAGGGTTTTGCCAATGTTCTCTAATAATTTGATATCGGGTCTTAGATTTAGGTCTTTAATCCATTTTGATTGGATTTTTGTGTTAGTAGTAAGATAGGGTTCTTGCTTCATACATCTGCCTGTGGAGATCCAGTTTTCCCAGCACCATTTGTTGAAGAGACTGTCCTTGCTCAAGGGATTGATATTAGCTCCTTCATCAAAGATAAGTTGGTTGTAGATGTGTGAATTGATTTCTAGCATTTCTATTCTGTTTCGTTGGTCTATCCATCTGTTTTAGTACCAGTACCAGGCTGTTTTGGTGATAAAACTGCCCTGTAGCATGTCTTGAAATCTGGTATTGTGATGTCTCTGGCTTTGTTTTTGTTGTATAAGATTGCTTTAGTTATTCAGAGTCTCCTGTGTTCCCATGGAATTTCAGCATAATTTTTTTCTATATCTGAGAAGAATGTCCTTGGCATTTGGATTGGTATCGCACTGAATCTGTAAATTGCTTTTGGTAGTATGGATATTTTCATGATATTGATTCTTCTAGTCCATCAACTCGAAAGACGTTTTCATTTTTTTGTGTCATCTTTTATTTCTTTAATGTTTTATATTTCTAATCATAAAGATCTTTGACACCCTTGGTTAAATTTATTTCAAAGTATTTTATTTTTTTGTACCTATTGTAAATGGGATCGATCTAAGAAGTTCTTTCTCAGCCATGGCTTTGTGTATACAGACACTATTGATTTTTGTGTGTTCATTTTATATCCTGCCACTTTACCAAACTCTTCTATGAGTTCTAGTAGTCTCTTAGTGGAGTCTTTTGGAACCCTATATATAGAATCATGTCATTTGCAAATAGGGAAAGTTTGACTTCTTCCTTCCCAATTTTTATCCCTTTAATTTCTTTAACTTGTGTAATAGCTCTGGCTAAAACTTCCAGGACTATATTGAATAGCAGTGGTGAAAGTGGGCATCCTTGTCTGGTCTGGATTTCATTGGGAATACTTCTAACTTTTCCCCATTTAATAGGATGCTGGCCATGGGTTTGTCATAGATTGCCTTGACTGTGTTGAGGAATGTTCCTTCTATACCCAGTTTGCTTATGGTTTTCATCATGAAAGTATGTTGTATTTTATGAAGTGCTTTCTCTGCGTCTATTGAAATAAACATAAGATTTTTGTTCTTCAGTTTGTTAATGTCATGTATCACATTGATTGATTTGGGAATGTTGAACCATCCCTGCATACCAGGGATAAATCTCACTTGGTCTGGATGAGTGATCTTTCTGATGTGTTGTTGAAGTGAAAGGGACACTATGAGAAACAGTGACTTGATCAGCTCTTGTCCTGACGGTTGATGTACAATGTAATACTTTATCCATTTTAGTATTTTTTTTTGTTCTAGTACCATTGGTTGGACTCTGTAATTAACACACAATTATTCTTAGATGTTTAAATTTTAACTGAAAAGTGATCCCTGTTAGGAATTTGGAAAACATTCTGTTGAGTGGATTCAGTTGGCTAGTATTTTGTTGATGCTTTTGCATTTATGTTCACCAGGAAAATTGGTCTATAGTTCTCTTACTCTGTTATATCTTTTTCAGGTTTAGGATTTAAGGTGATACTGGCTTTGTGGAAGGAGTTTGGGAGAATACCCTCTCTTTCAATTGTTTTGAATAGCTTGAGATTAATTAAATTAGTTCTTTAAATGACTGGGAGAATTCAGCAGTGAAGCCATCAAACCCCGGCTTTTCTTTCTTGGAAGGATCTTTATTATTGATTCACTTTCTGCCTTGGTTTTGATCTGTTTAGGTTTTCTGTGTCTTCGTGGCTCAACTTATGTAGGTTGTATGTGTCCAGGAATCTGTCAATTTCTTCCAGGTTTCCTGATTTGTTCGTATACAGCTCTTTATAGTAATTTCCAATGATTCTTTTCATTTTTGTGGTACCTGTTGTTACATTTCCTTTTTCAACTCTAATTTTATTAATTTGGGTCTTCTTTTTTTGGTTAATTGGGTCGATGGTGTGTCAATTTTGTTTATTTTATCAAAAAACCAACTTTTCATTTAGCTGACTTTTTGTATTTTTTTGTTTAATTTTGTTTATGTTTTCCCTGTTTAATTATTTCTTTTCTCCTACTAGTTTTGTGTTTGGTTTGCTATTTTTCTAGGTCCTTGATGCATTGATAGCTCATTTATATGGTTTTTTTCCAATTTCTTTCTTTCTTTTTTTTTTTTTTGACAGGCAGAGTGAACAGTGAGAGAGAGACAGAGAGAAAGGTCTTCCTTTGCTGTTGGTTCACCCTCCAATGGCCGCTGCGGCCAGCGCACTGCAGCTGGCGCACCGTGCTGATCCGAAGGCAGGAGCCAGGTGCTTCTCCTGGTCTCCCATGCGATGCGGGTGCAGAGCCCAAGCACTTGGGCCATCCTCCACTGCCTTCCCGGGCCACAGCAGAGAGCTGGCCTGGAAGAAGGGCAACCGGGACAGAATCTGGAGCCCCGACAGGGACTAGAACCTGGTAGGCACCATTGCTATAAACTTTCCTCTTAACACTTCTTTTGCTGTACCCCATAAGTTTTGATATGTTGTATTGTCCTCTTCATTTGTTTCCAGAAATTTTTTGATTTCTCTTTTGATTTCTTCAATGACCCACTGTTCTTTCAGGAGCATGTTGTTCAGGCTCTGTGTGTTTGCGTGTGTTCCAGAGATTGAGTTGTGATTTCCAGCTTCATTCCATTGTGGTCAGAGAAGATGCATGGTATGATTTTAATTTTTTTTTTAGTTTGCTGGAACTTGCTTTATGGCCTAGCATGTGGTCTATCCTAGAAAATGTTCCATGCACTGGTAAGAAGAATGTGTATTTTGCATCTGTAGCATGAAAAGTTCTGTAGAGATCCATTAGGTCCATTTGGTCTGTAGTGTCGGTTAACTCTGTTGTTTCCCTGCTAAATTTCTGTCTGGTTGATCTGTCCATTGCTGAAAGTGGAGTATTGAAGTTCCCCATTACTATTTTTTTTTAACTTTTATTTAATGAATATAAATTTCCGAAGTACAGCTTATGGATTACAATGGCTTCCCCCCCATAACTTCCCTCCCACCCACAACCCTCCCATTTCCCGCTCCCTCTCCCCTTCCATTCACGTCAAGATTCATTTTCAATTCTCTTTATATACAGAAGATCAGTTTAGCATATATTAAGTAAAGATTTCAACAGTTTGCACCCACATAGAAACACAAAGTGAAAAATACTGTTTGAGTACTAGTTATAGCATTAAATCTCAATGTACAGCACATTAAGGACAGAAATCCTACATGAGGAGTAAGTGCACAGTGACTCCTGTTGTTGACTTAACAAATTGGCACTCTTGTTTATGGCGTCAGTAATCACCCTAGGCTCTTGTCTTGAGCTGCCAAGGCTATGGAAGCCTTTTGAGTTCACCAACTCTGATCATATTTAGACAAGGTCGTAGTCAAAGTGGAAGTTCTCTCCTCCCTTCAGAGAAAGGTACCTCCTTCTTTGATGACCTGTTCTTTCCACTGGGATCTCACTCGCAGAGATCTTTCATTTAGGGTTTGTGTTTTTTTGCTTGTTTGTTTGTTTGTTTTGCCAGAGTATCTTGTCTTTCCATGCCTGAAATACTCTCATGGGATTTTCATCCAGATCCACATGCCTTAAGGGCTGATTCTGAGGCCAGAGTGCTGTTTAGGACATCTGCCATTCTATGGGTCTGCTGTGTATCTCGCTTCCCATGTTGGATCGTTCTCTCCCTTTTTTATTCTATTGGTTAGTATTTGCAGACACTAGTCTTGTTTATGTGATCCCTTTGACTCTTAGTCCTATCATTATGATCAATTGTGAACAGAAATTGATCACTGGGACTAGTGAGATGACATTGGTACATGCCACCTTGATGGGATTGAATTGGAATCCCCTGGTATGTTTCTAACTCTACCATTTAGGGTAAGTCAGCTTGAGCATGTCCCAAATTGTACATCTCTTCCCTCTCTTATTCCCACTCTGATATTTAACAGGGATCACTTTTCAGTTAAGTTTCAACACTTAAGAATAACTGTGTATTGATTACAGTATTCAACCAAAAGTATCAAGTAGAACAAACAAAAAAATACTAAGAGGGATAATGTATTAAGTTGTTCATCAACAGTCAGAGCAAGGGCTGATTAAGTCAAGTCACCGTTTCTCATAGTGTTCATTTCACTCTAACAGGTTTCCTACTAAAAAGGCTTTCTAATCCTTTCTCCCTCTCCATGCCTTCAGGAACTCCTAGAACCTGAATGTTGGGTTTTTTAATAGTATCCTGTAGATTCCTGACAATATTTTTTAGATTTCTAATTTCCTCTTCTTTTCTTTGGTTTGACTGTATACTTTCCTGTTCTCTGTCTTCTAAGTCCAATATTCTCTCTTCTGCTTCACCCATTCTGTTTTTAAGGCTCTCTAATGTGTTTGTCATTTGATCTATTGAATTCTTAATTTCATTATGATTTCTCATCAATTTCACAGTTTCATGTACTACTAGTTGTTTCATTTCATTTTGATTCCTTCTTAATATTTCATTTTCGCGAGGAGATTTTCTATCCTGTCCATTAAGGATTTCTGTAGTTCAAGAATTTGTTTTTGAGAACTTCTTAATGTTCTTATCAATTTTTTGAGATCCGCTTCTTGCATTTCTTCTATCGCATCATCTTCATAATCTTGAATTGGGGTGTCTTTTTCATTTGGGGGCATCATAGTGTCTTCCTTGTTCTTGTTACCTTGGTTTCTGCATTTGTTTGGCATTTTGGAGATATTCTTTCGTTTCTTCGCTGTGGTGCTTTTTCTCGTTATACTATGACTCTAGATTAAGTGGACTGTCTGCTTTTGATGGATCCTTAGAGGCTGTGATGGGTGTGGCCAGAGAGCTCTGTTTGGTTCTTCAGGGTTAAGGGTGTGCCAAAGGTGACTCACCCAGATTGTTCTCTCGCTCGCGCTCTCGCTCTCTCTCTCTCTCTGTTTTTTTTTTTTTTTTTTTTTTTGACTAGTTGGGAAATAATTCCACACAGCTGAGTGGAATTGAGGGTAGTTGATGTATGAAATCTGGCCCCTGTGGGTATTCGTCTGCTTACCCCTGGGACCACACAAAGAGTTTATGCAGCCCTTAGTGCGGTCTCAAATTTCTCCGCGGTCTCTCACCGGATTGCCAAGGTTACCAAGTTTGTGTACTCGGTGAGTTCTCTCACCCCGCCTCAGATTTTCACAGTCTCAGTTTGTTAGCTCCACATTTCCACTAGGTCCTAACCTCCTGTTATTTCTCCCCACCAGAGTCAGATTTTTCTGCTTGGCTGATGATGGGCACCGCTTTACATACGTAAAATGGCACGTGCTCTTTGTCTTGCTCGGCTTTGTAAAGTGAGTGGAGAGAGGCTAGTGTCTGTGCCAGTTCCCCTTATTTATTCATTTTTTTTCTCTCCTCCAGTCAGCCTGGTGAACTTTCCCCAGTGGGGCTTCAAGCCTCGTTCCCTCTAGGCTCTTTCTGCCTTTCCTCGCCAATGTCTCGGGTTACCAAGGTTTTTGTCTCACCTCCCCTTCCAGCGCTGGCACGCAGACTCTGCAGCTCGGCTTCCCCCCATTACTATTGTATGGGAGTCTGTCTCCCTTTAGATCCATTAATGTTTTAAATAGCCAGGTGCCCTGTAATTGGGTGCATATACGTTTATAATAGCCACATCTTCCTGTTGAATTGATACCTTAATCATTATATAGTGCCCCTCTTTGTCTCTTTTAACAGTTTTTGTATTAAAGTGTTTTGTCTGACATTAGGATGGCTGCATTAGTTCTTTTTTGGTTTCTGTTAGCATTGCATATCTTTTTCAAATCTTTTACTTTCATTCTATGTGTTTGTTGATGAGATGTGTTTTTGTAGGCAGCAAATAGATGAGCTTTGTTTTTTAATCATTCAGGCAGTCTGTACCTGTTATTTTTTAAAAAGATTTATTTTTTATTTATTTGAAAGAGTTAAAGAGAGAGGTCGAGACAGAGAGAGAGGTCTTCCATCCACTGGTTCACTCCCCAGATGGCCACATGGCTGGAGCTGTGCCGATCCGAAGCTAGGAGCTAGGAGCTTCTTCTGGGTCTCCCACATGGATGCAGGGGCCCAAGGACTTGGGCCATCTTCTACTGCATTCCCAGGCCATAGCAGAGAGCTGGATTGGAAGAGGAGCAGCCTGGACTAGAACTAGCACCCATATGGGATGCTGGCGCTTCAAGCCAGGGCTTTAACCCACAGCGCCGGCCCCATCAGTCTATACCTTTTAACTGGAGAGTTGAGGCCATTTACATTCAAAGTGATTATTGACAAGTCATGACTTGAACCTGCTATTTTCCCATAAATATCCCTATAGTTTGCTTTGGATTTCCTTTGTACTTTGGGAGATTTTTTGCCTTTACTTTCTTTCATAGTGATGACCATGTTTCTCTGTGTAGCACAGCCTTAAGTATCTTTTGTAAGGTGGTGACAGATTATTTCAATTTCTGTTTGGCATGAAAGGTCTTTATTTCACTTTCATTCATAAATGAGAGCTTTCTAGAATACAGTATTCTTGGTTGACAGTTTTTTTCTCAAGATTTGGAATATATCTTGTCATTCTCTCCCAGCCTGTGGGGTTTCTGATAAGTCAGCTGAGAGTTTAATTTGAGATCTTCTGAAAGTAATATGGTGTTTCTTTTGTGTAAATTTTAGAATCTTTTCTTTGTTTTACTATGGAGAGTTTGACTGAAATGTGTCATGGTAAAGATCTTTTCTGATCATATCTGTTATGTGCTTCCTGTACTTGGACATTCCTTTCTTCAAATTAGGGAAGTTTTCTGTAATTATTTTACTTCTGATTCATTCTGTCTTTCCTTGCTTTCTGAAACTCCTTTAAGACCTGTATGTTGGTCTTTTGATACTATCCCATAGATCTCTAACAGTGTGTTTTTAGTTTTCTTCATTCTTTCTTTTTTTGTCTGACTGTAAAATTTCCAGAGACTTGTCTTCTAACTTGCTTATTCTTTTTTCTGCCTCAACGAGTTTACTGTTAAGGCTTTCCACTATATTTTATTTGTTCTATTGAATTCTTCATTCGCAATATTTCATTCTGATTTCTCTTTAAAATCTCAACTGCATGGGAAAATTTATGTCAGGTTGGATTTCTTTAATTCATAAATTTCTATCTGATTACTTCTATGTAATCCTACAATCAGTTTTTGAATTCTGTTTCTGGCACTTCATCAATCTCTTCACATTCTAGTATTGAAGTGTTGTGTTCTTTTGGGTTGTCATGTTGTCTTATTCTTTTTTTTTAAAACTTATTTAATATAAATTTTCAAAATACAGCTTATGGATTATAGGGCTTTCCCTCCACCCCATAACTTTCCTTCTACCCGCAACCCTCCTATTTCCCACTCCCTCTCCCATTCCATTCACATCAAGATTCATTTTCAATTATCTTTATATACAGAAGATCAATTTAGTATATATTAAGTAAAGATTTCAACAGTTTGTTGAAGTCTTCCTTATTCTTGTTACTTGAATTGCTGTGTTTACTATTGGGCATTTGTGGAGATACTTCTTGGCTTTTTCTCCCACCGGTGATGGCTTTTATCTTTGGACTATGCTTCTGTAGCTTAGTGGAGTATCTGCTCTTTCAGTGAATACCCAGAGGCATGTGCTGGGTGTGCTCAGGGAGCTCTGTTCAGTGTCCAGGGTGAAGAGTGTCCAAAGTGACACCCAAGTTGTATGTGGTAATTTTTTTTTTTAAATCAGTGGGGTGGTTTGTTCTGCTTCTTGGCATATCCTCATGCTCACCTCCCTTCCTCAAAAGACCAATGCTTGGGCACTAGCCCCAGTGGGTACAATTCTCATCCGTGCTGCCACAAGAATAACACAAAGGATTGGTGCAGTCCTTGGTGTGATTGGGGATCCTGCAGCAGTGACCCTCACCAGGGAATCAGGGACCTCGATCATGTGGAGCTGCGCACAGTGACTGTGCAAAGACTCAGCCGCACCCTGTGCCCTCCCACGCAGCCACAGTGTTTTCAGTCCCAGCACACAAGGCTTCCGCACTCACAAGCACCCAGCTACCATAAGTTCTCCCAGCCAGACTTAAGTGTCTCCTCTTGGCTGTTTTCTGGGCGCACAGACATGAGCTGGTGCAGCTGTTATGTATGTCGAAAATGGTGCCTGTCCTCTTGGCTAGTTATGGGGTGCTAGTGCTGGGTGGTTGGGGAGAGAGAAATGTGCCCCCTCTTTTTTTCCCCTATAGGTTAGCAGGTACACTGTCCCCAACAGGGCTCTGAGCCTGGCCCATGCCAGGCTCTTCCCACAGCTTTGTCGCCAGTGGCTTAGGCTGCTGCAGTCTGGTCTCACCTCACTGTAAAGCTTGTGCTGAGGCTCTTGCCCGCTGGGGTCCTGAGCTGTGCAATCCACACCCTTCATGTAGGTCCACAGTGTCCCACTGATTTGTGTGGAGTTTGCTCTGCTGTTTTCTCCCTAACTTTTCCTCGAGACTGTGCTCTCTCCACTTTTTTTACTGTCTTCCACTAGACCAGAGCAAGCGTCCTCCCTATGCCGCCATCTTGAAAAACTCCTCCTCCCCCCACCCCAGGCTAACTTTTCGTACTGTCTGTCCAGACCAGCTGCTTGTTTCCCAGCCCCAACTTGTGGAAGGTTATCTTTCCTGCTTCCAAAGAGTAGGGGCATTTGGAAAACTTGTCCAAGCAAATCCGAGGGAGCAGGCTCCATCTTACCAGCTGTAAATCCACATCTTTGTTCTCGAGAGTTTGAGTACTTTTCCTTGGCAATTCTCCATCCCTCAGTGTGCTGTCCCTAACATTATCTATCACCATCACAGGACCCCTAAAGCCCTTTAGGAATCTTGAAATGTTAGATTCTTCTGTCATACAAGGGGACTTCAGAAAGTTTGGGGAAAATGGAATTAAAAGATGCTTATTTTGTTGCAAAATAATTTTGAAATCCATGCATATGAGGGGTCATAAAAACTTCATGGAAATGCATACTATGAAAAACTGTGCATTGTGAAGTAACTTTTTTACACAAAAATAAACATAATTGCACTTTTCAATGACCCTCTTAAGGCAATCCCACTATTGGGTGTGTGTGTAATCTCCAGAGGAAATGAGAGATCTGCAAAGAGAGATCTGTATCTGCAGTGTTCATGTCAGCATTATTCAAAATAGCCAAAACATGGATGCAACCCAACTGTCCATTAAAGAATGACTGGATAAGGCCGGCGCCGCGGCTCACTAGGCTAATCCTCCGCCTAGCGGCGCCGGCACACCAGGTTCTAGTCCCGGTTGGGGCGCCGGATTCTGTCCCGGTTGCCCCTCTTCCAGGCCAGCCCTCTGCTGTGGCCCAGGAGTGCAGTGGAGGATGGCCCAGGTGCTTGGGCCCTGCACCCCATGGGAGACCAGGAAAAGCACCTGGCTCCTGGCTCCTGCCATCGGATCAGCGCAGTGCGCCGGCTGCAGCGCGCCGCGGCCATTGGAGGGTGAACCAACGGCAAAGGAAGACCTTTCTCTCTCTGTCACTGTCCACTCTGCCTGTCAAAAAAAAAAAAAAAAAAAGACTGGATAAAAATGTGGCACATATACACAATGGAATATTATTTGGCCATGAGAAAGAAATCCTGTCATTTTAAAAATATGGGCAAACTTGGGGGACATGATACTGGTTGAAATGAGCCAGGCACAGAAAAACAGACACTGTCTAATGGTGCATATGGAATCCAAATTTGATCTCAGAAGTAGAGAGTAGAATAGTGGTTACCAGGGGCTGCAGAAGTTAGAGGGTAGGTGGGTTAGGGACCTGTTGGTCAAAGAAAACAAAATGATAGAGAGATAGTAGAAATAATGTCTAGAGATCACTTGGTCAGCATGGTGACTATAGCCAACGATGACATTATATTCCTGAGGAACACTAGGAGACTGGATGTTACAAATGATAGCTGTGGTAATATGTATTTTGTGACGTAGCTAAATCTAACCATTTCACAATGTAGATGTACTTCAAAGCATGTACATTTGTATCTGTCAATTAAAAATGAAAAAGATGGAACTCAAATATGTAAAAGATTACACTTTCTAAAAATTTTACTAAAGCATTTATTTTTAAACAAAAATATACATTCAATCTGATTTACAGGAATAGAAATAATTTATCCAAAGCAATTTTCATTTTAAAATTAATATTGCACCCAACAGTATATGTCTTTGACACATTTGCATTGTCAACCTTTCCCACAATTTGCAATACGGGAGAGAACTATGAAACTAACAGAATTATAGAAGCTAACGTTCCTGGATTTTTAAAGAATTGTACAATTCTGCTTATTTACAAGATAAAATTGTAAACTTTCAGAAATTTACTTCCATAAAAAAGCATACATTCTTTTATCATACTTAGAAAATGCATTATAAAATTCTAATTAAATTTCCCTGTCCTGTGGATATAAAAAATGAGCTATCTACACGTGGTGATTTCCTCAGAGGGATTCCAAGGGGTGACGTTGTGAACATTCACAGCCTCGTGGTGGAGGGCAGATCTGCTGAAAGCACAAGAATATGGAAAAAGCCCTGGAAAGCTGAGTCACCCTTGTGAGGATATTTTCACAACTGCCTACACATTCAGTCTAATGAATGTGGCTCTCAAAGTCTTCTCCCTCAAGACGTAGACAAGGAACAGCATTAGGATTCTGATCCAGCCTCATAAAATACTTTACATGTGAGCAAGCTCAAAAGAAAGCTTTGTGAAGCCTTCTGCAATGTATTGCTGCTATCTTGTTAGTGATTTTGTTCAACTTCCTTACTCCCAGGGAGCACTAGGCAGGACTTGGAGATCACCTGGATGTAGATGCACAGGGATCCTCCAGAAAAGGTCACTGAAATGTATATTAGGATAAACTTAGAGATTGCATTTTTTTGCATCCAAATAAACTGATTTTTTTTAAAAGATGTATTTATTTGAAAGGCAGAGTGACAGAGATCTTCCATTCATTGGTTCACTCCCCAAATTGCTGGGCCAGGCCAAAGCCCAGAGCCAGAAGCTTCTTCTGGGTCTTCCAGTTGTCTGCAGGGACCCAAACACTTGGGCCATCTTCTGTGGACCTCCCAGGTGCATTAGTAGGGAACTGGATTGGAAGTGGAGGTGCTGGGACTCGAACTGTCACCCGTATGCGATGCTGGTGTCACAGGGAATGGCTTAACCCACTGTGCCACAACGCTGGCCCCAAACTGATTGTTTAGTCCCATTTTTTTTTCCATGAAGAGTTTGAAGTATCCTCGTATCCCTCTGAGCTGTTATGAGTGGCAACACCCTTTCACTTGATCAAGACCAGTCACCCTGCCTCAAAGCAGCTTTCTCCTCTCTAGAGCTCCAAGACCTAAGTGTTGCCTTCCAAGTTCCATTATGTACAGTTGTTTGACAACTAAAAATAACTTATCAGGTACCATATCATCCAATGTATACATCCATGTGCACATTGGATGATATTTAAATCATAGGCAAACGGGTCTCTCTCTTCAAAATTCCTTACAGCTTTTTTTTTTTTTTTAAACTATGAGTATAGCATAAATTATCAATAGCTCTCCTTCTAACTGGAAATTAGTACCCATCGGTAATATGCCCAGTTTTTAAAAATTGCTTTTATAAAATATGTGAATATGCAGATACTTTCAAAAAAATGACACTAAGGAATCAGACTACTTGGTACTATAGGAAGGTGCTAAAATAATACCCAACACTAAAATGTTGTAATATGCTATTTAACTGGTTATAAACCCAAAACACGTGGAAACCTTATACTTAGAAAATTTTGAATTTCCCTTGATTGAACTGAGCTAGAAAACCAGTGTGAAAACCTGCAACCATACCCTCTGTTACCAGTATTCAAAAAGTCACTGGACCACTTCCTGTCTTCGTGATTATAAATTAAATAAGGTGGTCTACAGGTGGGAAAAGAGGAAAGTTCTGGCAAATTGTTACAAAAGATGACAGGAAAACTTAACTGTAATTTTACAATGCAGTTGTCTAACTATTGTCCTGGATTGAGACTGGATTTAAATGTTCCCTTTGAATCACAATGAACACAAGTTGAATAATTTAGGGCTTTCAAAAATATAGTGTTGGCTTTGCTATTGATTATGAATAGCCCAACCCAAGTAGTTTGTATCTTTTTTTTTTTTTTTTTTTTTGACTCAGAATTTTGAGAGGCAGCCAGAGGTTCCATCTGCTGGGTCACTCCCCAAAGGCCCTGGGCTGGGCCGGGGACTCCATGCACGTCTCCCACGTGGGTGGCAGGGCTGCCCAGTACTTGAGTTGTCACCTGCTGGGTCTCCAACCTGAGAACTCAGATATGGCGCCGGGCATCTTCACCACCAAGCTAAGTGCCTGCTGTCTTGGGTTCCATGTGACGTTTTTATAAAACGTTCTCAGAGTCTTTCATGAAGAAACAGACATGGGGCACCTCAGCTCTCCACGGTGCGCCGGTACTCGGCCGTTCCGTCGGCAATGATGGCGTCCAGGGGCGCGCGCTTCTTGCGGATGCTGCGCCCGGAGGAGATGAGGTCCGCGTAGCCGCGCTGGTGCGAGAAGGCGTAGGCCGAGCGCCGCGACGACGCGCCCCGGCGGAACACGTTCTGCCGCCGTTTCCACTGCTCCTCGGCCTTCAACCGCTTGCGGTGCTTCTGGATCTGTAAGAGCGGGGGATGGGAAGAAAGGTCTTGGCTAGGAGGTCGCCAGGACAGGACTGACGGCAGATGGCGACTGCGCACCTGTCCCAAGCCGCGGCGCACCCGGTGCGCACCCTCTGTAAGGGCAAGCTGACCTTGTGCCTGGCACCGGGCTGAGGGAAAACTCTGGCCTCTGGCCCTGGTGGCTCCAGCACTGTCTTGTCACTGCATGCAGGGTCTGGGGGCCACCTAGCCGCCCCGTCTCCCAGTTCCCCCATCCCCTGATGGATTCCCCTCCCTGGGGCCCTTGGGTGAAGAGTTCCCAGGTTTCCAGTTGTCAGACCGTTAGGCCTGGACGTGTTGACGTGGCGGAGGTGCCAACTGCAGTCACCCTGTCCAGCTTCCACAGGAGCGAGTAGGCGGAGAGGACAGAGCCGAGTCCCCTGCGCCCTCAGCCTGCTGGTTACCTCGCACGCTGAGAGAGATGCTACAGTGTTGTTGATACTGAGTGACAGCCCTCCCCTCCCTCACAGAGCAGGATCCTTTGGACCACAAGTAACACTTTTCTTTAAAAGAATACCAAAATGCACTCCTTTGCTTGGCAGAATGTTAACATTGTAATTGTTAAATTGAAAGGGAATGACAGAACGTTCGTAATTCCATTCTCCTTTCATCCCAATCCCAAAAGGACTTATTTGCAAGATGCAGCTAAAGAAAGAGCAGACATTAACAGACATTCTTAGCAAACTCCCCTTGAACCTAGACTCCCAGGAGCGGTGCAATTGGGAGACATTCTGCTTTCCATGAGGGTCTCGCTCCTACCTTGTCACTTTCTGATGGCCAAATGGTCATGGACAAGAAGCGGATGGCAACGACAGGCAGCAAGCACACGGCGACGGTCAGGATGATGGTGAGCCAGATGTACGGCTGTCTCAGGGCGTTGGAAGCGGTGCCTGTGAAGAGCAGGGGCAGGAGTCCGCGGGTTAGCTGGGGTGAATCCGACAACCAGACTAGCTGCCTTCCCACACCCATCATCGCTACTGGAGGGAGGGGCATTTGCAAGTCAGAGTGAGCAGAGCACAATTAGGAAGGTCAGTTCTCTAAACATGGCAAATGCACACCAGGGAAACAAGAGTTAAGAAGTGCCTTTGTTGACACAACACTGATTAAATATATGAAATTAGGTAAGAAAGCTTTTGGATTTTTTTTCCCCTAGAAATTTAAAAAAAAGCACTTTCCAATGTGGGAAACCTGGAAGAAGCTCCTACCTCCTGGCTTGGGCCTGGGCAAGCATTGGCCACCGCAGCCCTCGGGGGAGTGAACCAGTGCTCCTCTCACTGTGTAGCTAACTTTGACTTTCAAAATAAATATTTAAAAAAAAAAGTCCTTATGGGAATATTCTAAGTTCTTGAGTACTGAGGTTTTTAAAATACAGTTAGGAAACACACAATCACAAAACAAAAACAACCCCAAGAAGAGAAGGGTGACCCCAGCACCCATCTTTTACAACCCAACTGCTGGTCACCACTACAGGGAAACCAGGGGACATGAATTCATTTTTCATTGTGAATCCAAACAATTTAAGTTGAGAACTTTACAGTTCATGATATATTCCACATGTTATAAAATACAGATTTCAGTTCAAATTCATTCCAGGATTTGTCAAATATTTTACTAGTTGCACTCAGTGGGCACATGACCAATTGTTCTCTACATATTTCCAATGATGCAGGGTGCTTTTGAGTTCTAAAATTCCCTCATCAAGGTGTTTTGTGGCTTGGCTAGCTAATTTAATCCTTGTAGGTCATTAAGTTTTGTCCAGAGGGGTATAGCCTTTGTGTCAACGGCCTTGCCAAAATTCAGTTTGTTTCGCTCAAGTAGATGAAAAATTTTATAGATTGTGTGCACCTTCAGATAGTGTTTTGAAAAGATGATTTGACAGTGCTGCCAGTACTGTGAAGGCACTTCCAAAAGTTCATGAAAAATGGAACTTATTTTGGCACAAATGAAAAATAAAAATAAAAAATAGAAAAAAAAATAATACTCTACATTTTCTATGAACTTTTGAAGAGCCCTTGTACAAGTATATTCAATTTTCCAATAATCTACCAATTGGGTTTTATGATAGGGGAAAAACTCTTATTTAGTCTTTTTAAGTCTTGTTACCTAACTTTATAGTTGCACAGTTGTGTCCTGATATTTTTTATTTACTCTGGGATTATGTCAGACTCTAACCTACTGACAATTACACATTTATTTTTGGAGCTGAGAAAATACCAACCTGTAAATTGAAATGCAGATGGAAAGAGAACATGTATTCCCGCACTATGAAAGTCAAACATGATGCCAAAATAAAGAGCAATACTTCCAAAAATGGAAAAGGCATTCACAAAGGTCCAGTAAGAAGTGTCCAGGCCGATCTGTTGGGAAACCAGAGACAAACACAGCACTCATTTTGGGGAGTTAGCAAGACCTACAGGAGCTAAGAATCCTGAAAACAGAATTCAGCAACTTCAGCATGATTTGGCTTGAATACAGAACAATCGAAAACCTAACCATCCTTGACTCAAGGTAAGACATAGGAAATGTGTTGGGCGAAGGGATGAGAATAGCATTTGGTAAAGCAGCAGAGCTCAGCTGGAGGGAGAGTGGGAGATGCATGCCTGCCTGGGTCCCAACAGATACCAGCTTGGGGGAGGAGATCTGTGCACCTGGAAATTGACTGTTATGACGAGAGCAGTGGCAACTGTGACGGCAAAAGACTGGTAGTCGGATGGCGCCTCTCCGTCCTGTCCCACGGTCTGCAGGTAAGCTCCCAGGGGTATGAAGAAGAGCACCATGGACGTGAGGATCCCATGCAGCAAGCTTACGAAGAACCGCTTATAGTTGAAGAGCAAGTCTCTCTGTCCCACGACGTACAGCCCAGGGAATCGGAGGCTCAGTTTGTCACTCACGTCCTTAAGGGGGACACAACATTAGAGTGACGTGTTGTCCGCCAGGAGGCCAAAGAAGTCAGACATGCTGCCAGGCAAAAACTGAACCAGATGATAAATCCTGCAACATTTTCAGCGTACAGAGATCAGTCTCATAGCTCCTGCCACTACCATTTGATATTATTTTAATTCAGGGAGGAGCTAGGGAAGTTTAATAACTTGTTTTCTTGTGAGAAGTAGCAACATAAAGGTAAGGAGGCTTTTAAAAAAATCAATTTTCATATTGTTTCAAAACTCTGTGGGAAGAATGTTCACCGATGAGTATAAGTTGATGAATTAATTCTAAATCATTCCTTTCCATTAGGCCTTTCTATAGAAACTGCTGAAGTACAGTGTTAGACTGTATATCTTAACATTGCCCCTTGTCCAAAAGGAGAATAAAAAACACTTGTCAATGCACTCAGCCCAGTCACAGAAATCCTCTTCTTACAAAACAAGCAACACAGCACTTACACCCTGGTTGCCTGATAAAAGAATAACAGCAGGATTTTACTCGGAACACCCAGAAATGGCTGCTTGTCCCTTCCCACCCACCCAGGGCAGCAGTGTGTGCAGAGCCTCTGGGCCAGCGCACTGCTCCTACCTGGTCGAGCAGCCCCATGAGGAGCACGGGCAAGCTGGAGTAGAGCACGTTGTACAGGGTGATGAACCAGTCCTCGTACGCAGTCTGCGAGGAGACGACAGGGCTTGGGTCACCGCATGGGCAGATCGCCAGTGGAGCTGGCATACCTTCCTCCACTTTCTCAGAGCAGGGACGTCCCTAGCGGAGTGGGGACCTCTCCAGCCCAGAGAAATACATCTTGAGAGAGAGAAGTTCCCTCCGCCTATGGGTCTGGCATCCCCTTTGGACACCGGTTCGAGTCCTAGCTGCTCCTCTTCTGATCCAGCTCTCTGCTTGTGGTCTGGGAAAGCAGTCGATGGCCCAAGTCCTTGGGCCGCTGCACCCAGGTGGGAGGTCTAAAAGCAGCTGGCTTTGGATTGGCTCAACTCCAGCTGCTGAAGCTGTTTGGGGAGTTTGGGGAGTGGACCAGTAGATGGCAGCCCTGTCTCTCCTCCCTCTCAAATAAATAAATCTTAAAAAGATAGAGGTTAGTTTCTGTGAACTGGCCCACCTCACAATGACCCTTCAACCCCAGGTAAGTGGTTTTGGGGAAAACTGATTCGAATGATGCTCATTTCATACCCTTTTATTAATGAGTCCAAATGCACGAAACTACACTAGTTCGGAAGCACCTAAGACCCTGCAGTAAGGGAAAACTAACTTTTATCCTTTATTTTGCAAGGCCAGAACCCATGAAAACACTTTGTAGACCAGTTTGAATATGAAAAATACACTTCTGAACAGGATAAACACCGCTGAATACACCATCCTTTAGGCTGGGACAGAGGGTCAGGGCTTACGCAGGACCAAGAGTCACGCACAGTCCAGAACTAGCAAGAAGACCCTGACCCTTGACCCTGCTCAGCATTTCCTGGCCTCAGCATCCAAGGAGGTTTGACAGCTACAGGCGATTTTTTTTTCTCGCAGGTTCACTTTTTTCTAAGACTTATTTGAGATCTTCTATCCACTGGTTCCCTCCCCTAAATGGACACAATGGCCAGGGCCAAGCAGAATATTTTTAAAGCACCAGGAACATTGAGAAAAGTCACCCAAGGGCTGGCTTATTATGATCCCAACTATAAGATACTTGCAAAGATAGAGGAAAGAGACAAATTTGGTCTCTTAGAACTAGTTTTTATTTAAAAGAATGCTACCCCCAAAATAAGTTCCATTACCTGTGCGGAGTAGCCGTTGAAGAAGGAGTACCAGAAATGAACCAAAGTAAAGGCAAAGTTTTTGTAGAAGAAGTATCGGAGGAACTTGCACATCCTGATGTAGGACCAGCGGCCATGCACCAGCAGCAGCCTCTGCAGGTATCTGAACTGAGCAAAGGAGTAGTCGCTCGACATGACCGCTTGCATTCCTTCTTGTCCGCTTATTCCAACACCAATGTGGGCAGCTGTGGGGCAGAGGGAAAAGACACTGGATTCTAGGCTGCTTTTAAGATGACACCAATGTTTCCCCAAGCAAAACACAGACATACAATCATGGAACAATAAATATAAAAGCTCTTGCTCACCATCCCTCACCCCCTGCACTTGAAATCAATTCCAAGGACAAGGCACTAAGCAAAGCACCTGGTAGGGCTTCCATACATGATTGTAAAAGGATCTCGGGTGGGTGGTGAATTCCACGGAGATGATCAGTCCAGCCCAGAAGCCGTCCCGCCCACACTCAGGGTGAGAGCCTCAGGCACCCGTGTGTACCCGGTGTGTCCCTGCCTCGTTGGCCACAGCTGAATCAGCCATGGCAGGCACGTGATCTGTGGGAGATACTATGAATTGACTCTTTCAAACTTCATTCCATGCTGCTTCTAATTGCAGAGGGGGGAAAGCAAATAAAAGTTACATTTCCCAGACTCCTTTGCAGCTGGGTTCCGTTGTTCACTCACTCGTGACTTGAATGTAGTAGTGAGCCCAGCCCTCCTCCTCTTTCGGCATTTCTTCAGGGTTTGTACCCATTCTCCAGCTGCCCAGATGTTGATAGGCAACTGCAAAGGCTTCTCAGCCGAGAAGCTCGACAGAGGGACCTCAAGGGACCCCTTGTCCCAGAACCTGCTTCTTCAGTGCACTTAGAGCGTTTGAAAGTGTCTGGTCTCTTGTAAGCAACCAGTTCCTGCTTAAAAAAACAAAAACCTACTGGTTCCTATACAAAGCCCTAACTGATGGAAACCTTAAGCCAGGGCAATTCGTCTGCTAGAGCTTCTGGAATTAGAATTCAGGTGTGTTTGTGTCTAGAATTTTAACTTAAAAACTCCTAAGGTGTAGAATATATTTCTTTCTGAGGGGCAGAGAGATAAAGTAGGAGAGAGTAAAAAGCAAGAGTGAGAGACAGAGTTCCTGACTCGATGCTAGGTCTTGCTTCCAGCATCTTCCCAAGGCCTGACTTCTTGGACTGCATGAGAAATCTCAGAACTCTTTTAAAGAGGAAAAGGATACAAACTAAAATACTATTTAACCTTAAAACATAACATTTTATATTGGAAAATATCTTAAAATTGTATCTATGAAATACATTAATAAAAACTTTAAAAATAGTCACAATTTCATTCATCCTTCCAGTAGTCATTAACATTTTCACATTAGAACATTACAGGCCGAAGCCACGGCTCACTAGGCTAATCCTCTGCCTGCGGCGCCGGCACACAGGGTTCTAGTCCCCGTCGGGGTGCCGGATTCTGTCCCGGTTGCCCCTCTTCCAGGCCAGCTCTCTGCTGTGGCCAGGGAGTGCAGTGGAGGATGGCCCAAGTGCTTGGGCCCTGCACCCCATGGGAGACCAGGAGAAGCTCCTGGCTCCTGGCTTCGGATCAGCGCAACGCGCCGGCTGCAGCAGCCACTGAGGGGTGAACCAAAGGCTACCCCTTTGGGGGAGGACCTTTCTCTCTCTCTCTCTCTCTCTCTCTCTCTCTCTCTCTCTCACTGTCCACTCTGCCTGTCAAAAAAAATTACAAATTTTATCTAGGTCACAAAATTCATGAACATAAACATAATGAGATCACTTAGAGAAAATGCGTTGGAAACACAACTTATTATTACTCAGAAGTCACTGCCAGCTCGGCAGGGTTTCCAACCAGAAAACTTCACAAAATCTCGCCCTGTTGTAGGATATAAGGGCCAGAAAACTCAAAGCATAACTGTAGTGACTTGTTCTGACCTATGTTTTCAATAGCACTTTGTAGTTGTAAAACCATACAGTGAATTGCATCCCATTCAATATTTATGTTCCCTTTCAAAACATACAAATAGTTCTTATGACAAGTTGTGGTTGCCAAACTGTGGCCTCTAGTTCTTTCCTGAATAAGCCACAGAGGGAAATGTCGAGATTTTTCTGTGGCTGTTGGAGTTAAGAGGAGGCGTCACTGGCCCAGTCCCTGGTATCCATTCAAGGATAATATGAGAAATGGGCTTTGTCACAGTGCAGAGGATAATCGGAGACAACTGAACAGATGCACTCCAAGGCAACACTTTTTTTTTTTTTTTCTAGATTCTAACCATAGGAACCTAGATTTGTCTCTAGTCAAATGCCTCACTGATAGGTGGACTTTTATATTCTCTCAACAGACTGATGACTTCACCAACAACAGTTCTTTCTGCCTTTATCTCATCTCTCTCATGCTTCATGTACATTCTCCAAAGCTAAGACCAAGAAGAGACAACATCCACCCACCCAGCTGGTATGAGCTATCTTTAGGTACAAGGAGGGGAGAGGGCAGCCAGTGAGAGTCCTTGAATCCTTACGAGGGACCAAAATGTGATGGCTTGAGATTTCTGCACCTACCAGACTATACAGTGAAACGTAAGACCTACTAGTCGACAGTCATCTTGTTTTTGCCACTGGAATTTCCCCCTACTCCTTTTTGACCAGCAAGAATTTCTGTATGTTCTGGATGCTGCTTTTACAAAGCACAAAAAGGTATTAACAATACTTGGATAACTTCCAAGGACCTCAGAGATGCCGCCTCCATTTTCACCCAATGTATAAGAGCACTTGGCATAGAACAGAATTTTTTTTTTTTTTTTTTTTTAGCTTCAGATTAACAAGCTTTGTAGCATGGGTAGGACACCTTCCGTTCACAGACCTGTGTGAAATTACGTGGTCTGGCTTTGCCAAGGCAACCACAGGTGGGACTCTGAATTCAATAAATCTATAGGATGCTAATTTTAAGGTGATAATGTTGTATGGCCTGTGAATACTGTCATAAATATCCAAATGGCCCTTGGCAGAAAAGAGTTTCCCCACCCCTGCTAAGGTCTGGTATCCCTCTATCAACTGGAAAACTCAGAGGAACAAAAACTTTCAAGCCTAAAAGACATGATCAGATTGCGAATTTGCAAGGGAGACCATCCCTGCTCTTCCCCTCCCCCGTATCTACAAGTCTATGTTATAACTGCTTAAAAATATTTGAGTTCCTTGCCTTTTGGGCACAGCTTGTTAAGGAAAGCAATGGAAAATAAATGAGAGCTGCCTACAGAGGAAAGAAACATTTAATTCAGGGCAGGAAATGCCATTCGTAGGGTAGAACAAGAATGTGCAAAAACCAGTTGGAGAGGAATTAAATCAGGAGCAGTGACAGATATACACATTGATAAAAAAGCAAGAAGACATACGTCATACAGCTGACTCCTGCTGAGGCAGCAAAGTTGGAATATTCTTAGTATATACCAAGGAGGAAGAGGAGGAGACTCTAAGAAAAGAAAGAGATGGACTCATGAGTCACAGAACAGGCTAAATTTAAAGTCTAGTCAGTCATACATAATGTATTTAAGCTAACCAGCAGAGCAGGACATGCATATGTCATGTAATGTTTTCTATCAACCATGACTAATATCATAGAACTGGAGGTGACATTGGTAATAATTTTGTTTTCAGATGAAAACCCTGAGGACTGCACACCAGTCCAGAGTGATACACGATGCTGCCAGTAGGATGAGCACAAGTGTTCAGGCCTCAGTCGTTTGAGTACTTTCACTGCAAGATGCAGATTGGTTACCCCCTAATCTAAAGACCCCAAATCCCACGTTCTCCAAAATCTGCTGTTCAAAGTTTTAGATTTTAGAGCTAAATTTTCATGTTAGGGATGCTGCATGGGTAACATACATGCTACATTCCAGAATCTGAAAAACTCCAACATTGGAAACACTTCTGGCCCCCGGCATTTTGGATAAAGGTTGCACAACCTGTACTGCCTTCCAACAACAGAGAGAGGAGAAAGGGCCAGGACTCTGATGTGTAGGTGAGGGCCACCGTTTGGGTTCTGCATGTTTTTATAACAGCCCAACTGCATTCTGTGTGATAGCACTCAGTCTTTAATAGTAGGCACCTCAACCAGCAAAATGAACCTCACAGTCTCCTAGGGAGGTCAGGAGGATGGGGAGGCCACCGGGACACTTCCCTCCAATGCCAGACAACTCACACCAGGTGGCCCCACGGTGAAGGTTTACCACATTAAATGGATCACAGGTCTGAAGGAAGCTCCAGAATGAGGTGCTTAGCTGGGGGACAATGACATTCTCAAAGCCAACATTAGCATTTATGCCCAGCTCAGCAGGATGTTCTACAAAACTTTAAATATCAGAGCTTTTAATTGGCCCTTAATAGGAATAGGAAGGAGAACCAGCAAGAGGAGAAAAATCACACTAAGCAGATGTAAAAAAAGGAGACCAAGTTCCATCCCACGGACGGCATCTCCTACTTGGCATTCTGTGCAGACTGCTCTGTTTTTCTGGGTAGGCTTCCTGGGGGTGGGTCTCGGGCATGATCACGGTCACGTGTCTTTAGTAGAGGTTGGATTTAGGGAAACCTCAGTGAGAAATGAGCCCCCGAACGTCCCTGCCGTTGTTTCTCCTCCCTAGCAAGTTGGGCTGCAGGGGACTCACTCTTGATCATGTTCACGTCGTTGGCCCCGTCTCCGATGGCCAGCGTGATGGCCTTCTTGTACCTCTTCACCAGGTCCACTACCATGGCCTTTTGCTTGGGGGTGACGCGGCAGCAGATGACGGCGCTGCACTCACAGGCCAGGTCCACGAAATTCTTCTGCCGCTGCTCTTTCTTAGCCTCGAGCCGTCTCTTACTCTGCGTCCGCATGCGTCTCTCTTCTTCTGTCCTCGGGAACTTCAGCTTCAGGATGTTACTTTTCTTGGTCTTTTTCTCCAGAAGAATTTCATTCTGAGAAATTGGAGAGAGACCAGAGTACATCCCTTTCATTCGTACACCAAGAGTGTCATTCCCAAGAATTAAATTATATCAAGGAGAATTCTTGGGTTCTATCATGGATTGTAATGTTCTGATTATATAATACATTTATAGAAAAATTAGAAAATGCAAAATTCTACATGGAAAAAAATGAAAATTATCTATTAGTTAATAAACCAGAATAATGACTTTCCCCAATCTGGTATAATTCCTTTCATATCTCATTCTATTAAGCCCCAACTTTGGATAATCACACTTTCACTTGTAGGATATGGGATTTTTAGATTGGCAGTGAATATGCTAAACCACCCAAAACTGGTCCAAAAGGCACTTTTACTTCTTCATTTGCACCCAAGGCTCAGATACACTCACGGTACATACCAACCAAGAACCGGTGATTATTAAGGCCCTGTTTCCACCAGATGGGAAAAAAGGTTCCTGCACAGGAGGTGCAAATTTTGCATAGACTCCACCTCTATTCCTCTGGTTTTCCATCCTTGTATGAAGAAGAGAACTGCAGGGAAATAAATTTAAGTGTTTAAAGTACAAGACCATAAATAGGCCCCTGAGTCTGAGTTTTGACGTATACTTTCTACAGATTGTGGTAAAATACACATAACATAGAATGTACTAGCTTAGCCTTATTATTAGTATTTTGAGAGACAGACAGTAAGCTCCCATCCACTGGTTCACTCCCTAAATGTCTGCAATGGTGGGAGCTGAGCAGGGGTGGAGGTACTCAGTCCAGGGGTCCCACATGGGTGGCAGGATCCCAGTGACTTGAGCCAACACCTGCTGCCTCCCAGGGTCCACATTAGCAAGAAGCTGGAGTCAGATATTGAACCCAGCTACTCTGATGTGTGACATGGGCATCTTAACCAATGTCTAATTACTAGGCTAAATGCTTGTCCCATGAACCATTTTTCAATTGTATAGTTCAGTAGCATTATATATATTCACAGTGTATGTGCAACCAATTTCCAGAACTTCATCTTGCAAAACTGAACTTCTGTACGCATTTCAACAGTGACGCCCCATTTCCAATCTCCACGTTAACAGTAAGGCACTAAGTCCCCAAGGCGGGATATGATCAGCTTGTAGCAAGCTGGTGGGAAGACTGGGATGAGGACTCAAGTCTCCATGCTTGCAGCAATGGGCTATCCCATTCCACATTCACACAGCCATATTCTTTCACCTTCAGAAGGTTTCTGAACCTTGGCCCTCCTGATAGCTCTGTACTGAGGTTGGCCACTGTCAGATGTGCAGCACTGGGGGATGTGTAACTGAATCCCTGGCTTCTCCGAGCCAGCAGCATCCTCTTCCCCTTTTTGTGACAACAGAAGATGTTTTTAGACATCGCTGAATACTCCTTGGAAGTTGTCTCCCTTGAGAACCACTGCACTAGAGAACTGGGTGTTTACTGTCCCTTTCTGCATTAATTTAATACTCATTTTCACACTGAAGGTTACATCGAATGTCATTCCTACTATGGAATAATTGATTTTATCCAATACAGGTTGAGCATCCCTCACCCAAAAGTCCAAGATAAAGCATTGAAAGGCTGGAGGATTGGAAAAGAAGATGGTGTTACCTATTAAACCATTTGATAGACACTGTCCTTTCAGGAATCACCTAGAACGATGACTTGCTGTTGTATATAGGTAAACTGTGTAATTGTATATAGGTAAACTTGGCTAAAAGCATGATCATGAAATTTGCTACTTACATGAATTTTCTCTTTTAATGTAGTTCACACTTTATTTTAGAATATTTGCTCTTTATTATAAAGAGAACAGATGTCATGTATTCATAGATACAGTTCTAAGAAGATAACCATACTTCCCCCTCAACACCCTTTCTTCATCTCCCTCTCCATCCTTCCTTTTTAAATTTTTACAATAACATACTTTAAATTTAATTTATAATCATCATAGTAAGTCTACTAGTTTTTGCTTAATGCATCACTAATCATAATGTTCAACATGTAAAAAGTAGACCACTGTTCCACAGGAATATAGACAAGGGCCATAAACAATCAAATTGGAAGATGTCAGTTTCATTCTTATATATATATGGGTTTTTTTTTTTGTATTCTGTATTAACTACCACATATCAGAGAAAATGATGTTTGTCTTTTTGAGACTGGCTTATTCCATTAAGTGTAACTGTCTCCAGCTGCATCCATTTTGTTGCAAAAGACAGGATTGAGAAAACAGAAGTGTATCAAGGCATCCAACTACAAAAAATGAAACTGTATAATAATTAGCCAAATTACTTGAGACGCAAAACTAGTCAAACATATTAAGCATTTATTTATCTATTGCTACTGTTTAGAATCTCAGAAGCTCAAAGCAGCCTGTTCTATGTGCTTCTATTCAAACAGAACCCATCTAGCTGGTAAGCCTGCTGGGTTTGCTTGTTGAATTTAGCGGAGTACCAATACACTAGGATGATTCATGAAAACTTGTCATTTTTTTTTCTTCACACTATTTGTTGCACTCTTTTACTTAGTGTAGAGTTAACTTTACACTCATTAAGTAAACTGAAAGAAGATCTTTGTAAAAGTTAAGAGCGGGAATGGGAGAGGGAGAAGGAAGAAAGGTTGGAGCGTGGGTGGGAGGGAGGTATGCTGGGAAGTATCACTATGTTCCTAAATCGGTATATGTGAAGTACATGAAACTTGTATAACTTAAATAAAATTAAAAGAAAAAAAGAAACAAGAATGACGAGCAAATTCCTTAGCACCTTAGGAGGCCTGGTAAGTGTGCTCCTTAACAGCGTAACCGGCCCAGCGACAGCCTCGGAGGGTTGTTGTACAGGAAAAGCTTGAGGAATACATGAAGTGTCCAGCCACCTCCAACCCGTCGTGCTGACTGCGTGTGGCGTGTGTAGCATCCCAGCCAGGCAGGGCTGTCTCACGATGCATTTCAGGACTAAGGCAGTTTCTGCATTAGCCCAGGTTTCAACTCATGCCTGTCCCCTACATGAGACCACAGACGGCCTATGGGAAGTAACCCGTCCAATCCATTGCGTAATGGGGCCAAGGATGGATGTTTTTCTTCTCCTGTTTCTCTTTTAAAAGGTGTAATTTCAGGCAGTGCCATGGCGCAGTAGGTTAATCCTTTGCCTGCGGCCCTGGCATCCCATATGGGCGCCAGTTCTAGTCCCAGCTGCTCCACTTCCAGTCCAGCTCTCTGCTATGGCCTGGGAAAGCAGTAGAAGATGGCCCAAGTCTTTGGGCCCCTGTACCCATGTGGGAGACCCAGAAGAAGCTCCTGGCTCCTGGCTTCGGATCGGCACAGCTATGGCCATTATGGTCATTTGGGGAGTGAACCAACGGAAGGAAGACCTCTCTGTCTCTCCCTCTCACTGTCTGTAACTCTAATTCTCAAATAAAATAAATAAAATCTTTAAAAAAGGTGTAATTTCTAGAAAAGGCAAGACATGAAATTCATATTAATTCATAATTAATTTATGAGGCTGTCACAGGCTCAGTTTCTGCTTTAGCAGGTGAGTAAGCACTGAGGGCTTGCAAAGAATGGAGGAAAAATGGCCCCTGAAAGACCCCAAGTTTCCCTAAAACTAAACTCTACTCAAACAATAGGCCACAGTGCATTACCTTGGAACTGCCTGCTAGTCTCCTGCTCCACTTAAACACGAGGTCACTGAAGTAACACGTTCTCGCCTTGTTTCTCTTGTCTGCCCGTGTAGTCTGAGCTGTTGGAGGGTCTCATACCCCAGGCTCATACTTACCTTATGTCTTCCCCGTAGCAGATGGTGGTCTCCTCAGTCAGCAGTTCACAAGCGAATCCTATATTTTCAGCAGTTTCTACAGCAGAATAAAGTCATGTCAAATGTCATTCCTACTACTAAGCTCAATAATTGGTTTTATCCAATACAGGTTGAACATTCTTAATCCAAAAATCCAAAATCTGAAACTGAGTTCTGACGTGATGTGTTGGGTTGTAGGCCAAATGCAGGTGCACGTAAAACATTGTATCAAATTATCTTTGGGCAATGTGTCTGGGGTGTAAATGAATCATAATTGAATTTCATGTTTAGATGTGGATCCCACCTCCAAGATATTTTATACACACATATTCTAATAATCCCTCCCTCAAAAAACCCAAAATTTGAACCACTCTGGTCCCAGGAATTTCAGATAAGGGATATTCAGACTGTAATAATGATATTATTTTTGTCAGTTCATGAACATATCCAGATTCAACCAAATATGCCATTTTTCAGTAGCAATGTATAGTAATCATACAAAGAAAACAAATTCCTTTCTTTGTAATAAGTGACGATCAAAGGCCTGTTTGAGGTGTTTTCAACAATAAAACATGCTATATTGAGAAACATAAACTAGTTATTTAATAAATGAGTCCTACACACACTCAGTTCCTAGGCTGTAATCACTGTTAAAGAGAGAGGGCAGCCACTCCCCTCAATGCTCACAAGGGCCTTTGACTAAAGATATTTTTTCCCTTTTTCCATTACCATCCATTTGGTATTTATTAAAGGTCACGGCTGTGCTTCCCTTAACCTCACAGAGCGCAGCCCCCAATGACAATGTCAAAACAAGAGACATTATCTAATTTCCTGTGGGAGGCTTGTGGAGTAGATGACTGTTGAGCTCAAAACCTAAAAATGAAAATCTTTCCTTGGGTATCAAATTATTATGATTTGCAAGCAATAAAACTGGGCAAGAAAACAAAAGCTGTTATTCACAACCCTTTTTGTACTGTTCCAGCAAATGGCAGAACTTTGGAAGGACGGAGGGACAGGGGCGTGGTCTTTTCAGGCAGGAGGCCATGTCTGCCTGCTCATCACAATCAGCAAGATGTGACCAGGAGCCAAACCGTACAGGATGAACCCTGCTCCTGGAGGGAAGATGGACAAGGATGTGGTCCGAGGGGGCTGGAAAGTCGTAGGAGGGTTTCTCAAGGAAAGTTTCTCCCTCCCAAAGACCTAGATGAGGTTTTACAGGATGGAAAGTCTGGATTTGTACAAGGGAAATGGCAGCTGTAAATATTTATGCGTGAACAGACGCTGTTCTCAAGGCAGCGAATTACCCTTTTTGTCTCCGGTAAGCACCCAGATCTTAATGTCGGCCTTTGCAAGTTTTGAAATGGTTTCTGGAACTCCATCCTGCAGCTTGTCTTCAATTGCTGTGGCTCCCAAGAGCTGCAATGCACATTTGAAGAAATGGAGTCAGAAAACAACCCCCAGGGGTCAGCGCTGGGGCGTGGCTGGCTGGGCTTCTGCCTGCGGCGCTGGCATCCCGTAGGGCCGCCAGTTCCTGTGCCCGCTGCTCCTCTTCCAATCCAGCTCTCTGCCTGTGGCCTGGAGAGGCAGTGGAAGACAGCCCAAGTGGGCCCCTGCACCCACGTGGGAGACCATGAAGAAGCTCCTGGCTTCAGATCTGCCCAAGTCCAGCTGTTGCAGCCATTTAGGGGAATGAAGCAGCTGATGGAAGATCTCTCTGTCTCTCCCTAACTCTGCCTCTCAAACAAATCTATAAAAAAAGGTAACCCCCCAAAATATTTTAACAATTTGCTACCCTGTAAAATGAGGGGTTCAGTGTATACCCCATTTGGTACTCTCTTGGGCCAACGGCAGGTATTGATACCAACTGGGGTATACAGCTGCTCCACTTCCAATCCAGCTCCCTGATAATGCACCTGGGAAAGCAGCAGAAGGTGGCCCAATTGCTTGGGTCCCTGCCACACATCGGGGAGACCTGGCTGGAGTTCCTGGCTTCAGCCTGGCTCAGCCCTGGCCATTGTGCCCATATGGGAATAAACAGGCAGATTGAAGGTCTCTGTCTTTCCCTCGCTCTCTGTAACTCTGCCTTTTAAATAAATCTTCAAAAACGAGATTTGTCAGAATATAAATTGTTTCAGTAATTCCATAGTGAAATGAGTAAATACTAGTTTTTGTGTAAAAATCACAGAGAAATTTTATATGTGATGTAAAAACAGAATTAGATGAATACCTCTCCTAATTTTGTCTCATAAGGCCAACTTCAAATCTCCTTGCCAAGCAAAAAGAATTCAAATGATCTAGTTCCCTTGTACCAACTTCAAACACAAGGGATTTCTAGAATTATCTTTGAAACATGAAATTAAAACAAGTAGTAATACTTCATAAGATTTTCAGTTTTCTGTTTAGAACATCAAGGCTGAAACTCACTATTAAGTCTTTTTCAATCTCCTCGTATACTTTATCCAGAGCTTCGTCTCGGTTGACCGAGGCCACGCTGGCAGCCGTAAACTTTTTATTCCATTCTGCGAATTCTTTTTCTTCGATTTCCTTGTAGCAAAGGCACAGAGTTCTAAGAGTCTCACTTGCAAAGATCTGTTTCATATAAGAGACAATCCATGTATACAAAGAATAGTGAATTTCATGTATTTCAAGATCAAGTTTGAAATCACATTTAAGTAACAGACTAAGAGAATGTCAAAGGACATGATGAAAGATGATGGACTGTGTGCAAACGCATGCCACAAAAGGGATTAAACCTCCCTTTAGAATGGGCTTGGTTTTTCTAAGCATTTGGTGGGTCCCGGGACTGTGTCAGATCCCGGATTAAAGGAAAAGCTCTACCTTTCTCACTCATGTTGTCAGAGCAAAGGAAGCCTCCTCCTGTTAATGACAATAGACTGAAGGAGCTTCCTTGGGGTAAATGGTGTCTCCAGCACTGTTGCCCTCACAATGTGCCCCAGGACTATCTCCTGCAGATTGGCAACCAAGCAGCATTCTCTCAAGCCAGTCCTAAAATATGCGAGCCACTGTTAAAGCTGAGATCAGACATTTTAGTGAAAAACAGCATCTAGGCATTTTCTTCTGGGGTAAACTGTTTTAAATACCAATATTTCAATATAAAAATCTTCCATTCCTTCACGGTCACCTCTGGTCTAGCCAAGAAGGCTGAAACGGCTCACCCAAATCAGCATTTCCTTTGAGAGATTCTTTGGAAGTTTTCGCATTTATTTGATTACATTGTCACTGTTCACATCTTCATGAGAATTCGTCCAGTGTCGAACTGGTAAGAACACTTACCAGTGTCGGTAAGTACTTAAACAGTGACCCCCACTTAGTAAACAACATATTCATCCGGCTTCTCCCTGTAGAGCTCTTGGCTGCCTCTAAAACTCAGTTAATCCTTAAGGGAAATCCTTACAGACTAAGAGCTGAAAGCTGAAGATGCTTTTTCTAACAAACCTCCCTGGCAGCAATCACCCGCACTCTCTGTTTTTTAAAAACACTTATTCATTTGAGACACAGGGAGAGACGGATATGGAGAGGACACCTGTCCACTGGTCCATGCCCCAAATGTCTGCAACAGCCAGGGCTGGGCCAGATCAAAGGTAGGAGCCAGGAACTCAACCCAGGTCCTCTCCATTGGTTGCAATGACCCAGGCTCTCACTACTCCTTCCAGGATGCACGATAGCTGGAAGCTAGAACGGGAGGTGGAGCTGGGACTTGAACCTGGGCACTCCCGTATAGGATATAGCATCTTAATCACTAGGTCACATACCCGTGCCCTCTCCCTCTTTAGTATGGGCAGCTAATGACTCATGTTATATATAAACATTTTTCTCAGCTACCTCACACTTCTAATCCAGCTCCCTGCTAACACACCTGGAAAGGACACAGAAGATAGCCCAAGTAGTTGGACATCTGCCAACCACATGGGCGACAAGGATGGAGTCCCTGGATTTGGCCTCATTAAGATCTGGCTGTTGTGGTCACTTGGGAAGTGAACCAAAAGATGCCGGCCATCTCTCCCTCTGTGTTGCTCTGCCTTTCAAATACATAATTTTTTTTTAAGAGGCAGAAAAGGGACACCAGTTCTGACCAATCTCCTTTGTACCTCGCTGCTGTCATACAAAAGCCAAACTACATGGGGACTGGCTGGCCATCCCCAAAGTGCTAGTTCCAGAAACATTCTGAATAGCTGCAGTATCCGTGCACCAAGTGTGTAGCTTTCTAAGATAAGGACTCCGAAGCAATCAAGACCAAACTGTTCTAGTGACAAAGACATCACAACCCTACGATCAACACAGTGCTTGGTCACTCCCAGTCATACAGGAACATTTGCTTTCCTTCGTTCTACACCTAGCAGTTGGTGGAATTCTTGAGGGCCACACAGATATTAAGACCATGGCTTAGTGTAGACCTGTGGCTGGCTCAAGGAGAAAGATAAGCCCCACCCCAATATCTGCCCTGCAGATCCTGGAGACCTAGGGGCTGGGAAAGGGAACCAAGGCCATTTCCCAGGATTTCAGCGGCAGGGTCAGAACGGGAGCCTATAGCTGGCTGTATTCGTGCCGAGGTGCTTTTTCTACCCAGCTGTCTCAGAGCAGGTGGAGGGTCAACAGTTAACACACAGCTTTCACTTGAGATAAGGAGAGAGCATCAGACAGACAGACAGCGCTGTGGCAGACAGAGGGGAGGTGAGGCTTACATCCAAGGCATCCTGCGTCTCCTGCTTGGTGGGGTTCATGCGGTGTAACCGTTCGTAAATCACAGTGTCAGCACCTTTGCAATAAAGCCTGATGTTGCCTTCTGGGGTTCTTACTGGTAGCAAGGGAAAGAAAAGCACACAGAGTTAAGTTTGCTTCTTAATAGGAAACTACATTCGTATAATTAATTAGAAGCATTAGCTGAGCTCACAATCCATTATTAATTTAAAATCATCAATGCAGCTAGGAAAACACCGCCCTCAGAGCTGGTGAGCTGCTGTCTACATTGACTGTAATAGTGAAATAAATCTGAAAAAATTCGTCCACAGTCAGCCCAGTATTCTGTATCGTTCTTTTTCTTCTAACAAATGTTTGCTGACTCTCTACTGTGAGCTATACCCTAGGCTAGCTACTTTATTCCATTGTGTTTGCTTTGTCCAGGCCAAGCAACAGGAATCGTTCTTACGCAGGAACTCACAACACTTGCTTCTTTAATACTCAGACCACACTACTCTTTGGAACCATTTGCTCGTTTTCTGAGCTGTGCGATAATTTCATCATAGTGTGAGCTTCATGGCTACTAGATTTTAAATTTTGCTGGGTTTGGTAAATACCAGGAGTGATACACAGAGGAGGCTGGCAGACACATTACTCAGGTAATCAAAGTTCACATCACCACAATGAGGCAAACCCACACCACGTGCCTTCTGCTGTGATACTTGGGGAAGGGTATGACATCGCTTATGGGCTCTTTTTCTGCCAACAATATGTGACCTGAACCTAAATCATGAGGGCACAGCAGGCAGACCCACACTGAGGGACCCTCTACAGGATAACTGTCTGTGTTATCCACAAACGTCAGTATATGAAAGATTAAAAAAGGATGAAAGGGATGGGCATTTGGCACAGTGGTTAAGATGCCAGTTAAGATGCCTAAATCTACCATCAAAGTTCAAGCCCCAGCCCCAGCTCCTGACTGTAGCTTCCTGCTAATGAGAACTCTGGGTATTGGAGTCCCTCTACTTGTATGGGAAACCTGGATTGAGACCCAGCCCCTGGCTTTGGCTTCAGCCCGACTCTGTCCTCTATGTTAAGGGCATTTGGTTGAGTGAACCATTGGGTAGGATCTCTCGCTCCCTCTCTTCCCCCTTCTCCTTCTCCAATAAACAGGTTTTTAAAAACATGCTGAAGAACTAATCTTGATTCAGAGTCATGATCACCTAATGAAATATTCAATCTTGAATTGGCTCCTAGAATAGAAAAACATAAGAAAGGAAAGAAATTTCCTGGGAAAATCTGAAACATTGTGTAGATTAGATAGTAATATTATATCGTCTTAAACTTCCTGGTGCTGATCAGCATGTATAATAGAATGTTCTTGTTCTTAGGAAATACCTACTTAAGTATTTATGGGGAAAGAGGCATTAATTCCGTATGTGACTTAATCTCAAGTGGTCAGAAAATAATAACCTGTGTGTATGAGAGGACTTCAGAAAGTTTATGGAAAACATATATTATAAAAAAACTATGCATGGATTTAAAAAAAATTTTAACTAAATAAATAAATAAAAAGATAATTTTTTTTGAGAGACAGAAAGCTATCTGCTGGTTCACTCTCCAACAAATGCCTGCAACAACTTGAGCTGAGCTGGGTCCAAAGCTGGAAAACGAAAATGCAAACCAGGTCCTCCACATGGGTGGCAGGACCTCAATTACTTGGGCCATCACTGTTGCCTCCTGGGGCCTGCATGGACAGGAAGCTGCAGCCAGGAGCCAGAGCTGGGAATCAAATCCAGGCCCGCTGATGTGGGATGCAAGAATTTTAACCACTAGGTTAAACACCCACTCCCTAAAGTTATCTCTTAATTTCATGCTCTATTAATTTTTCAAGTACACTTGTGTAATGGAATTGACAAAGAAAACAGGGCAAATGCTCATAATTGGTGCGTATGGTTCTTTAAACCATTCGTGCAACATTTCTATAGGCGTGAAATGATTTCAAATTATGAGCTGAAGCCGGCGCTGCGGCTCACTAGGCTAATCCTCCGCCTAGCGGCGCCGGCACACCGGGTTCTAGTCCCGGTTGGGGCGCCGGATTCTGTCCCGGTTGCCCCTCTCCCAGGCCAGTTCTCTGCTGTGGCCAGGGAGTGCAGTGGAGGATGGCCCAGGTGCTTGGGCCCTGCACCCCATGGGAGACCAGGAAAAGCACCTGGCTCCTGGCTCCTGCCATCGGATCAGCGCGGTGCGCTGGCCGCAGCGCGCCGGCCACGGCGGCCATTGGAGGGTGAACCAACGGCAAAGGAAGACCTTTCTCTCTGTCTCTCTCTCTCACTGTCCACTCTGCCTGTCAAAAAAAAAAAAATTAAAAAAAAAATTATGAGCTGAAACAGATTCACAATTAGGACGTGATCACCATCGCCACCTGGTTGAGTGCCTGGACTGTAGGTTGACTTGGATTGTTAGGCTCAGGCTCACTGTTCTCAGAACTCTCCTACTGAATCCTCCCTTCTGTAATGTCCAGGGTAGAAGAGGAGAGCTTGGAGGGGCTCTAAAAGTCACCCACATCACAGGCAGCACTCCAAGCTGTCCACAGGGGGCTCCGGCCATGTGGCGCTTGCTACTCTAAATTCAGTGGCTGACGGTCCCTATGGTGAAAGCACCTCAACACATTTGCAAGATTCAGGCACCTGCTGCTGTCCCTTTGAGTAGTGGACAGGGTGAGGAATGAAGAAGAAAAAAAACCTACCAGTGTCAGTGTGTCTATGGAACCTTCCAGGGCCCAACTGGTCCACTTGTTGCCTGCTTTATCCTGACATCATTAAATAAAATGATCCAAACACAACACTCAGATAAGTGATTCCTAGGCAGACTCTGAGAAAGACCTACCAATTATAGACATCCGCTTCCGGTCACTGTTGAAGTCCAAAATGGCAAGGACATTGTAGGTCCTTTCGGTGCCCAGCTCGCTGATGGTGATGGTGTTCTGTGTCCTGGCCAGGAAGGTGAAGCCAAAGTTCCTAGCGGCATTGACCAGGGCACCTTCGTCCGGAGAGGCCGCCTGGTAGTTGAGCTGACCTGGCAAGGGAAGCAGAAGAGCTGTAAAACCAAATGCACTGCTCATCCCTGTGCTATGCCCTGAGGTCTCCAGGAGGGTGAGCATGCACAGCAAAGCCCGCAGCTGCCCCAGGAAGACAGGACACCGGCTCTCCAGGAGCATGGCACAATGCAAACACCGTAAGCTTTAAATTGCACATTAAATTGCAAACATTGATATAAACTAGAGAACAGTTGGCCAAGAAGAGAAAAACATTTTCCCATAACCCCACCATCCAGAGGAAAGACAACAAAATTGATGTTTTGTTATCATTTCCTCTGGTCATTTGTAAAATGCCTTGTTCTGGGGTTAGCAGTGTAGCTCAGTAGGTTAAACCACTGCTTGAGATGTCAGCATCCCATATGAGTGCAAACCAGAATCCCAGTTTGAGTCCTGGGTGCTCTACTTGTGATGCAACTCCCTGCTAATGCACCTGGGAAAGCAGTGCAAATAGCCTACGTACTTGGGCCTCTGCCACCCATGTGGGAGACCTGGATGGAGTTCCAGGCTCCTGGCTTCAGCCTGGGCCAGTCTTCAGCTGTTACGGCCAATTGAGGAGTGAACCAGATGATGGAAGACCTCTCTCTGTTTCACCCTCTCTCTCTGTAACTGTGCCTTTCAAATAAAATAAATCTTTTAAAAATGCCTAGTTCTGAAATTGTTTGTCATGTTGAATATACATTTATATACTGATACTTTTTAAAAATGATTTACTCATTTGAGAGGCAGAGACAAAAACAGAAAGAGAGCATGCCCATCCATTGGTTCACTCCCTAAATACCCACAATGGCAGGGGATAGAGAGGCCAAGCTAAAGCCAGGAGTTGGAAATTCAATCCCGGTTTCCCAAGTGAGTAACAGGGACACAACTACTTGAGCCATCGCCTACTGCCTCTCATGGTTTGCATTAGCAGAAAACTAGAACTGGGAGTGGAGCCAGGATTCCAACTCGAGTACTCTAATATGGTTAACCACCAGGCCAAACACCTGCCCCCTCATTATGCTAACAGTATATTTTGAGCACGCTGCTATAGATTTAAAAATTCCTCATAAACATTATTTTACTGAATGGAAACATGTCACCATTTTCTCCTTGCAGGCACTTGGTTTACTTCTGGAGCCAGTGTTTGGCTCTGCAGCTAAGATGCTGCTTGGGATGCCTGCATCACAGGCCAGTGCTTGGTTTGAGTCCCGGGTCTGCTTCTGGTTCAGTTTCTTGCTAATGAACACCTGGGAAGATGTAGATGATGGTTTGAGTACTTGGGTCCCTGCCCCTCATGTGGACACCTATATTGAGTTCCAGGCTCCTGACGTTAGCCTGGCCCAGCCCTGGATGTTGTGGAATTTGGGAAGTGAATCAAGGATGGGAACTTCCTGTCTTTCAAATAAAAGAAAAAGAAAATTTTAAAATAATAACCTTTTGGGCATAGAATTTTTTTCTACCTCTAATTTCTCAGGATAGATTTGTAGTAGTGAAAATGCTGAGCTAGAGGACATTTTTGAGGACATTGATATGGATCACTAATATTTCCTCAAAGGGCTGTACCAGTTTCACCTCTGTAAGAGTATGTGAGGGGTCTTCAGAAAGTTCACGGAAAATGCCTGTTATGAAAAAGCTTCAGATGGATTTCAAACCTTTTTGCGCCAAAATAAATTCCTTTAATTTCATTTTCCATGAACTTTCTGAGGTTCCCTTGTAATGACTTGAGCATATAGCTTGTTCATCAGAACGAAACAAAACTTGGTCAGTCTGAGCAATGTCTTGATGTTTGAAAGTTAAATAATGGAAAACGGCCTTTTAGTCACAAGTTCCCTTCAGAAAGAGAACCCACCTGGCAGTGCTGAGAGGAGCCGGCACACACACCACAGGCCTGCACCTGTGCACTCACAACAATGACAGAGCTAACCCATGCTACCCCAAGTCAGGAGGTCATTTTCCTGGAGGGACAATGACCAGAAGAGGACAGAAAAGGGACTTCTAAGAGATTAGGTTCTTTTTTTTTTTTTTTTTAAATCTGAGCACTCATGGCAAAGATATATTCATCTAGCTGTCCCCCTACAGGATGGCCGTGCCTCTGTACACATGTTTTGTGTCCATAAAAAGTTATAAAAATACTCTGCCTACCTACCCAAGAGTTTGTTTTCCTACTCCAGTTATTCTGCCTCAAAATAGAACAAGAAGCATTGCCACGGCCAGATGAATTTTTATAGCTGAGGGGTGTGGGGAGCAACTGGGAGCAACTCGGACTAGACTAAGTTACTGGAATTAAGACTTATTCTATGCATCTGCTTTCCCACAATATGGCGCTGAGAAGGGAAACAGCTTCTACACAGCTGCCTCCAGTTCAACCAATAAACTGTGGGACCTGCTCCTGATTGGAGGAGAGCAGCGTACTCGGCGTGTGGGTAGCAGAGTTGGGATTGGTGGAAGAGGACTATAAAGGAGGAGAGAGACGGCATGCACCAGGAACATCTAAGGGGAACACCTGTGCAGCCCCGGAAAGAGCCGGCCGGCGGTGTGCCGCTCCCCCGCGGAAGTGGGGAATGTGGCAGGGGGAACCGCCCTTCCACGGAGGTGGAAGGGACGGCAGCCAACCCGGGAAGAACCAGCAGCAAACCCGGGAAGGGCCGAGCAGACAGAAGAACAGCGCAGGGTCCTGTGTCGTTCCTCCACGAAGACGGGGAGCGACATAATGGTGCCGTGACTCGGATATGAAGCCTAGGCAGGGTTCAGTGTCGTTCCTCCACGAAGAGGGGGAGCGACAGAGGGGATTTCATTTTCTGACGGAGTTTAACCAGGACCCAGGCCAGCGGTGCTGTGCAGCATTCTACCCCCGACTCCTTGGAAGGGCAGGATGCTCGGGGGGGGGGGGGGGGGGGGAGCTCATGCCCTTTCCCGCCCTCAGGCCGGCTCTGGATGATTCCCTCTAAGTATTAATTACTTCCCAATTAGCAATTTAACTTGACATGGTGGGTCCTCTCTCTAATCACCCACCCAGAAGGTCACATGCCAGCTTTGCAAACGTCCTTGCAGACGCAGATGCCAGAGGGCACCAGACTCACCTGCACTGAACAAGCAGCAGAGAGAACACAGGGCTTCCCTTTCCACTGTAGCTGACACAGTGATCCCTGGCATAACACTGACCGCAAACTGACTTGCCACAGAGACAAAAGCAAGTTCACACAAGGTGCTAGAGTTCCCACAAGTAAGACAATCAGAGCTGCGGCTCACACCTTGGTATTTTTATCTTCAAAAGAGGAAGAAAACCCTTCTGATACTTCTGGTGATGGAAGCACTGACTCGCAGGTTAAGAGACATGAAGGCCTCCAGAAACGTAGTCCAAGCTGCGAACCAGGGCACGCTGCCCTTTAGAAAATGCTTTACTGGGACTGGCACTGTGGCATAGAGGGTGAGCTTCTGCCTGCGATGCCGGCATCCCATATAGGTGCCAGTTCCTGTCCCAGCTCCTCCTCTTCCCATCCAGCTCTTGCCATGGCCTGGGAAAGCAGTAGAAGATAACCCAAGTGCTTGGGTCCCTGCACCCACGTGGGAGACCTGGAAGATGCTCCTGGCTCCCAGCTTTGGATCGGCCCAGCTCCAGCTGTTGCAGCCATCTGGGGAGTGAACCAGCAAATGGAAGACCTCTCTGACTTTCCCTCTCTCTGTAACTCTGCCTCTCAAATAATATCTTAAAAAAAATAAAGGAAAGGAAAAGAAAAAAATGCTTTACTTCCCATGACCAGAAGGAGTTTTTCTCTTTTACAGACCAACCTGTGGCTCATGGAACTGGCATGAAACAAGAAGGTGCTCAGACCGCAAATACCACTTCGCATTCTTCCTCCCTGGCTTCCTCTGTCTGACGAGGGCTCCCCACCTCTTCCAGGCACAAGTCTTGACTCAAGAAGTCAATTTTAGACTTCGCACTTGTCCCAGCCCTTCAAGTCCTTTACCAAATGTCTCCCATACCTGTGGCTTTCTCATCCTTGCCAAAGACACCTCCCCGCCCCACCCCAATCCATGCCCTGAGCCCTTGCATGGGTCCAGCTTTGGGCTTTTGCACACAGGGTGATGCTCACACCTCCTGAAACAGGCTCTCCGATCAGTGAGTAACAGCCCCAGTAACAAAGGCTTCTAAGCCTCTCCACTCTGCTCCATGGCCTCAAGAGCACAAGCCTACATGGTCCCAAGGTTCCTGCCCATTGTGTACTCTCATGTCCCAGGTACTCCACCAAGCACTAGGTGCTACTACAATGGGATTTTGCAGATGCAATTCAAGTCCTAGCCAGTTGACCTGACGATCAGATGATCCAGGTGGGCCTGACCTAACTAGGTGAGCCCTTAAAAGAGATGGTAGTATTCTCAGAAAGGCTTTCAATTTAAGTAAGATTCTCCACTGCTGGTTTTGAAGATGGAAGACACCAATTGGCAAGGATTGAGGGTGGCCACCGAGAGTGGACAGCAAGTCACACTGACAGCGAATAAGGAATTGGGGGACTCAGTCCCACAACCCCACAAACTCAGAAGAGGGCAGTGAGCCCCAGATGAGAACGTGGCCCAACCTTGATTTTGGGGAGATGCTGAGTAGGGAGGAGCCACACCATGCTCAGACTCGGATCTAGGCAACTAGGAGCTCATAAGCAGGTGTTGCAAGCTGCTGAACCTCACCTATTCTTTACGGAGTAACAGAAAGCTCCTGCAGCCTCTCCACACGTGGCCTCTAGACGTCCTCAACACTCCGCCACACAGAGTGCTGAGAACTCAGATGTTCATGCCAACCTATGTGAGGGGGCTCCCTTCCCTATGCTTAATGAACACTAGCCAATCCCCATTGTCTTATACCAGAGGGAAAACAAGAGCAAAGGGGCAGCAGCATGGGGGAAGACTGACACTGCTGGCTGAGCCTGCACAGGTGCCTTCTAGGTCTCAATTTCCCTATCCATAAAATGCAGCGGTGTGGGCCCCCAGGTCATTTCCAAGGGACCATTTCAAAGTCCTTTTTGGATTAATGCCAGAACCGCTTTCTCCTCTAGCCTTCTGCACCTAGAAACCCAGCTTGCTTCCATTCTATTTTTTTTTTTTTTAATATTTATTTATTTGAAAGGTAGAGTTACAGAGAGGCAGAGTCAGAGGGAGAGAGACAAATCTTCCATCCGCTGGCCACATCGACCAGAGCTGGGCTGATCCGAAGCCAAGAGCCAGGGGCTTCTTCCAGGTCTCCCATGCAGGTGCAGGGGCCTAAACACCTGGGCCATCTTCTACTGCTTTCCCAGGCCATGGCAGAGAGATGGACCAGAAGAGGAGCAGCTGGGAATTGAACCGGCGCCGATATGGGATGCGGGCACTGTGGGCAGCGGCTTTACCTGCTACGCCACAGCACCAGCCCCAACTTGCTTCCATTCTTAGCGACTACAGCAAATGACTTATCCCAGGATGATTCCCAGGATGCATCTCTCTCTGCCTCAGCTGACGGTAGGACAGAGGCTGGAAGAGACAGAACGTCCACTCTCCTGCCTGCAACACTCAGACAATTGGGCTGGCTCACCTCCAGCACGAAGTCCAGGGCTCTTCCCATGATATTCCAGTAGGAAAAAGAAAATAGAGACCATACGACTAATGGACATTTACCTAGGTTGACCAGTTAGCTCTCACAACAGTACCATACTCAAAGGCTAATGAGTCAAAACTTAAGGAAACTAGGTTGCTTAAAAGAACTGCACGTTATCCTCATTGTACAAGTAAAATTTGCTTGATTAGGCACACAGACTTTGACCTCTGGGTGCTTCAAGACCTGGTATCATCCCTTTCCTATCCTTGTCCACTTGGCTGCAGATAGATCCTTCCCTGGATCTACCCCAGGCGGAACCCCACTATCTCACTTCATGGCCCTATTAGAGTCTTCTCTAGAGACTGAGTTTCACTGCGACTTGCTGAAAGAGATCATGAGCAGCTCCTGCACGTCCAGTTTACAGGCCTCTTCCTTCTCTGGAGACTTCCTCCCTGCTCCACAGGAAACGTCAAGGGTGGAGGGAGAAAGGACTTTTTATGCTGCGTTGATTTAAATAAAAAGTGGAGAATGGCATGGACGGAATGAATGGATGAATGCAGTGCAGACAGACTGGGATTGCTCTTTCTATAAAGTCCCTGTGCATCTTTATGAATTGTCATGGTGTTCATATGTGATAAAGGAACTAGCTTTCACTGCTACTGGATGAACCTGCAATACAAAGCCAGCACAAACTGCATTGACTTCTGCAAAGGCACCTAAAGGTCAGCCTCGCCCATCCCCACGCAGATGCACATTAATTATGCTTCCTCAAATGACAAGGGCAGGTGTTGGCTGACATCACTTCAAACCCAGCACATACCCAAATCTAGCAAATAAAAGCCGACGTCTTAAATGAGTTTGCAGACAAGCTTCAAGTCCACTTAGGACATAGACAGGATTTGACTTTTCACTCACAACAAACGTTAAATACTAAGGTGGTGGAAGGATTTTGACTCCTCCATCATAATTCAAGAGCTAGCCATTTCTTTTGATGATAAAATTTTATTTACAAGGGGATCAACACATCGGAGCTATCACCAGAGCTCTTGTATCATGCCTTGCTAAACCGTCTGGTGGTAGGGACTGACCAGTCTCTGCTGGAGTTAATGCGAGAAAGGTCTGTCATGTGCATGACTGATAACCCATGGGAGTCCCAGCACGCGTCACCTGGAAGCGAAAAGCTGGTCTCCGGCAGCTGAGACACCAGGGAGATACTCACCGTCGGTTCTCTCCACCATGACCGTGTGGCACACCGCAAGCAAGAAGAAGAACTGCCGCACTTCTGGTTCTTTGCCTGACTGGATTTGCTCAATAAGATAATGGTCGTGAAACACAAACTTCCCATCAGCAAATGTATTCCAGCTAAAATCAACTTGCTGAAAGAAAGGGAGAAGGGAAAGAAAGTGTGAGTTTTCAATGGATAATTCCAGCACAGCAATTGCTGTGAACTTTTCTTTAAAGCCAATTATGGAAAGTCACCCTAGGATTTTAGGACCTTCTTGATTTAACAGTAAAACAGCTTTCTTCTGTCTTAAACACAAAAGGTGCCATTTGGTTCATTGAATTGTGTGTCCCCAAGAGATCTGTTGAAGTCCTAACCTCTGGTACCTGCAAGTATGACCTTATTTGCAAATAGGGACTTTGGAGATATAATCAAGGTAAACTGAGGACAAACTGGGCTGGACTGGATCCTAATCCAATGACTGGTGTCCTTATAAAGAGAGTGAAATGTGGTCACGGATACACACAGGGAGCAGGCCGTGTGACAGCAGCAGGGCAGGGACTGTGTCTGTCCATCTATAAGACACAAGGGTCTTTCTGAAGCCAAGAAATCTCAGGAGCATGGGCCTGCAGAGACCTCGACTTCCCCAGCATCCCCAGCAATTTTTTTAATTTATTTTTTTGACAGGCAGAGTGGGCAGTGAGAGAGAGAGACAGAGAGAAAGGTCTTCCTTTTTTTCCGTTGGTTCACCCCTCAATGGCCACTATGGCCAGCGCACCACGCTGATCCGAAGGCAGGAGCCAGGTGCTTATCCTGGTCTCCCATGGGGTACAGGGCCCAAGCACTTGGGCCATCCTCCACTGCACTCCCGGGCCACAGCAGAGAGCTGGCCTGGAAGAGGGGCAACCGGGACAGAATCCAGCGCCCCGACTGGGACTAGAACCCGGTGTGCCGGCGCCGCAGGCAGAGGATTAGCCTAGTGAGCTATGGCAGCGCCAGCCAGGAATTCTTGAACTTGAAGGACTTACCTCGATTTTGCTGTGGCTGTGCTGAGAAGCATCTCGATGGTCTCCTGGGGAGGAAACAGAACACAAACTGAGTCTCGCCGTGTGTCCTGAACCCCCCTCCTCAACTTCCCGGGGGGGTCACGACCCTTGTTTGGATGGTCCTGGAGTTAAGAATCATTTTTACATTTTTCAGGAGTTGTAAATGAAAGGGAGGAAGTAAGAATGTTTGACAGAGCGTGCATTGCAGAGGCTAAAATATTGACTCTGGGCTTGTTAAAGTTTGCTGACATTCAAACACTGGTCCTTGTCCCTCTGGGGCCTGAGTCATGCCCTTTGAAATGCTGCCTTTATCCTCCTAACCAGAAGGGACGGCCAGCACCGGTGGGAGCCACCTCCTCCCACCCATCAGCGTCCTCACTGACGCACAGATGAACCCATAGCCTACAGTTTTCTCCAAGTGGAAACAACAAGTGCATGACTGCCTTTTTTTTTTCAAACATTGGATTGTCTTTATTTAAAAGTTAGGGTACTTGAATACAGCATCCGCTGCAATACTGTTTACAAAAGCACATTTCAGAAAATTTGGATGGAAATCATCTTTTTCAAAAACTGTGGAGAAACGCCCATAACATAAGTCACCACCATCACAGCCGTGGTGTCAGTGAGTGCGCTCACGCAGCTGTGCGCCATCTCCACCATCCAGCGCCAGAATTGATTGTATCTGGCACAAGTGAAACTCTGTGCCTAGGAAATAAGAACTTCCTCCTCCCTCTACCCCTCAGCCCCAGCCAGCGCCATCCTACTTTGCCTCTGTGGATGTGATGACACTAAGTACTTTGTATCAGTGGATTCACCAAACATTTGTCTGTGTTCCTGGCTTCCTGCCCGAACCCCCTGCCTCAGGGTTCACCTGGGTTGCAGCGTATGTCCATTTCTGCCTTTAAAGGAAGTGCATGCACACTCCACGGTCTGCAGACCGCGCTTACCCAGGAATGTTTATCCATTCAACTACTGAGGGACACCTGGGTTGCTTCCACCTTTTTTTCTTTTTTTTTTAAAGATTTATTTTACTTATTTGAAAGAGAGTTACAGAGAGAGGTAGAGCCAGTGAGAGGTAGAGCCAGAGAGAGAGCCAGAGAGAGAGAGAGAGAGAGAGAGAGAGAGAGGTGTCTTCCATCTGCTGGTTTACTCCCCAAATGATGGCAACAGCCAAAGCTGAGCTGATACGAAACCAGGAGCCAGGAGCTTCTTCTGGGTCTGCCACGCTGATGCAGGGGCCCAAGGACTTGGGCCATCTTCCACTGCTTTCCCAGGCCACAGCAGAGAGCTGGATCAGAAGCGGAGCAGCTGGGTCTTGAACCAGCACCCATATGGGATGCCGGCACTGTAGGTATGGCTTTAACCCGCTGTGCCACAGCACCGGCCCCTTGTTTCCACCTTGTTGGCTTTTGTGAATAATGCTGCTATCAATATGGGTGCACAAATACCCGCGTCCCTGTTTCTAACTGTTTAGAGTGCATATCCAGAAGTGGGGAGTTACTAGATCAAATGGCAATTTGCTTTTTAATATTTGGAGGGCTGTGTGCTTGTTTCTGAGGCTGGGCCTCTCTTATGCACGTATGCATGAGGCTGCGCACAGTGCTGCTTCGGCATTCGCCGGGGAATGGCCGCCCGCAGCAGGACTCGGCACGGAAGGAGGACACCGATGGCTGCCTGCACACAGCCAGCCGCCCACGGGCACCCAGGGAGCGAGGGACAGCGTTCACTCACCGTAGATCTGCCCGTTGATGCAGCACTTCTTGAAGGTCATGATGTTCTGCGTGAGGGTGCCGGTTTTGTCTGAGAAGACGTAGTGGATCTGCCCGAGCTGCTCGTTCAGTGTGGTGGTTCTGGCCTTGGCGGGGGTGTCCTTCTCAGCATAGTACATCTGCAGGTCCCAGTTGATGAAGTGACTCTGGCCAAGGCGAATGATTTCCACGCTAGGAAGAGAAAGGGTTCCTTTCCAAACAGTGCTCAGATGTGAGTGGCTGGAAGTGGGTCTTAGCCTCACCTCTGCCTACAGGGACAAGCTGCTGTCCTCTGCCATGGTCTGAGCACCAGTGTCTCCCCCAAGTTCAAGTTGAAACCTGATCGCCCAGGTAGCAAGACTGAGGTGGGGCCCTGTGGAAGTGACCAGGTCCTAAAGCCTGGTGGGATGTGTGCCTTTTGAGCGCAGGCGCCAGAGAGCTCGCCCAGCGCTGCTGCAGTGGCCAGTGCAGCAAGCAAGCCCTCACCACACACTGCACCTGCTGCTGCTTCTACATGGGACTTCCAGCCTCTGGAACCATGAGCCACAGATCTGAGCTGCCCATACGTTATGCAGCGTAAGGTGCGGTGTCCCAGCAGCCTGAAAGCACCCTGTGCAATTAATTTTTACGCTCAGTGCTGGGTTCCTCAGGGAGCTCCCATTCAAAACAGCAGCACGTGGTGCTCCCTACTCCCTATCACGTCCTCCCTACTCCCTATCATGTCCAGAGACCCCCAGCATGGTCGAGTCTACCTTTGCCCCAGTTGCAGTACCCAGGGGCTACAGACCCCGTGAGCTGTCAGATAAGGCAAAGGGGCTTTGGGCAATGAAGTCATGCCTCGTGGTCCCCCACACTGTGAGAAAGCATTTTTTCCCTCGAATCTTTATCATCTTATAAATTATCCAAAAGGAGACAGCCTAAAGGATAGTCTTGGCTTTATAACTATAGGGATTTAAATATATTTCGGCTGTGAGGAAGCTATTTACACAACTAGCCACTGTTAAGTGGCCCAGGGATGTCTTTATCACAAGTTAAACTGATGGAAAAATTACTCTTGTCCTTTCTGCCTTCCAAAGAGATTTCCCAAGTGCCTACAATGTAGCAGACGTCACTGAACAAGACAGACTCTCTGCACGGAAGGAGGCTGCCTTGCGAGTGGAAGCAGGAACAGAAAACCCAGTAAATAGGTACCACCTCAGATGGGGGAAGGTCTCATGGAAGATCAAAGCAGGGTAGGGGGATGGAGACCAGCAGGAGGAACAGTGACGGTTCAGACACAGGTAGAGCGAGCCAGAAGCGGCCAGGGGAATACAGTGATATCTGAGCAGCGCGTGGGTGCTTAGGGAAGAATGTGCCGGGCAGAGACAAGAGCCGGTCTAAAGGCCCTGGGGCGGGGCGGGATGAGGGGCATGCAGTGGCAGGAGACCTGGACAGGGGTGGGCGTGTGGGAGCTGGGCTCAGGGTAGAAGGCTGCACACCACATCCTGGGCCTGGCTGTATGGTCTCCAGGAGTTTTCTCTGAATGGGACAGAGAAGTCACTATGGGGTTTCTGACAAAGCAGAAGTAGTATCTGGAATGACTTGATCTGACCCAGGCTTTACAAGGATCTTTAGGGGTAGGCACTTGGTGCAGAGTTGAATCACAGCTTCGGAGGCCCACATCCCATCCTGGAGTGCCTGGTTCCAGTCCTGGCTACTCCGCTTCCCATCTAGCTTCCTGCTAATGCACACTTAAGGAGGCAGGAGGTGAGGGCTCAAATGCTTGGGCTCCAGCAACCCACATGGAGACCGGGCTGCAGTTTCTGGCTCCTGGCTCCTGGCTCCAGTCTGGCTCAGCCCTGGCTGTTGGAGGCATTTGGAGAGTGAACCAGTAGACAGAAGATCTGTTTATGTCTCTGCCTTTCAAATCAAATGAGAATAAATAACATTATTTTTTTAAACCTAGGGAAAAAAACCCTAAGTAAATTTATAACATTTTCAAAGAACACAAAATAAAAGGGCATTTCCAGGAGAAATAAGAGAATTGCATTAGTCCTTTGTCTGTTTTTAAGACTCCAAACTGTACACACAATTTATTCTACAACACACATCGATAGTTTTTAACAAAATAAGCAGTGTGGTAAATGGCTCCTTGGGCAAAGGTAGTGCTGGCCTCAGATGTCTGCCCAGGCTTCCCTTCCCGTCTAAACAACAACAGTAACTACCTGTAATAAAATTAAAAATTAAACAAACGCACACATAATAAAATTAAATGCAGTAACTGCTGCTAATTGCAGGTGTGTGCGTGTGAGATCCCATGTCTCTGGGCTACTCTTATGGGCGCTCAGAACTGCCTGTGGCTGCTGAGGTGAACCCAGGGGAATATCCCTCTCCTAGCAGGCAGCCTGCAATCCAAGTGATCAGTGACAGTGAACTTGGATCTGAAAGGAAGAAGAATCGCAAACAAGGGCACCCGACCCTTGCTCTCCTGCTGTGACTGAGTCGGAGGCCAGGAAGCCCTGCAGTAGTTACAAGCCGCCTGGGCGTGGCAGGCAGGCTCCTGAACAGGAAAAGTAAGTTCTTTCCCGACAGTCTACATCTTCACCTGACCTTTGACCTCTGAACCTTGGCAGCCTTATCTATGCAGACACTAGGACGGATGGTGCCTGGCACGGGGTAGTTACTCAATGTTCCCCTCGTGTGCCTCTATTACCCTCCACTCTGAAGTGAAAATCACCTTCTAACTTGTTCCTGATGACTCTTGAAATGTCGCTGCTAGAAACAAAGGGGCTAAGTTGGTAAAATGGACTACATTCTTCCCTGAAGGCAAAAGGTCAGAGAAAGGGCAGCCTTACCTGACATACAGGGAGATGGGCACCATGGTGTTAAGCACGATGATGTAGCCCCAGAAATTCAGGAACCCGCGGTAGGAGGGTGTAGCATTTTCCCCATCATAGAGGTACCATGAATAATTGCCGACTTGGGCTTCCCAATAGGCATGGCCGATAGCCAGACCAGCAGAAAGCAGGATGAGAACAACAAAGATCTAGAAGACATAAAACACTCAGAGCTATGCATTTCATAGATGCTAATATCCTCACTCAATATTTTACATGTTATAATTTAGTGGTCTGTAAAAATATTATACTTAACATAAAAACAATGCCTTCAAAATGCTTTGCAAGTTCCTATGATTGACTGATTTATCCTACATCACACACACAACATAAGGTTTTATCCCCGAAATTATCTTTCAAAAGAGAAAGTGGTGTCTTACATTCAAATTCTTATGGACTAGCACACAATAGGGTATTTTCTCTACTGGTTTTACTTTGCACACTAACACACTATTGGGAAGGATACCTTACCATCCCAGGAAACAATTCCTAGTGATGCTAAATTGGGATGCTTACAGAAGATGTTTAATGCAAATAGCTTTCCAAAAAGAAGGCAGGGAAATTTCACTTGTATTTGGGTAATTATTCCTGAAGGTACAAGATGCTTAAAGAAGCAGTAAGGTAAATATTATGTTATGGAAATTAGGAATAAATATTTATAGAAGGAATAAAAAAAGTCAGCTGTCCTAGTGGTATTTGTTATTTGGAAATAAAATTCCAGCGACAAATTTAAGTTTCTGGACACAGATTCCAAAAGTGCATATTTGGCACAGAATAGGGACAAGGGGCTGTTTGCGAGGACTCCAGTCACGACCATGACGATGACACCACAGATGAATGTGCAAAGTTCAATAAAATTCTTATGAAATGTGAAAGCAGATGGATAAAAAGATGTTTCTGAAATGAATCGCTTGCTTATATATGATTCCAAATACATACACACAACTAAGGAGTTGGAACTGCCACAATTCCCTAAGGTTCAATGCATGCAAATGGAATTAAATATTTAGAAAATGCAGTTTTCATTAGGAAGTGGAGAGACCGCAGACAATCGGGGCCACCTGTGTGTGGGAGCAAAAGCAGCGGGCCTGACAGCACTGTCCTTACAGGACCTGCTTGGGAGGCCCGTCCTTGGCCGGTTCCTGGAAACCCAGATTTGGGGAGAGTTTCTGGTTCCTTATTTCTTATTCTCTGCTAAGAGTGGCTCACTGTGCCTCACTTGGTGCAAACAACATGGCTTACGGAGACCACCTGCACTCCTTTGGGGGGTCTGGAATTGTGGTGCCTGCCAGGCAGATGGTGCCTGTGTGACCAGCCCCCACTGAAAGCTCCCAGGGGTCGAGTCCCTTCTGAGCATCCTTGGCTGATGGTATTTCACACGGGCTGGGGAAACTTGGGTGCGACTCCACCAGGAGAGAACTGAAAGCTTGTGGACCTTGCCCGTCATGTCTTCTGCTGATTCTGCTTTTATCCTCTGGCTGAATAAGTCATAGCTGTGTGTACGATCACATGCTGAGTACAATGAGTTTTCCTGCTCAATCATTGAACCCCAGGGATGGTCTCGGGGACCCCCGCTATACCTTATGCTTAGCCTTGCTGTATATTTGGTTTATACAGTGTATGTTGGGCAAAAATAATTGCTTTTAAGACAACTACCCCTATGAGAAACTAACATCAATCAAATCAAGAGTCCAGCCCCACTATTACCAGGTCACTCTCTCCAGCCATCAAAAGTACCTAGGGCCACAGCCTACAAATGAAATTTTCCTTCTCCGAAGAGCAGTACTTTTCTATCCCATCTTAGAGGGAAGATCTCTTTGCATTATGAAAACATACAACAAAATTAGAGCGACAGCAGTCTAGCCTCTTAAAAAGGGAAAATAAACAAATACCGTGTAAACCATGTAGTTCATCAAGTAATCAATTTTAGTCCTTTTAAATCTGGTCTTCCCACTATTCTTCATTATCTTGGTGTCAGCACCTAAAAATGGAAAATTCAGTGTGATAACAGTTGGGAAGTCAGTTCGCCAGCAGGTCAGTAAAGCTACTCTTTCTTTGGTTTCAGTGGAGAAAATTCAGAAAAGCAATCCCCTCCCTTACATCTGCTTAAATGCTGATGGCAGAGCCATTTCCCAAGAAGATCGGAAAGTACCTGCAAAAATGACCAATCCGTGGGCAACGTCCGTGTTCCTGATGACACAGCCACGTAGCAAAATTTTATCCGCATCCAAAGGAAAACTGGTTTTTCTCCAGAACAGCGTGCCTGTGAACTTATCCAGCCGGTTATTGGGTTCTTCACATTCAATAAAACCTTTGAAAAAAAAAATGCAATCCACATAATCAATTGGATGGAATCTTTCTGGCTTTAATCAAATAGGGACAAGATCAAACTAGGGGTGTTTTATACAAACCATCAAATGTTGCCAATGTATCTTCTCTTTGGAGGTACTGGTCTGTGATTTCAAGTGCCATTTTGAACTTTAAATTGGTTTCCCTAAAGGAAGAGGAAACAAAAATTAAATGAGCAAATTTTGGAGTTTAAGTTGGAACACAGGAGTAGGCACTGTAGCACAGTGGGCTGATCAACCACTTGGGACACCCACAAGGGTGCCTGGGATGGAGTCTGGACTCCACTTCTGATCCAACGTCCTGCTAATGTGCCCGGAAGGCAGCAGGGATGGCCTACATACTCGGGTTCCTGATAGCCATGGAAGAGACCTGCATGGGCTTCTGGGTTCCTGGCTTCAGCCCTGGTATTGTGGGCATTTAGGGAGTGAACCAGCAGATGGGAAATCTCTCTCTGCACGTGTGCGCGTGCGTGTGTGTGTGTGTGTGTCTTACTAATAAATAAATAAAACTTTTAAATAAAAGGAGTATAAAGGAACTCACACAAAGTAACATTAGGTATATCTGAAATTCAAGTCTTTAAAAATTAGCTTTTTCTATTTTCAAACTCCGTTCACCTTGGAACTATAGGTTTGGATGAATTTATCTCCTGAACTAGGAAAAAAATCCCTGAATGGGAGATGTCAGTGCCCTCTGCTGTTGACTACTGTGACAGTAGGGACGGGCCACCCACGGGCCTCCTCCCCACTGGCACCCTACCCCAACTGGAGCTACCAAGCCAATATTTGGAAATACACCTTTTTAAAATTTTTTTTATTTTATTTTTGACAGGCAGAGTGGACAGTGAGAGAGAAAGACAGAGAGAAAGGTCTTCCTTTTTTCCGTTGGTTCACCCTCCAATGGCTGGCACACCGTGCTGATCCGAAGCCAGGAGCCAGGTGCTTCTCCTGGTCTCCCATGCGGGTACATGGCCCAAGCACTTGGGCCATCCTCCACTGCCCTCCTGGGCCACAGCAGAGAGCTGGCCTGGAAGAGGGGCAACCGGGACAGAATCCGGCGCCCCGACCGGAACTAGAACCCGGGGTGCCGGTGCCGCAGGCAGAGGATTAGTCTATTGATTTGCGGCACCAGCCAGAAATACACCTTCTAATGTTTAATCACTAAAATGATTCTATAAGACATATTTAATACAGGCATTCTGTTTTGCCTATTGTCAACTTATTATTTTCCAGTGCAAACAACAGGATCTCAGGTCTGAAAGACAATTTTATGGGACTGGCACTGTGGTGTAGCAGGAAAAGGTGCAGCCCGCAGTACCGGCATCCAATACAGGTGCCAGTTGTGTCCCAGTTGTTCCACTTCCAATCTAGCTCCTTGCTAATGCACCTGAGAAAGCAGCAGAAGACGGCCCAAGTCCTTGGGCCCCTGCACCCATGTGGGAGAACTGGAAGAAGCTCTTGGTTCCTGGCTTTGGGTTGGCCCAGCTCTGGCCATTGTGGCCGTTTGGGGAGTGAATCAGCAGATGGAAGATCTGTCTCTCTCACTGCAACTCTGTCTTATAAATAATCTTTTTTTTTTTTTTTAAAGATGATTCTATTTGGGAAGGAAGTGGCAGCTTCAGCCCTGGTATGTGGCATGGCTCAGCCACCTGTGCTGGGCATGCAGGGGCAGGCAGGGACACACTCTCCCAAGGACAGCCTTTGACAGGCTCCACAAACACCCACTCGGGAAGTCCCATGATCTGAGGAGTTCTGACAGGCATGTGAGGATTTCCTATCTTTGTGAAGCCACAGACTGTCTCACTGATGGCAATGATAGCTGTCTTATACTTGAGATCGAGTCATCAGCAGGTGGCTCCCTAGGCAGGCAAGACCTTGCTTTCACCTACATGGTTTCAGCTGTCTGCCCAGCAGCAGGTGCAAGTGTGGCGTGCAGGAAGCAGAACAGGGAGCAGGGTCCTGCCCGCCTCTTACTGGGGATCGTGGGCAGGCAGCTGCACCTGCAGGGCGCCCTCTCCTCCTGGGCCATGTTGAGGTAGAAACAACACTTGCTGCATGATATTTTCAGAAGATTTAAATAAACTAACACGTAAAGGGTCTACCATTTCAGAAGCACTCAATCGATGTGTTGAGAACTGGTCAAAACCAGAATCTTATCCTTGCTTTGCCGGTAGCATAATAACCAAAACCAACAAAGAAACAATGTAAAATTGCCTACTGGCAAAGACCTGAAAATCTGCTCTGTTCTGTGAAGCAGACAATAGGATCGTCAGTCATTCTTGCTGCTTTGTAGTTATTCCAAGTGGTTTGGAGCAGGCTCCAGCCTACACCCTCCTGATTGATCTTGCACCTTCCCAGAGAGGCGCAGAAAGGCAAGCTTAAGCACTCCCTGTGATGGAAGGGGAAGTCAGTCACCCAGACACCACTGGGCAGCCGCCAGGGGGCAGAGGCAAGGGTGGATCTCAGGGCTTCTTGTCTGGAGTGAGCAGATTTCAACATCATGAATGCTCCTACAAAGGCCGGCTTTCAAACGGGCTTTCAGAGACACACTCACCCGTCCAGTTCCGCTGTTTCCACGTAGCAGAGGCTGTTGGGCTCAGAGCTGGACAGCAGCAGAATGTCAGCCTGTGCAAGACAGAACACACCAGTAACACAGAGACCCCTGGGGCCAGCCGGGCACGGGGCCAGCCGGGCACTGGGCCAGGGGGAGGACGAGGAGTGGAAGAGGTGGCGCTTGTGCACTTACGGGAACAAAATCATTCTTTTTCAGGCGGATGACGTCTCCAACTTGAATATCTTTCCACTTGGCAACTTTGAACCTAAGTATTACAAGTAATAATAGTTGTTTGGTTTTTAAAAGCATTTATTTATTTTCATCTACTTGAAAGGTAGAGTCACACACACACACACACACACACAGATTGATTGGTTCACTTTTCTGGCTCACTCCCCAAATGTCTGCAGCAGCCAAGGCTGGGCCAAGCTGAAACCAGGAGCCCGGAACTCCATCCAGGTCTCCCATGTGGGTGGCAGAAGATCGAACGCTTGAGCCATAATCTGCATTAGTAGGAAGTTGAATTGGAAGTGGAGTAGCCGGGACTCAAACCGGGCACTCCAATATGGGAGTAGGTTAAGCTATGCCTTAACCTACAATGCCCACCCCTTGAATGTTTTTCTAAGTTACAGGTCAGAGAATGATTGTTCTTTATGGTTGTCAAAGATTCTGGAAAATGTGTAAGTCACAGGGAAAAATTTGCTCTAAGTTCACTGTTTTTCCTTTTAATAATGGAACTTTATTAAGTGGTTATAATAATCATAATTTCTGGGGCCAGCACTGTGGCATAGTGGGTAAAGCTGCTGCCTGCAGTGCCAGCATCTCACATGGGCACCGATTGGAGTCCCAGCTGCTCCACTTCCTATCCAGCTCTCTCCTACGGCCTGGGAAATCAGTAGAAGATGGCCCAAGTCCTTGGACCCCTGCACCTATGTGAGAGACCCAGAAGAAGCTCCTGGCTCCTGGTTTTGAATCAACACAGCTCCAGCTATTACAGCAAACCGGGGAGTGAACTAGCAGATGGAAGACCTCTCTCTCTCTCTGCCTCTCCTCTCTTTGTAATTCTGACTTTCAAATAAATAATATTTTACAAAAAAGAATCATGATTCCTTAGCAACAATGACAGCAATGATATTTAAAAAGGTGTTTTTTTGGGCCGGCGCCGCGGCTCACTAGGCTAATCCTCCGCCTAGCGGCGCCGGCACACCGGGTTCTAGTCCCGGTCGGGGCGCCGGATTCTGTCCCGGTTGCCCCTCTTCCAGGCCAGCTCTCTGCTGTGGCCAGGGAGTGCAGTGGAGGATGGCCCAGGTGCTTGGGCCCTGCACCCCATGGGAGACCAGGAAAAGCACCAGGCTCCTGGCTCCTGCCATCGGATCAGCGCGGTGCGCCGGCCGCAGCGCACCGGCCGCGGCGGCCATTGGAGGGTGAACCAACGGCAAAGGAAGACCTTTCTCTCTGTCTCTCTCTCTCACTGTCCACTCTGCCTGTCAAAAATAAAAAAAAAAATAAAAAAAAATTAAAAAAAAAGGTGTGTTTTTTTTTTTCAATTGACACACAATATGAGAAAACTTCAAAAACTTTACGGAAAACAGAATTAAAAGATGTTTACTGGGACCAGTGCTGTGATTTACCGAGTAAAGCTGCCTCCTGCTGCGCAAGCACCCCCCCTCCCCCCATAAGGGCGCTGGTTCGTGTCTCAGTTGCTCCACTTCGGGTCCAGCTCCCTGCTAATGTGCCTGAGAAAGCAGTGGAAGATGGCCCAAGAGCTAGGGCCCCTGCACCCGTGTAAGAGACCTGGAAGAAGCTCCTGGCTCTTGCCTTTGGATAGACACAGCTCTGGCCATTTGGGGAGTGAATCAGCAGATGGAAGATCTGCCTTTCTCTTTAAATTCCAAATAAATAAATTAATTTTATTCGGGAAGGAAGTGGCAGCCTCAGCCCTGGTATGTGGCATGGCTCAGCCACTGTGCTGGGCATGCAGGGGCAGGCAGGGACACACTCTCCCAAGGACGGCCTTTGACAGGCCCCACAAACACCCACTCGGGAAGTCCCATGAACTGGGGAGTTGGCCTGTGGTTCAAGTTCACTGTTCTGTTCTGACAGGCTCCTGGCTTCAGCCTGGCCCAGCTCTGGCCATTGCAACCATCTGGGGAGTGAACCAGCAGATGGAAGACCTCTCTCTGTGTCTCTTCTCCTATCTCTAGCTCTGACTTTCAAATAAATAAATAAAATCTAAGCAAAAATACAGGTTTATTTTAGTGCAAAAAATTTGAAATGCATGCATTGTAGTGTTCTCAAAAAGTTCATAGAAAAATGCATGTTATGAAAAAAACTATGTTTGGATTTCAAATTTTGTTGTACCAAAATTAATGTTATCTTAATTCCATTTGTCTCCCATTCATTTATGAACAAAATAGATTTAAAATATCTGCTTGTGCTCCAGTTTCTCCTATAAGAATTTAGCACACAATTCTGAACCCCAGGATTAAAAAAAATTGGCTTATTTTTTCAATAAAAGACATTGTAGCTGTTTTGCATTTCAGTACCTCTAAAATTGTCAATTAGGAATTTGTGCGTGAGTTTCACATTGCAAATGGATGAGTCAACCCTTTCTCGTCATAGCTTTTTGGGGGTACTGTGACATTCCAACGTCCCTGAGAAGGTCCTCTGTGTCCTGCCCCACTGATGGCCAAGCTCTAAATGGTCTGATCCACCATAGGGTTGCTGGGGCCACAGCCCTGCGGGACATGGACCCCAACTCCCAAATCCAAGGCAACTCAAACCAGTCTTCTTTGGCTAGGTCAGCCACTTGGAGGCTAAACCGAGCCTCCCACCACCAGTCACAGTGTTGAGTAAATGAGAGGAAAGTGGCCTCTGGAATAGAAGCCATTCACCTGCAAGGGAAAAAGCCTTGCAAATAGATATTTATAGGTTGGTGCCATTTATTTATGCATTAGACACTGGGGGAAGTGTGACAGTAAATCAGGTTATTTTCCTTTGTGTTGACATTTCAAAAGTGTTTGAATTGGGTTTTAGTCATTTTCAGCACCTGAGTTTGCAGTTTGACCTTGAAGCTTTTGCTCAAAAATGCACTCATTACTGATGACTGAGCTGGTACTTTGCTCACAATTGACATTAATTTCACACATTCATTAAGCATTTTCTGCACGAGGAATGCAGAATAGTGCCCGTGAGACACCCACACAGATGATTCTAATAAAATGCACATCAAAATAAAAAAGACGAGAGGGGCCAGTGCTGTGGCATAGCGGGTAAAGCTGCCACCTACAGTGCCAGCATCCCGTATGGGCTCCAGTTCAAGTCCTGGCTGCTCCTCTTCTGATCCAGCTCTCTGCTATGGCCTGGGAAAGCAGCAAAAGATGGCCCAAGTGCTTGGGCCCTTGCACCTGCATGGGAAGACCCAGAGGAAGCTCCTGGCTCCTGGCTTCAGATTGGCACAGCTCTGGCTGTTGTGGCCAATTGGGGAGTGAACCAGCAGATGGAAGACCTCTGTCTCTCTCTGCCTCTCCTCTCTCTGTGTAACTCTGACTTTCAAATAAATAAATCTTAAAAAAAAAGAGAGAGAGAGAAAATTCCTCTGAAAATGCAGGGAATAGCTGGAGCACTGGGGAGGTGTCTAAACATAGAGTAGCCCCCCAATCCATGGGGAGACACCCCAAGGCCCCCCTGTGGATGCCTGGAAACACAGTACTAAACCTGTAGTTTTGGGTCTGTCCTACACATACATATCTATAAAAAAGCTTAATTTATAAATTTGGCACAGTACAGACTACTAATAACTAATGATAATAGAACAATTTTAACAATACACTCTAACACAAGTTACGTGAATATGGTCTCTCTCTGAAAATATCTTTTTGTACTGTCTTCACCGCTCTTGGGTTGATGGGAGATAACCTCCCGTGGAAGCCCTCCACAGGTTTTCTTTCTCATACAGGAGTTGCCTTATCACTACTCTCGTGCCTTGGGGCCATGATGAGCAAAGTTAGGGCGACTGGAGCACAAAAACTCTGATTCCAGGAAGGTTCACCTGATAACCAAGGTAGTCACAGAATGACTAATGGGTGGGTAGTGTATACAGTGGATACATGAAAAAAGGGATGAGTCACTTTGCTCATGGGGTGGAGAGGGACAGAGCGAGAGTTCATCACGCTACTGACAATGGCACCCAGATTAAAATTATGAATGAATTCTGGAATATTCCCTTGAATATTTTTGGACCAGACTTGACCATGAGTAACTGAAACCATAGAAGGCAAAACTGCAGATAAGACCAAAGCAAAGCTCTGAGGCGGCTAAGTTTGGGAATGGCAAAGATAAGAGCGACACATTAGAGGGTGATGGGCATTGTGTAGACGTCAGATGTGCTGATAACACAGAGTGCAATCAGGCAACCAGCTAGCATCCAATGTGGGTAGGGCATCAGAACCACCAAGGGGAGGCACTGTCTCTGCACGGAAACCCTTTGTAATGAAAAAGTTATGTACTGGTAGACTTCTAACAGTTGTCTCTCAGTATGTTTCTAGACATTTCTGCAATATACCTATTTCCCTGTACTTGAGTTACAGATTAAAGGCACAGTACCTGCCATCCTTAATGACTTCACACGTCCGATTGTTGATCTCCTTATCCATTTTATGGCGAGCCTTTAGAAAGGAGATGAGGAGATGGTGTTTACTCATCTTGCTGTGTAAGATATTGATGCCAACCTAAAGCAAGCTCCAAGTAGTGCGTAGGAAGTGGCATGCGAAATCCTTACCACATCGTCCACCAGGTCTTTGATTGCCGTGATGCCCAGCACCAGAAGCAGGGGCACGAGTGTAGTGTACCATGCCAGGGTAGAGATTTGAGGAATTGCCTAAGAGAAAGAAAAAGGCATATATATATATATATATATATATACACACATCCACAGCTGTTTACTTAAACTCGTTCATTCTAAGTCTAACCCACCAAGTCTACAGCCCACAGGTCCTGAAGGAAAAGGCATTTAAGCACACAATCGACCTCCTTCTGGTGTCTCTGTCTAGCTCCCGGCCACCTGGAACACAGCCCAGAGGACGGTGGCTCCTGAAACTGTCTCATTACAACCTCTGTTCTAAGCTCTTTATGACAATCATCATTAGCTAAGAATGCCTGAGGGGGGATTAATCCTTTAACTTCTATGCAGTGCATCTACACTGTGGGTGGCTCAGCCAGTGGTTTCTGGGGGACCCACGATGGAGGCAAGGCCGGCAGTAGGCAGTGACTGCCTCTGAAAGCTAGCAACCAGGTAGGGCATCTTGGGGGCACTGGAAGAAGGTGCTTCCTTTCGGGGCATTGCTATTGGCACAGCCAAGAAAGGGGCTGGCCCTACGGGAAGCCTCAGCTCCATCAAGACAGCCTCCTGATTTGAATGGGAAATTGAAAAGCTTAATAAAGATTTCATGTAACCATTCTGACGGATCACCTCGTCACATAATGTAGTGGCTAAATGATAGGTTTTGGAATCAAACTCCTGGATGCAAGTCTTGCCTAGCTCTGCCACCTACAGGTGCTGTGACTTTACCCAAGGCATGGCCCCTCACTGGGCCTCAGTTCTCCTCTGCAGAATGGAAGGTATGCAGTGCTACCTACTACCTACCTTGTAGGGTTCAAGAATTAAGTGAAATGATAATTCAGGTCAAGGACTGCCTGGGGTCATCACTATGACCCTGATTTGGATTGCCGCACCTTACGAGAAGAGAAGTGCGATGCTGTTAGGGGACAGACAGCTCACTGCCCACAACACTGTGACTGTGTGGAAGTAAGGGACAAGGAGCCCACACACCTCTCAGCAGTACCTCATAATCCTCACATGCCCGTCAAAATGCCCCTGCTGGTGACAGGACTATCCTCTCTACTGTCAAGTCAGCAGGGAGTTTTTTTCTAAAAAAAAAAAAAAAAAATTTGACAGAGCAAGAGAGAGAGAGAGATGGAGAGAGAGAGAGAGAGAGAGAGAGAGAGAGAGAGAGAGAGAGAACGCTCCCCGATCTGTTGGCTCACTCCCAAAATGCCCACAATGGTCGGGATTGGGCCAGTTTTCCTATATGGGTGGGAGGAACCCAACACGGGGGCCATCACTGCTACCTCCTAGTCTACATTAGCAGCACGCTGGAGTCGGGAGTCAGAGACGGGAATCAAAGCCAGGTACTCTGATGCGGGATGCAGGTGTTGGAACTGCAGGTCTTGAACGCTACCAAGGCCGTTAGGTGTCTACTGTCCAGTGTCTTCTCTCCCACTTCCCTCCACCACTCCAGATATCCTCCATCCCCACCCAGACACACACGGTACCATTTTCATAAGCATTAAGGTTATACCTGCAGGTGGGTCTATCTTCCAAATCCTATGCTTGATGTAAAGAATCTGATGGGGCTGGCGCCGCGGCTCACTAGGCTAATCCTCCGCCTGCAGCGCCGGCACACCGGATTCTAGTCCCGGTCAGGGCACCAGATTCTGTCCCGGTTGTTCCTCTTCCAGTCCAGCTTTCTGCTGTGGCCTGGGAGTGCAGTGGAGGATGGCCCAGGTCCTTGGGCCCTGCACCCACATGGGAGACCAGGAGAAGCACCTGGCTCCTGGCTTTGGATCAGCGCAGCACGCCAGCTGCAACATGCCGGCCGTAGCGGCCACTTGGGGGGGTGAACCAGTGGAAAAAGGAAGACCTTTCTCTATTTCTCTCTCTGTCTAACTCTGCCTGTCAAAAAAAAAAAAAAAAAAGAATCTGATGGAGCAAAGTGGATCAGTACATATCTGATCTGCATATCAGTACAAAGTGTGGACCCTGAGCACTAATTAGGGCAATGTTTCCTATGCAGATGAAAGCCATACTCTCCAGATAAGTAAATCCTTTACCACAATAAGAAAAACACTCAGGAAAAGTAGGCCTTTTCCAATGTAAAACAGCTCACCAAAACATCAAGAAAAATGAACAATATTCTTGCAGAAATTAGGCATCTAAGTACAAATGTGAAGGAAATCACCAAAGTCAGGTTTAATTTATGATGCACGTATTTTACAAATATAATTGAAGATTTCAATTTTATTCAGTTCAAAAATACCAGTTTTAATACTCACACCAGTACAAGTATGAAATTGAGTTGAAAATATATAGACTCAGAATTTATTTCCATTCCCCCCCTTTCCCTGTTCATCTAACACTGGCTGAGCTGGTCCTGCACACCTACAGACCCTGCTGTCCACAGAAACACTTCCAAGGTCATGCATCTTCCTTATGCCCACAACTCCCCTGTTAGGGAGCCATCATAATTCACGACAGATTTAAGATAGCAAAGGGCATTACCTGTAAGATAAGAAGGATCAGGAAATAGAAATTGGCTGCTCGCTTAAACTGTTCAAACAAATTCATTGGTAGGAAGGTCAGTGCGTTGTACTTGTATGTTTTAATTGCATTATTCTGTTGGAAAAAGCAAAAACATCACGCATCAATGTCACCCGGTTATGCCAACGTCCACACTTCTGCAAAAATCACTACACCCCATGGCCCACAGCACAGGGACCTAATCTGTCCGTCAGAAAGATGCTGAGGTTTCTTCTAAGCTCTTCATCCCATCCAGTCTTCAAAGTGACTGCTGGAGAGTCTCACGTCAGACAGTAACAGGATACAGGCATGAGGCCGTGACTACGTGGCCACTGCTGTCGGTGCCTCAATCCATCAGAATCTCTTGGAAAACAGGGCAAAGGTAGCTGTCACTATGAGCAAAGCAGGGACAGGGGCACTTTTACTTAAGGAAGGATGAGTGCTACCATGTAAGAAACAGTAAGACATTGCTGTGAGTCCAACTGTGTCCTCCCAAAGACAGGGTCAGTTGACCTGCGCATGGGACCTTGTTTGGAAATAGGGCCTTTGAGATATAATCAAGGTGAAGTCGTGCTGGATTCCAGTGAATCCTAACCTAGTGGTTAGTGTCCTTGCAGAAGGGGAAGGTGGACCCAGACACACACAGGGAGGAGGCCATGTGAAGAAATGGGAGTGACGTGTGTTCAAGCCAAAGACTGCTGGCCACCAAGGGGCTGGAGGAGAGGCATGACCCCAGGAGGAGCCAACCCTGCTGCCACCTTGGTTTCAGATTTCCAGGCCCCTGAACTGTGAAGGAGTAGATGTCTGTTGTTTTATGTCATGCCTTGTTTCAGTAGCTCAAGGGAATTAACGCTGAAGCCCACACTTACGAGGGATTCTTTGTAATTTATTACTTTCAAGCATAAGGCTTCTGTATCACACTGTTCATTCTTACATGAGCATTTTGGAGAGCTTTGCACACACACAGGGAAAATTTTAATGTACAAAATCCTGCTTTAAATCACTCCTGCCCACCTTCAGTGTAGTTAAACTTCAATAAAAATTTCATTTTGCAGAACTAACGATTGCCAACAGCCCCAGGCTAGTGAGCACCTTGCAAGGCAGGCAAAAAAGCACGAAGGTGGTGAACCCGATGGCGGCTGGAAAACACTCGGTTTTAATAAAAATAATCTGGGAGTCCACTTACTGCATATTTGCTCTCCTTGATACAAAAGAACTTCGTGGTCATAAAATGAGGTTGCTCGTGGAACTGTCGATCATTTGCTTTGACTTGCCACGTGCAATCTTTTGAAGAAGGAAGAGAAGAAAGTCGGTGAGTAGAATAATAAGTACATTGTTATGAGCTGAATTCTGTCCTTTCCAGTTGCATATGCTTAAGTCCCAACCCCTCAAACCTCAGGGTGTACCCTCGGAGACATGGTCACGGCAGATGCACTCAAGTTAAAGGGCGGGCGTCAGAGTGGATCCTAATCCATCCTGACTGATGTCCTACACAAACGGGGGATGCGGGCAGAGACAGGGGGATGACGATGTGAAGTCATGGGGAGTCATGCCCACCTACAGGCTAAGAAGAGTGCTGGGGCAAAGATCCTGCCCTCACAGCCCTGGGGAGGTGTCCGCCCAGACTTCCAGCCTCCAGATCTGATACCCTAAGCTTCCTTCTGCTAAGCCATCCAGTGTGTTATTTTGTTTCAGTGGTGCTAGCAAACTAATGAACATGCTGGGACTTGACCAGCTGTGCATAGAACATGAGAATTCTGGTAGAGTAATCCTCACCTAAGCAAATCCAAACAAAAACCCTCTGAAGGTCACAGCTGAATTAAGTCAAATGATCTTTTCAGTCTAACTGACAGTAAAATTTGTATCATAGGAAACATTTAGTGAATGACCGAAATCAAAGTAGCAGGGCCCCAGCGAATCCATGTAACATCACAGGTCATCCTGATGACTTCCTTACTCGTCCCCCTGTGCCCTGAGGACCAAGGTGTCTGACTTGAGTCCACTTCACGAACTTGACCTCACACCCACACACTCACTGTGTGGACTCAGCCCAGTCAGCTGCCAAGTGTAAGCCCCAGGGAACTTAGCAGGGTCCACAGCTTCCCTGCCGCTGGGGAACGATTCCTATGCAACAGGTGTCTCACAGAACATGTCTTCCCACCGCTTCCCACCCACCACTCTTCTCGTTTTCCTCGGGGTGGCTTTCTCCAGGCATCAGAAGATGTCACCTGCTGTAGCTGCCTCTCACCAGTGTCTTCCTGACGACAGCTCCCCACAGCCAACCACCTTGTCACTTCTGTGCTCATCACCCAAGTGACGGCTCTGGGTGCTGACTGCAACCTGGAGCTCTCCCGGCAGCCCCGTGCTGGCCCCTTGCTGCCTCTGTCACAAAGCCCAGCATGTCCTGGGGTACCTCCCCAGCTAGGACGGCCTGGGATCTGCTCAGGTCCTCCACTAGTGGCCTTTTGAGAAACGCGTATCTATCCCACAGCCGAAGCTATCTTCCTGTGTGTTCAGGGGGAGACAGAGCTATGGGCAGAACGTACGGCCAATGGCAAGTGTCAAGTGTAGCTGTTTGTCCTGGTCACGACCAGAGATCTTTACAAGCTTCCAGAGAGAGAGCCTGGTTAGCTCTGAGGCTGTTGTAGACCGGTGACAGCTGGCCATGGTGACCCAGCCAGGCCCGGAGGCTCCCCACTGAGTGCTTGTTCATCACGTCTGCTCTCTTGCTCATCTGGGGTTGCTCAGCCACTGGCGCCCACGTCACTGCAGCACGCTCTCCCCAGAAGCTGGCCCCCCGGAAGGTGCTGAACACATCACTTGCTCTGGCTGGGACAGTGGCCTGGTGTCCCCTAAGGTCAGTGATTAAAGGCCTGGTCTCCAGCATGACATTACTTGGAGGAGGTAGAACCTTTAGGAGGTGGAGCCTAGTGCAGGGGGAGGGTTGTTCCTTAGGTCACTGGAGGCGCTGCCATTGGACAGGCTTGTGGGACACCAGCCTAGCACTCTGATTTCCTGTTTGGTGACAGAACCTCTTCTCTCCACCCTCACCCCCCTTACACACACACACACACGCCCTCTTGCCATGACAGGTCACCATCTGCCACCTCACCACAAGCCAAATAACTCCGCCCCTCTCCACCCTCCCCACCTGCTCTTGGACTTGGAACCCTTCTCTCTTGCACGTTGGTGACCTCAGGTATTTCATCACAGTGACCATGTGCTGAGTGATACGGCACTGCACCGAGCTCCCAGATGCCCGTTTTCAAGGCAGCCTTGCCACTCGCTCTGCATCCAGGTCAGGCCCAGAGAGCGAGCAGCTGCAGCTCTCCTCTCCTTCCAAGACAGTGGTCTTGGCCTTGGCCGAGCCCCACTCCAGGACAGCTTCGATGATCTGTAGTCAACTGTGGTCTGTCCACCGCCCCACCCTCCATCTTACTTTCTCCTCTATGATTGTCCCTCTGGACAGGGGCTCTCCACGGGCCCCCACCCTCTACCCCCGTGGATGAGGCTGACCCTGACAGTGGGATCAAGTACACTAGCACTCTGAGATTTATCTAAACGAGTAGATTCTCCAGGGCAGACGGCCACCAGCTCTTCCCTGCCCCAGAGCTACTCCACATTCCCACCATGCCAGCCAATGCTCTGTACTGCTCTGCGTGGGGGCCACAGACCCCCAGGTCCTCTGCCCCTCCCCAGAGTGGCTCTTCAGGAAGACAGGGCGCGAGCGGGGCTTGCCCTCACATCCCTCCCAGGCTGTGTCAGTGTTCTGCATGCAGTGGCATCCCCCAAATGCCTTTGGAAAGAACAGGAAAAGTAAAATTCATAATAATTGGTCACGTGTGGTTTATCTCTGGTGCCATTTCTTCCTCCCTCAGTGGGTGACGTATGGGTGGCGGCCAGCTCCTCCTGGAAATGCAGGCCAATGGACCTTGCAGCACAGCAGTCACAGGGAGACGACTTCCCCTGCTCCGAGGTGCCCTCGCCTACCCACTCGTGACTGATGTGGCTCTACAGTTAACGTGTGTTCAGGGCTCTTTCCAAGAGCCACGCCTACTGGCCAGGCTGTCTTTGCATAGCTGAGTAAAGAGAGGCATGGAGAGGATTAGCAACTTGGCCAGTGTAGGAGAATCAGAATTCAGACCAGGCAACTGGAGCTCCAAGTCCAGCAGCCTCTCTGCCCACTCTGCCACACAGACAAGGCTCTCTTTGGAGAGAGCTCAGTGGCTAGCAAGCTGGCTATAAAAATAGGATCCATGTTGCCACTGTCGCCTCAGTGTTTGGCTGTACTTGGTCTCCTAAGAGGAAGGCACAAGTGAGCTTTCAGGTCAAGGATGCTACAAACTCAGAGGAAACCCCGAGCCAGCATCTCTTGACATTAAGTTCTCTGCCAACAAGGATGTTGGATGAACTCTCCTTGGGTGTTCACAGAGGGGTGAACCAGGTTCTCATGAATTCCACTTCCCAAACTGGCAGGGATAGGAAATTAACAACTAGGGTGGGACCACCACATTGGAGAAGGGAATGTATGAAAAAACATTTACAAATAAAGAGTTCTAAAATGGCCCATCTCTGATCAGTATAAAGATCAAGAGTGCATACAGTTGGAAACTTTTTTCTAAGTGACTCATTTTCTAGTCTCCTACTTCCTAGGGAATGTCACGAGAACAAGTACAGACCACTGAAGAAGGCAAACGAAAAGCATGATTATTTTTCAAAATTCATTCATTCAAGTATAGAAAGAGAGAGAGAGGGAGGGAGGGAGGGAGGGAGGGAATGAATGAATAGGAATGTCCATCCACTGGTTCACTCTACAAATACACACAATAGCCAGGGCTGGGCCAGGCCAAAGCCAGGAAGCAGAAACTCAGTCCCACATTTGTGGCAGGAACCCAGGTACTTGAGCCCTCCTCTACTGCCTCCTGGGGAATGCATTAGCGAGAAGCTGGAATGAGGAGTGTAGCTTGGACTTGAGCCCAGGCACACTGACATGGGATGCAGGTGTCCAGGCAGCGTCTTAGCCACTGTGCTAAATGCCCACCCCTGGACGATCACCGTTTGGAAACCATAATACCAGTACCAAACGTTTTTCCTGGATCACTTGGCTACCATTCATCTGGCAATCATAACTGCTAAATTATTCCAAGTGGAAATGTCCCTAGCACCTTTCTAGCTCAAGTACAATTTTACCAGAAAAGAAAAATGAAAATGGAACAATAAACCACTCACAGACACCGTGACGATCACACAATCGGGAAATTTCTCTCCCATTCAGAAGGGACATTAAAGGAAGGTTGGTACAAATGGCATCTTATATGGTCTTCTGCAACCCATTCTGCTTTCTGGTCATTTGCAAATGCGGGTGCGTCTATTGGTTTTCCTTGAGCCTGCAGATGACTCGCAGCCTCCAGTGTTTTAGGAACCACTGAGAATGAGAGCCTCCCTTTCAGGAAGGCTGATGAGAAAAGCAGATGAGATTCCAGGAAGAGAGAAAGAGCCACTGCCAAGGGATAAAAATCCACCTTAGAAACGCTGGAGAGGAGGGAGTAAGTCAGCCTATTAGTGAGCTAAAGATAGCACACTTTTCCAGCCTGCCTCGGGTCCTTACCCTCTGGCTTTTAAAATTTGCTTCTTAGTTAAGCCCCAGCCAGCGGCAGCTCGGTCTGGTCCTACACTGCACCCTCATCTCCAGCCTCCCCCGCCAACCCTTTTAAGGGTTTACTTATTTTTGAGTTACACAGAGAGAGGGAGGCCTTCCATCTGCTGGTTCATTCCCCAGATGGCTGCAACAGCCTGGGCTGGACCAGGCCAAAGCCCAGAGCCAGGAGCGTCAACCTGAACTCCCACATGAGTGGCAGGTATCCAACCACTTGGGCCATTTTCTACTGCTTTTTCCAGGCCATTAGCAGGGAACTAGATTGGAAGTGGAGCAGCTGTGATTCAAACCAATCCCCACATAGGATGCTGGTGTCACAGGTGGTAACTTTACCTGCTATGCCACAGGGCCAGCCCCTCCAGCCCACTCTTATCTCAATGTCTCAAAGCGTAGCACGTGACCTCCAACGGGTTCTCAGAAATGACCTCTCTTAGTTTTACACTTTTGATAACACCTTGAGTAGCTGAGAAAAACAACCATGTGTCTTCCTGTGCGATTTAACCCCAGAGGCGTTTCTACTTGATTTCAGAAAGCAGATTGCAATCAAGTCATCAATAACCCTATTTCCAGCCTGGGCCCCTCGTGTGGCCCAAGTCAGATAAATCAGCAGCCAAGATGTTGGCATTTTCTCTTGATTCTTCCCTGAGCTGTGAGCTAATTGTGTGAGCAGTGTTTTAACTAGACTACGAAAATGCGAACAGGCTATTCTGTGGTGAAATACATTTGCAAGAGACAGCACACATCCTGCCTCCCTGTCTCGGCTAGTCAGTGAGCTCACGGCACACACGGAGGCTCTGAGATGTTCTGCAGTACAGGGTCTTATCTTGTTCAGCCCACTTCCTTCAAAGCTGATGTGACCACAGGCTTTTTTTTTTTTAAGATTTATTTTTTATTTATTTGAAAGACAGAGTTACAGAGAGAGGTAGAGACAGAGAGAGAGGTCTTCCTTCCGCTGGTTCACTCCCCAGATGGCCGCAATGGCCAGAGCTGCACCAATCCAAAGCCAGGAGCTTCCTCCAGGTCTCCCACATGGGTGCAGGGGCCCAAGGACTTGGGTCATCTTATACTGCTTTCCCAGGTCAAAACAGAGAGCTGGATCGGAAGAGGAGCAGCCGGGACTAGAACCAGTGCCCATATGGGATGCTGGCACTTTAGGCCAGGGCGTTAACCCACTGCACTACAACGCCGGCCCCGATCACAGGCATTTTTAAAAGGATCTCAGAACATCTATGATCAGGCTTTGAGAAATCCTGTGCTAAAGCACACGCTGTGAGGAAGGGCAACAAAACAGCACTCAGGGCCGTCTGCCTTCCAGATCAGACTCTTACTGAGTGCCGGCTTGGAACAGAGAACCTCTCTGGACACTTGGACCACAAGGCCAATTTACAGAAAAAGCAGGCATCTTGCTCCATTTTCTAGACTGGAAATATCAGCAAAGAGAAGAGGGGCAGGCGTTGTGGTGCATCAGGGTAAGTTGCCTCCGTCCAGGATCTAAGTGCCGGTTCGAGTCTCACCTACTCAGCTTCTGATCCAGCTTCCTGCTACTGCATCCTGGGAGGCAGCAGATGAGGGCCGATGTGCTGGGGCCCTTGTCACCAACATGGGAGACCCAGATGGAGTTTGCAGCTCTGGACTTTGGGCTAGCCCTGCCCTGGCTACTGTGGGCATTTGGGGAGTGAACCAGTGGATGAAAAGTCTTTCTCTCTCTGCCTTTCAAGGAAATGAAAAGAAATAAGTAAAAACATTGAAAAGAAAAAGAAATGAGCAGAAATAAATGTATCAGCACAAATGCACCTTCAACAGAAGGCCCTGTACTTAAAAACTACAGAGAGAACTATTAGCAAACAGTCAGTGCAGGTGTCCAGATGCATTCCACACTAGTCACAGGCGAGTTAAAAAATCATGCCCCATGTCGGCTATACGTTTGTGTCATGATAAGGTCTAAAAACCACTGTGATGTGTCAGGGGTTCTCATGGTCACCAAGTCCCTTGATCATTGCCATCTGGAGAAGGAAGTCAGCTTACCCTTGTCCTCATCTTCTCGCTGTGGCTCTGAGTTCTTAGAGATCCACCAACAATCAAAAACCTGCACGGGCTGGTTACAAAGTGCCACAGACTTGGAAAGATCCATCGAATTACACCAGAAAGCAAACAACCAACCACAGGGAGAAATGAGTGGATGATGCGGACAGACGATTCATACAGAGACAGATGATTCATACAAAGTAAATTCAACGAGTTCCTAAGTAGCTGCAAAGATATTCAACTTCATCAAAGAGAAAAGCAATTCTTCATCGAGGTTCCAATTCTTAACCTCTCCTAGCAAAATACCGGCAAAGAGTGAGGAATTTGATGACATTTGGGTTGAAATGAGAATAGGGAGACCGGCTCCCAGAGGCAGGCTCCGTGAGGGACTTTTGGCCATCTCTCAAAATTTAACACCCACATGCGTTGCAAAATCCCACCTCAAGGATTCTTCCCTACATACACACCCCATGCATACACCACTCACACAGGGTGATTTACTGCAGCCCTGTCAATCAGAGAGATTGGAAAGCACACAAATGCCTACCAGGAGCAGCTGGTTAAACAGCCACACAATGAAAAGCGTGGGGTGTGCAAAAAAATGAAGGAGATGGTTTTAAATGGACTCCAGGGAAGCTTGCCAAGCTACATTGTTACATGACAAAAGCAGGAAGAGGGCTAGCTGTGTGATGCACTGAGTCAATGCACAACATGAAGGCACATGTGTGTTTGCGTACACGTTGTCTGAACAGCCTTTCCACACAGGAGTGTGTGCACATGTCTGGAAGGACACATGGGAAACTGCTAACAGCTTTTTTCCTGGCAAAGGGAACTGTGTGGCCACAGAATGGGAGAGGCAGGGAAAGAGACTCCATTATTACTTGGAATCCCTTAACAATCAGATTCATTTGCATGTAGTGCTTTTTCAAGAGATGGGATTCTATTGCTTCCCTCTATCAGTTTATCTATAAGGCAAATATGTAAGTTGTCTGATTTTCTTATGGACACTACACCACTGTGGCTTTTTAAATATATTTATGCATGTATAATATATAAATAATTCTAAAGGCAGTGGGATGGCAGGAATATAAGAGTGGCAATTACTAGAAAAGATGAGAGTCCAGGCAGTCATATAAATGAACCATATCTACACTCAGCGCTAAGAACTATGGTATGAGAAACAAGAAAAGAAGACAGATGCAAGAATGATACACAGCTGGCCTACTGGACAGAGGACAAGAAAAAAATAGCAAGAAAAATGAGGAACAAGTGACCCCAGGACCCAACTTTGGGTGACAGATGGAGGAGCGCAGATGACTGAGAAAATACAGGGTGGGGGTAGATCTAGCTGGAGGAGCGCTGCATTCTAGGTATGCTGAACTGAGAATGCCTACAGGAGTCGAGTGGCAACACCTTTCCAAGGGGTAGAAAAGCAAATCCAGAAGTCCACGCAGAGTTTTAGGCTGGAGGCCGGATTTGGAAGTCCTCTGCCTACAGTGTTGATGGGACCCATGAACATGGATGGGTGATGTGGCAAGTGCACCATGGGAGAAGGGCGAGCCCAGAGTGGACCACTGTGTTTGAGTGGCAAGTAGGGGAGGAAGAGAACCCCACAAAGAGTGTACAAGGCTCAGGGAGCGATCCGAAGAACCGATTTTCTGGAAGCGCGAGGGCACAAGTACTGGAAGCCAGTGTGGCTGAGCCCAGTAAGGACAGGAGACACTCAGGGATCAGAACAACCGCACTGGTGACCGTCACCGGGTAAGTTTTTTCTGGGTAAGAAACAAACGAAGAGCAGGTTAACAGAAGGTGCTTCTGGGTGGGGGAGACAGGCAAACTGGGGGATCCTGCCATTTGGGCACAGAGGGGAGGAAGGCTGAGTGAGGGTCTGAACGGTCTCCAGTTTCCTAACTTCCCAAGCAGGAAGTGGCTTGGGGCACTGGAGGAGAATGCTGTGTGGACAGGAAGTGGGAGGAGGAGCTGGGTCAAGAATGTGTTGTGTCTCTGCCTGACTGTGGGCTGTTTGGAGCATTCAGCTCTGTCTTAAAAAAACCAAACCAAACCAAACTAAAAATCCCTCCCCCCAAACCCAACAACACAAAACCTCCATAATGGACAGATTGAAAGCAAATCAAAAGACCAAATGCTGCTTTTAGCCCATGGGGAAAAAAAGCCAAGAAAAACACCAAATTTTTTTTAATTTCCTTTTTTTTTAAAAAAAGATTTTATTTATTTGTTTTAAAGATAAGAGTTAAAGACAGAGAGAGGTCTTCAATCCATTGGTTCACTCCCCAGATGACTGCAATGGTGGGGCTGGGCCTATTCGAAGCCAGGAGTGTCTTCTGGGTCTCCCACGTGGGTGCAGGGGCCCAAGCACTTGGGTCATCTTCTACTGCTTTCCCAGGCCATTAACAGAGAGCCGGATTGGAAGAGCAGCAGCCGGTCATGAACCGGCGCCCATATGGGATGCCAGTGCCACAGGTGGCACATCCCCAGATGACTTCCTTTGTCAGTGTCTCTGAAAGGCACTGTGCTGGGCCCTCTGAGATCTCCAAGGGCGCTTGGATCACATCCCGGACCCGGCCTGGGGTGGGTTCTGCAAGTGTCCCAGGTTAGCTCGTTTTGCAGGCAAGGTGTGTTATCAATGTTCGGCTCATCCCACGTGTGGAGGTTCTACTCTGGCTATTTATTTTCTTTCTCCGATCAGCCTTAGGACAGCAGAGTGGGAGCTTGTCAAACAGGAGGGTGGGCTTGATCGCGTGGTTGGTAGTGGGTGGGGGCTGCTGATGAAACTGGCATTTCATTTTCTAGAACTTGCTTTTGAGGAAAGCAACCTCTGGCCAAGCCTTGAGTGAAAACATCGCTTCTCCACCTTGCTCCTGCTTCCACCACACTGGAAGAGGGGCCACACCCCCTGGTGGACCACACACACACCAGCCCCCTGGGGCTCTGTGACTGGGAGCAGCCTGAGGCTCTCTGTGCATTGCTAATCAGAGCAGGGGGCCTGCTACAGGATGCAGCGGGCTCCTGCTGATGCATGGTGGAACCTGGCTGAACTCACTTAAAATGACAGATTCTCTGCCTGCCTCCCAGACCCACTGTCTTGCATCTCTAGGGGCTGGGCCTAGGCACCTGCAGTTTTAGAAGCCCCACGAGTGATTCTGATGCACAGGCAGGATTGAGAACCCTGGTTAGAGCGAGGGCGAGTGCCTTCCCACGGTGCCTTCTACATCTTAAATCTACTGCAGGAGAGGGTGTTTGGCTTAGCATTTGGAAGCCTGCACTCCACAGCAAAGTGCCTGAGTTTGCAACCCAGTTTTGGCTCCTGACTCCAGCTTCCTACAGAGGCACACTTTGGGAGGCAGCTGTGACGATTTGAATATCGGGTCCCTGCCACCCACATGGAAGATCTAGATTGAGTTCTTGCATCCTGGCATTAGCCAGGTCTAGACCAAACTTGCAGGCATTTAGGAAGAGAACCAGTTGATAGGAATGTTTTCTCTTTCTCTCACACTCTCCCTCTTTGACTCTCACATACATAAAAAGTAATTTTAAAAAAATTAAAAGGAGGGCTGGCGCCATGGCTCACTTGGTTAATCCTCCGCCTGCGGCGCCAGCATCCCATATGGGCACCAGGTTCTAGTTACCGTTGCTCCTCTTCCAGTCCAGCTCTCTGCTGTGGCCCACGATGGCAGTGGAGGATGGCCCAAGTGCTTGGGCCCTGCAGCCGCATGGGAGACCAGGAGGAAGTGCCCAGCTCCTGGCTTCGGATCGGCACAGCGCCGGCCATGAAGGCCATTTGGGGAGTGAACCAACGGAAGGAAGACCTTTCTCTCTGTCTCTGTCTATAACTCTACCTATCAAAAAAAAAAAAATTAAAAGGAAAAAATTTAAGGTCTCATCTCCAGGCCGGCGCCGCGGCTCACTAGGCTAATCCTCCACCTAGCGGCGCCGGCACACCGGGTTCTAGTCCCGGTCGGGGCGCCGGATTCTGTCCCGGCTGCCCCTCTTCCAGGCCAGCTCTCTGCTGTGGCCAGGGAGTGCAGTGGAGGATGGCCCAAGTGCTTGGGCCCTGCACCCCATGGGAGACCAGGAAAAGCACCTGGCTCCTGGCTCCTGCCATCGGATCAGCACGGTGCACCGGCCGCAGCGCGCCGGCCGCAGCGGCCATTGGAGGGTGAACCAACGGCAAAGGAAGACCTTTCTCTCTGTTTCTCTCTCTCACTGTCCACTCTGCCTGTCCAAAAAAAAAAAAAAAAAAAAAAAAAAGTCTCATCTCCAAAGAAGCAAGAAGAATGAGCAGCTGTGTTAGGTCTCCATGAGGGAGAACTTCTCACTCAAGGTTTGGCCAGAGATTGCTTTCCTCAAAAACAAGTTCTAGAAAATGAAATGTCAGTTTCATCAGCAGCCCCCACCCACTACCAACCACGCGATCAAGCCCACCCTCCTGTTTGACAAGCTCCCACTCTGCTGTCCTTAAGGCTGATAGGAGAAAGAAAATAAATAGCCAGAGTGGAACCTCCACACGTGGGATGAGCCGCACATTGAAAACACGCTGAATTACTGGCACAGCTGCTCAGCACGCTCCATAGATCTCCGAGGGCCTCCAGGCCTCAGCGGGCCAGCTCTATCTTATTTGCTCCAAGTAAAAGCTGGTGCCAAGATGCTCTGGAAACCTACACCGTTCATTCTGGATTCCTCCATGGAGATGCCACTTTGATCAAGCGCCCAGCTACCGTGGTTTCGTGGCTCCACGTCCACTCTGAAATTCTGCCCAGAGAGGGGAAGGGCGTCACCACCATCCCATGTTCTTGGGGTGATCCTGTAGAACCCCAAGGATTAAACAGTCCATCTTCAATCCTGTCAGCCAGCGGTCATTTTGTCCTGAATAGTTCTGTATTAGATCAGCCGTTTAAAGAAATGCTGGTTTCTGACTGCTGGTGAGTCAGTCAAGAAGGTCTCCAGCATCTCTTCGAACGCGACGCAGAGGTTAATGCTCCGTCTGTCAGCTGCTCTCGTACTGGCGTCCCAGGCCCTCGGAAGCTGCTGCGTGAGTGGCTGAACGTTCCCTGCGTGACCTTGCTCGTGGCACTGTCTATCGCAGGTTTTAAAACAAAGATAAGTGCCGCTGAAGCCTCTGTCTGAATCATCTCCAATTCCAAGTGGTGCAAACACATTTATTCCGTTTCAATACACAGTTGTCACACATCTTTGCTAACCTCATAAGCACAGAAGGTAGAGCATGAAAGTTAAGCAAGTGTACGCCAGGGAAGCGGGTGAGGGAGGGGAGGGAGGGGAGAGTGCGTGTGCGTGTGCGTGCGTGTGTGTATAAGACACCACTTGGGATGCCCACAGCCCATTTCATAGTGCCTGGGTTCGAATCCCAGCTTTGTTCCTGATTCGAGCTTCCTGCTAACAGGTACCCTGGGAGGTAGTACTGAAGGCTTAAGTATCCGGGTCCCTGCCAGCCTTATGGGAGATCTGGATTGAGTTCCAGGCTTCTGACATTTGGGGTGTGAGCTCATTCTCTGTCCGTCTGCCTCTCAAATACACAAAGGAAAAAGCCATTCCTTAAACTCTCCCTAAGAATATGCCACTTAGAGGAGTTCCGGAAAAAAAAAAAAAAAAAAGAAAAAAAAAAGAAAAAAAACAAGACCCAAGGCCCTGCTCTCACTGAGGACTGTGGTCTGGGAATGGAAGCTCAGTGCTGAATTTTATCTCAAGTTATGAATTTAAAATTCTGTCACTTTTCAGGGACAAGGCTGTGCCAGTCTCAGACATCTGTAATCATTTCAACCTTTCAACTTGTATTTCTAATTGCCAGCTAGACGGTGACATAAGCAGATAGATGTCTCAAAGATATCCTAACCCGATTATGTTCCAAACAATAGCCCTTTGCCCTCATCTCCTAAGGGGCTCTCCCTTCTATCACTCAGCCTCTTGAATGGTTCTATCAGCTACAGAGGCAGAGGGTACCTTCCACAGGTGGACTCAAAAGTACCTCCATTTCCACCTGCTCTCCAGAGATGTGATCTTGTCTCCCCCTCATCAAGCAGCAGCATCGGATTGCCCTTCCCTGGAGTCAAGGCTGAGTCAGGGACACAGAGGGCAGCGCCGGAGCGCCGCGGCGTGACTTCCGCAGCCAGGCGGCTTCCGCTTTGCTCTCTCTTGGCTGCTAGCTCTCGAGGTGGCCTCTCTGGGCACATTCCCATGGGAGCCCTGGCCAGGCTGGGAGTGGCCCAAGTCAAGGAGAAATGCTCCCAACCAAAGGATCGTTTATCCAGCTCAGGTGCCAGACACGGGAATGAATAAGCTTCCAGAGGGTCCCAGGCTCCAGCCGTTATGGAGCAAAGACAAGGCATCATCCGTGTGTCCCACGTGCCTGACACACAGGCTCTGGGAGCATCACAAAACAGCTTTTAAGCCAAAAGCCTGGTAATGGTTTCTTTGTGAGCTGCAGTGTGTAACTAGACTCTTCTCAGGCACCTGAGCCACTGTTACTCCCTGGATCTCACGTGCCCTCAGCTTGCATCTAATGACACATACGGATGTCCCATCCTTAGTAGACCAAAGGGCGTCAAAGATGCACGGGAAATGGAGTCAAAAGATAAGCTTATTTTGATACAAAATATATTGACACCCATGCAATGATTTTTCATAATTTACACTCTCCATGAACTTCTTGGAGACCCCTTATATAGCATCATCTGTCTGTTTCTCTCTCTCTCCTGGACATTTAGGTTTGGGTTCATGCCATTTTTCTAACTTGGATGATTGTCTAGTCTTTCCTTCCCACAGCTGCCAAAGTTTATTCTGAAATAAATTCACATATGTCCAAAATACGTGATTGCCTTCTGAAATACTGTGTGTTCTGCATGGAACAGACATGGCGCCAACACCATGAACTCAACCATCCAGACAGGGAGAGCTTTGGTAATGGTAGTCATGTCAGGGCACAATTATTATGCCATCTTGGGCATAAAGGGAAGAACCAGGGGCTTGCAATCACACAACAAGTGGATATGGTCTAGCCTGGGGAAGCAGGTCAGGTCAGAAAGGCCTCCTAGAAGGAGGTGACACACACGTTGAGACCAGAAGTATGAGAAAGAGCCAGCCATGTGGCCTGCGCTGTGGTGTAGCAAGTAAAACCATTACCTGCAGTGCCAGCATCCCATAGCGGCACCAGTTTGAGTCCTTGATGCTTCACTTCCAATCCAGCTCTCTGCTGTGGCCTGGGAAAGCAGTAGAAGATGGCCCAAGTCCTTGGGCCCCAGCATCCACGTGGGGGACCTGTTAAAAGCTCCTGGCTCCTGGCTTCAGATGGGCTCAGCTCTGGCTACTGTGGCCATTTGGGGAGTGAACCAGCAGGTGGAAAACCTTTCTGTCTCTGACTCTCTGTAACGCTTCCTTTTAAATAAATAAATAAATAAATATTTAAAAAACAAAGAAAGAGAGAGCCAGCCACAGGGCCAGGGCTGCTCTAGACACAGGGGAGAACAAGTGTAGAGTCTTGGGGCTGGGAAAGGCTGGTGTGACCCAGGTACTGAGGACAAGACAGGGACATGGGGGAGCCAGAGCAGTCCAGGGAAGAAGGCAGGACCAAATCACACTTGCCTTTGGGCCAAGGGAAGGAGCCAGATTCTAAGTGCAAAGAAATCTTCTATGTTGCATACTGGATTGCCAGGGGACTGACAGCACCAGATAGGCTGCAATGGGAGGAGGCTCCTACAGGGCTCTCAGATGATTTTCAGCCCACAACGTTCCCTAAAGCCTTGGGGACGGCACAGCTAGCCCTACGCACATCTGGGCCCCCAGAGTGACTTGCAGTTCCATGAGCCCCAGCTCCTTTGAGCCACTCTTCATGCTTCAGTTCTCACAGCTGCCCCAGCTTGGAGCCCACTGGGGGCCTTTTACCTCTCATACACACTCAGGACCCTGCATGGGGTCCTCACCCCCAGGAAGCCTTCACTGACCAGAGACCTCCGAGGGAGGGGTTCACCTGGCTCCCTCCATATACCCCAGTGCACTCACAAGTGGCCACTGGGTGTCCATAGACTGCTGGGCACAGAGCTGGGGCTCAGGCCACACCCCAGTGCAATCAGCAGGAAGATGGACGCTCTACAACCTGACACTCTGTCTTTAAGTACACCGTGACATGCGCAGAAGGATAAGGAACTGGGCACCCGCAGTGCTGATCTCTCTTGTCTCAGCGCCCCCTCCTCCCCCGGCTCTTCCACCTGCCTTCCTCCTGCCACGGGGCCTTTGGATGTGGCCCTGCACCTTCGCTCTGCACCTCATCACTCAGGCAGGCCTTTTCCATAAGGAAGGCTCCCAGCCCCCGGCCCAGGCGATTCCTCCTTACAAGCTAAGACCAAGGCAAGGCGCTAATGAGGCCTTTGGGTTTTATGTCGAGATTTAGCTTTGTTCTCTGTCTGCCTGGTTAGACCCTGCCGCACTGGTTTCTGCTGTCTATACGTGGAGTACCTCGGGCCTTGACCCGAGGCAGGTGTGCTGAACTGTCTGCAACCCAGCCCAAGGTTTTGTCCAAGAGCCACCAAGGCACTGGAAAACATGAGGTAGAGCTTAGCCCAGATGTGTTCAGGCGAGAGAGAGAGAGAGAGAGAGAGAGAGAGAGAGAGAGAGAGAGATGTGGAAAGGTGTTAAAGGAAAGCCTTACAGACAACACAAGCAGGGTTGATACCAAATGACCAGAAGTCCCTCAATTTGTAGGCAAACCATCCATCCATTCATTGCACTTGAACTTGGGGGTGGAAGCATCTGTTGAAAAGAATGATTCCACAGCTTCTGCCTGGGGCACTAGGAGAATTCCAATACCCAAAGCCAAGACGACCTATTGACAGAAGATGGGGACGAGCCTTGGTTTGATGTGAAAGACGTAAGGGAGGACTAGCACGGGGGAGACAGTAACGGCTGCGATCTGTTGAGTGCAAACTGCATGCCCCAGACTAGTCAAATCTTCACTTTTGTTTTCTGATTCCACCTTACAGCTGCCTATGAAGTAGGTACCAGTACTATGCAGAAGAGGGCATTGAGGCCCAGAGGGAGGGAGGCTTTTCCTCAAGGTCACAGAGCTGGAAGACGGTGACATGAGAACATAAACCCACAGAGCGTGAATCTGGGGTCTGTCTGCTTCACTGCCACGCAAGCTGGCTCAGTGACCCAGGCTGGAGGGGATGGGCTGGTCACAGGAGAGTCTCTGGACACAGGTCAGGGCAGGAAATGGAACGGCAGGATGCGGAGTGGGGGAGGAGGAAGAAGACCCAGGGCAAGGAGAAACAGGAGCCACACAGAGACTGCCAATGGAAGGACTGTTTAAAATCAGACACCTCCCAGCAAATAGGAAGGGAGACCGTGGGTGATAAAATGTCCCCTGCACTGGCACTTGGATTCTTCTTTTATTTCAAACAATATCTATCGTTATCATGATTGGCAGTAGGCTTTTTTTTTTTTTTTAAGATTTATTTATATAAAAGGCCGAGTAACAAAGAGAGAGGGACAGACAGAGAGAGAGAGATCTTCCACTTGCTAATTCACTCCCCAGGTGGCCAGAAAGGCTGGAGGGACCAGGCTGAAGCCAGGAGCTTCACCTGGGTCTCCCGTGTGGGTGCAGGAGCCTAAGCACTTGGGCCATCTGCTGCTGCTTTCCCAGGCACATTAATAGGGAACTGGATTGGAAGCGGAGCAGCTGGGACTTGAACAGGTGCTTCTATGGGATGTTGGCAGCTTAACTTGCTATGCCACAGTCCTGGCCCTAGGCCCTGGGTTCTTGATGACCTTTAAGGAAGCATCATCTGTAGGGCCAGTGTGGGCCAGCAGCCCTCAACAGGGAGGAGCCCAGAGGAACGGGAGGTGTGACGGCCAAGAAAGGGTTTCCAGGAGCTTGGCTGTGACAACAGATAGAAGAGGCGAGACGTGGCACAGGACAGGGAAGCTGGGAGTTGACCTTTGAGCTGGGGCTGGAAGATATGAACGTTCATAGTGAAGGCAACATTGAGAGGAAGCAGGAAACCTCTCCCTCACCCCCAGGCTCGTGAGAGCGAGCGGTGTGCACCAATCCAGAACCTACCCCCGGACCTGCTCTCTCAGCTCCCCTGAGCGTCACAGAGTTATCCAAGCGACTGAACTGGGGGCACCAGGATCACGGCAAGCTACGAAGAGGCCTTCCAGAGGGCAGGGACTTCAGCAAGCTCTGGCCAAACAAACTGCAGCCATTTCTTCAAAGCCAAAGCCTCCTGACACCTTTCACGCTAAGGCACAAGGTCATAAGCTCCAGAGGGGGAATAATGAATTCCTAGTTTCTGGTCTCAGCGGCCACAGGACCTTTGCATCCTGAAGCACCGGGCAAAGCCTGTACTTCCCAGAATGCACTCTGGGAAATGCAGCTCTCACGCGTTCTTCAGGCAGGAGCACGTGGAGTAGGTTCCTGCAGGTGTCCGCCAATCCTCGATCAAGGTCAGCAAAGGGGAAGGTTAACTCCGGCGAAGGCTGCGTGCGTGCGTGCTTATCTCTGCCTCCATGCCACATTCTAACAGCATGTTTGCGCTTGTTCTTCCTTCTCACAGCCCGTGACAAAGATCCTTCAGCTGAGAAGCACCTTCAATGGGGCTCTGCAAACACTTGTTCGACAAGAAAGCGCAGCCGGGCCAGGGCAGCTGCCTTTCTTTACGGAAGGAAACCAGCGTCTGCAAGCTAGGCGGATGCGGCTCGAGCGCCCACTGTGGTGCACGCGCTTTTGGGAGCTGCTCCCGCCGGCACTTCACAGTGACTCACACCGCTGTCCTCGGAATTCTTTGCAGGAAATTTTCCGTGAGGTCCAACGTCAAGAGAGGCGGATGATGGCGTTAAAGAAAAGTGAGGGTGATACTGACCTTCCTTGGGGAAATGACCAAGTTGGAACAGGGAAAACAAATCAGAGAAGGAAAGAGGGACAGAGAAGAGGGAGGCAAGAGGGAAGGAGAAGGGCGGGGGAGGAGTGGATTGGTTGTAGGGGACACAGGGGAGTGAAATGGATGAGAGCTCCCGCAGTTCCCGGGTGTCCTTGTATGTGCTTGGCAAGGGCAGAGAGCAGAGCTAGAATAACAATTTCTGCACAAAGTCACAGGCAAGGTCATTGGACATGAGTTCAGAGAAACCATAACCATCCAAATTCCCTAGGGATATAAAACACCCTTGGGAAAAAAAAAAAAAAAAAAGACCAGGAAGAGCCCAGATCAAGATCACGACAGAACTTTCTCAATGCCCAAATGGGAGGGAAGAAATCCACAGACAAGGTGGCTTGCAAATCGAAGGACCAGGAAAAGGCTCTGGATGCCAGAAGGCGCCGGCGGAGCCTGGAAAAACACAGGGGTGAGCGGCAGAGGTGAGAGTTTCCACCGCCACGTCGCGCTTCGCTGGCATTTCCGCAGATACCTGGGCAGCCTGCACCGCACCCGATCATGCGACCCCAGGCAGCAGCAGCAAAGTTCACCCTGCACCCCGCACAGCCAGTCCTCCTGCCAACTCATCAGATATCAACACACAAGCAGAGATTCCGAGATTGCGCTAGGAGCCCAGCCATGCCACGAGGGAGGAATGAGGAAGAAGTCTGCTTGGTTCGCTTTCTGGGCAGTCGACTGGAACTCCCTCACCGATTCAACAGGTGCCTCTAGCTCTGTCCCCACCCCACCAAGGTCCAACCTGGACCTTGTTGAGACACAGGCCACCTTCCTGTTCCAGTCAGCAGTGATTCTGTTTTAGTTGTCATTTAAATACATTTTAAAATTATTATATGAGAGACAGAAAGAGTGTGTGTGTGTGTGTGCGCGCGCATGCGCGTGTGTTCGCGCTTGCTTCCATATGCTAGTTCACTTCTCAAATGCCCACAATGGCTGGGGCCAAAGCTAGGAGCCAAAAACACAATCCAGGTCTCCCATGTAGGTAGCAGGGACACCAATGCTTGAGCCATCACTGCCGCCTCCCAGGGTCCATCTTGGCTGGGGTCAGAAGCCACAGCCAGGAATTGAACCCAACCAACATGGCATGCAGGTGTCTTAACCACGAGGCTAAATGCCTACTCTGCGATTCCATTTTAATTTTGCTCAGTGATGCTGATTTAATACTTTCTCCTTTGGGGCAGGATACTCGGTCGCTTAAGCACACCCAGCAACCCATACTCAGATCTGATGCGACCCCCCTCCCTTGGCTGTGGGAAGCCAGAGGGCCCAGGACACAGAGTCCATGGCCTCCCTGGGTTCTAGAGCCTGCAGAGGCCTGGAGCCCACAGGTCCAGGGCTCCTGTGACCGAGGTCCTCCCACACAGGAACGTCAGAGGAACACAGTCTGACCACAACAGGAGGACTCACTATAAAAAGGGGCTTTGTGGCTTCTTGCCTCTTCCACAGGTACGAAACAACAGAACAGCTTAACCAGGAGGCGGAACCCCAGAAGGAAAAACAAGGGGCAGGAAGAGGCACGTGGGGTAGCAGAGGCTTCTAGAACGTCCCTGGCAGAGACTCTGGGCAAACCTGCTAACACCTGGGGTTCTCCTGATGGAGGCGGCCAGGAGGCACAGGAACAAGCAGGAGACAGAACGCTTGGCGGTGATGGCGGAGAACGGGAAACACCAGTCACTCCACTGGTCCTGGGGACCATGCAGGAAATCTTTCCAACCTGAAATCTAGTGCGAACGGAAAAGGCTCAGCTTCTGCCTGGGGCAGAAGAGCTACAAGAGAGGGCCACAGTTGTCTCCCAGGCCACCAGGATGGGCAACCCCGCAGGACATGAGAAGAAAAACTCCACGGTGGGGGGAAGCACACTGGTTAAAGTCAGCTGAGTGAGGACTGTGCAGGGCAGGGTGGAGTCCTTGCAACAGAGGCCCAATAGCCCCCAGCCACATATATTTACTGCCAGCCCTCCAGGGAAAAGGTTTGCAGATCCCTGGTCCAGACCCTTCCCTCGAAAACTGGGGGTGGGGTGCAGTGGTGGTGGTGGGGACAGGTGGACACAGAACAGTGCCCCCCCCCATGGTGAGCAGAGACGTAAGCCATACATGCTGGACAGCCAACACCATTCTGCACTCACAAGTGACCGAGCAAAGTCAGCACGGCCCCAGGGCTCCTCCAAAGTGAGGTGAGTGCTAGGGGAAACAAGGTGAAGAGGCTCAGGGTCCCGGAGCTGTGTCCTGGTCCCCCCAAACTGTGTGGTCCTGGCAGGGCCGGGTCCAGCACCACTCGTCAAAGGGCCACTGAGAAGTCACCCAGACTGAGCTCACCGAGCCCCGGGTGTCGTCAGGGTACTAGTAAGTCAGCCTGCACGGCTCCGAAGTAGGTAAAATACATACACATATATAGATAAGCTGGTGTTCACTTCTATCACTCATATCAACAATCTAATAACATAAGTAATTTACATGCAAAGATGGATTGACAGGTTTGTCAACTTCCGGGTGCAGTCAAAAGCCAGTTCTTCCATGCACACGAACCATGACCACAGATCTCAGCCACCCTTCCTCTGCTCTCTCAGCTCCAAGCTCAGAAGGCCACCGCCCTCCTAGACTACGCCCCCAGCACCTGCCCCCACCAGACGGCCCCCGCCCCAGGCCCCCACACCTTACCTTTTTTGAGCGTCTCCCGGGTTTCCTCGGCGTCTCTGCTGGCTCGGTTCTGTTCTGGTTCGAGGGCAGGGCCCTGGTCCTCCAGCTCATCCTCTGTTTCGTCGTCGCTGTAGGGAACCACTTCATCGTTGGGCTGCGAGTCCTCCTCGAATGTCGTCTCCGAATCCCTTTCTGTGCTCATCCTGCCGGTGGAGCGCACGCACCTGGCGGACGAGAAAGGGGGCATTACAGCTCCTGCCGCGGGCCGGCGTCATCGGACCGACGTGTCCGTGTTTCTGAATAACGACCCCGAAGTTGAATGCAGCATGCAAACTAGAATAAAACATTCACGGCTGACTTAATGCTTGGGTAAGGAAAAAAATATGTAGCTCCAGGCCTGTTTTTTTTTTTTTTTTAAAGGAAGGGTATACAAACTACAGTAATATTTCAAAGTGTGAGTTTCATTTCAAGGGGAATCTTTTAGACAGTCACAAACGATACTTATTAAAATGGAATGAAACGAGACTATAAAATATCCACCAATTATGGCACACGCCATGAGATTAAGTCCTGTTTGGCGAAACAGATTGACCATACACATTTATTTGCCTTGTACGTTGTACTAGAACCGACTTTCTTAACTGTGGCCTGCAGCTGGAAGTGGCCTGAAGTTGGAACGCAGTGTTTTAAGATATCCGGTTTCCGGGGCCAGTTTGGGGAGCGGCAAGTTTAGCCACCGCTTGCAATGCCAGCATCCCAGATTGGAGCTCCAGTTCAAGCACCAGCTGCCTTGCTTCTGATCCAGATCCCTGCCAATGTGCCTGGCAAGGCAGTGGGAGATGCCCCAGCGACTCAGACCCCTGTCCTACATGGGAAGCCTGATGGAGCTCCCGGCTCCTGGCCCTTGTGGCCATTTGAGGAGTAAACCAGTAGATGGAAAATTTCTCTGTCTCTGCCACTCTGCCTTCTAAACAAACAAACAAAATTTTTTTAAGGAAATCTGGTTTATGGTCAGGCTAATATTCTGAGCCTTTATTCTGTGACATCGTAAATAAACTCTCAGATGCTCCAATGTTACTAATGACTTCCTGGCAACACTCCCTGGACTGTCCGTCTTCTTGCCACTGCCAACTCTCTCTATCTAGAGTTTCCTTGTGTGGCTCCAGGTGTACCAAGTGACTCCACACAAGGGATGAGAACAGCCTTCGTTGTTTCTATTGGGAAAATATTTACACAAACCTTTGGGTTAGGAGAGGAGAGGTATACAGCCTGGTGTAATTCACGCCAGCATCGCATGGCCACACACTCGGCACCATCGGTAACAGCTGGGCACGTTGATTTTGTGTGAGCTGCACGCCAGGCCCCATTCAGTCCTGCATAAAGGCTCCCTGATGTCTCCCTGCCCCCTTTGACGAGGGCCATCTCTGTTATCTGCCCAGAACTTGAGGACATGACGTCACTTGCGCAACAATAATTAAAATTTTCCAGCAAAAGCAGTGGCTTTCTAAGGAGGGATCTTCTGGTTCTGCTCTGTGTTATTTATCTTGACTGAGCATAAATTTCCCTGACTGGACCTACTTAGCTGATGGCATGTTTTGAACCAAATCTAGCTCCTTGCACAACTAAAATAATCTTTATTCCCACAAATGGCCACTTGGGAAACTTCCAAGGACTTATATGAAGATCTGGGACCAGTTTTACTTACGACAGTAAAACGCACAACTTCATAATATGCTTTTCTCACGCACTTTCTCACACCCCTCATATGGATGAACTTTAAAACCTTTTGCAACAAAATAAACATCATTTATACCACTTTTTACCAACTTTTTGAAGTGCCCCTGTATATTCTCTTAAAAAATTCCCAAACCCTTAAAGACAAAACTTTGAGAACTAAAATAATTGTTTTTTTTTTTTTTAATCATGTATTGTGCACCTACTGTGTACTGAACAGGGCAATCTTCTGAAGTAGACACTATCATCCCATCTTACAGGGTCAGCTGTGAGTGGCACAGTAAAGATCCAATCTCTCCACTACAGGGCACACAAAAAAAAATCTGAAAGCACCACACAGAGACAGCTCTTATGGCAATAAAATACACCTAACATGAACTTCACCCTTTTAACCACTGTTACCTGTTGGGATCATTGGCAGTAAGTACATTCCTTAGAAACGTGTTCATCACTGCTTCCAAAACGCCAAGTGGCTGGATATTGTTGGTTTCCCAGGCTAAGCCTGTATCCAGTCTTTCACGGTCGAGAGGAGAGGTAAACACACACAAGGGAACAGACCTGACAGCCTACATGGATGTGACCCAAGGTCTTCAAGGCTCTGTGGCCCCACCACCCAGCAGGCCTGCCCCAGCTGGGTTGGGAAGCAGCGACAATGGCCCCAGATTTTCTAGGGTGGCTGTGTGTGTGTGTGTGTGTGTGTGTTTGTGTGTGTGAGAGAGAGACAGAGACAGAGAGAGACAGAGAGAGGGAGATCCAGATACGCACAGGAGTAAGTTCTCTGTCATTCTAGACTACTCGAAGACAAAAGGGAAGCAATCACGTATTTGTAGCCCTGAGAACCGGAAGCTTTGCAGGTGTAAACCGTGGGCCCTAGTGGCAGGCAGATACGGTAACCACCCGGGCAGCAGGACCCCGCGGAGCTCCAGCCCATGCCTGGCAGACAGGTGTGCATTTACCCAGCATCCATGAAGCACCTGGGAGGTGCAACGTCCTCCACCAGGCCCTGAGAGCACCATCACTTAGAGACCTGCAGGTTCCGGAGGGCTGCAGATTAGCAAGCTCTCAAGGACAGCCCGGAGCAGCAGCTGTTTAGCCCACCTGTTAAGACCCTGAGAGGCCATGGTGGAGTACCCAAGTTCAATGCCGGGTTCTGGGTCCTGATCTTAGCTAAGGCAGTCCCAATGAAGACTCAAGAAAACAGGTCCCAGGCCCCGACGCGGGAGACCTGTCTGAGTTCCTGGCTCCCCGCTGTGGCCTGAGCCCTGCTCCAGGTGGCGTGGGCCTTTAGCGAATGAACAAATAGATGAGAGATTTTATTTTTTTCTCTAAAACAAACAAAGGAAAAGACAGCCTGGGGCCACAGCAAGGCCAGTCTTGCCTGCCCCCAGCCCCTCCCCTCCTGGTGGGTTCCTTCCTTCCAGGGACCTCCCTCCACTCCCTGCCACCCACTTCCTCAGGACCACCGGAGTCAGGTCCTCCTCCTGCCTGGGCCCTCTCTGTGACCTGGGGAGGGAATGGCTATCCAGCGCCCCCACCACCACCACCATTTGTCCATTGCAGCCCTGGCCTGCCACCCTGATGGTGTTTGGAGACAGGGCCTTTGGGGAGGTAATGGAGGTTAAATGGGGTCATCAGGAAGGGGCCGTAACCCCTCGGCCTGGTGTCCTTCCAGAACAGGAAGTGGCAAAGGGCTCACTCTTCCTTTCTGTGCATGCAGAGGGAAAGCCGTGGGCGAGCACAGACGAGGGCGGAGCTGCCCACGAACCAGACAGAGGACTCAGCAGAAACCAACCCTGCTGGCGCCTCAGTCGGGGATGTGCTGTCTCCAAACCACGGTGCTTTGTCCCAGCAGCTATGGCTTCCCAACATAAAGGGAACCCCACGTCTTCCCCCAGCACTCAGCTCTGCAGCCTCCTCCTCGCTCAGCACTCCTCAGTGCCCCCACGGCCCTGCTGTTAGTTTCTTAAGCAAGGGAAGCCTTCCCTGCCTCAGGGCCTTTGCACATGCTCTCTTCCTGCTGCCTGAAACGCTCTCCTCCCAGTTCCTTACGTGATTGCTGTTTTTCATTCCTTAGATCTCAGCCTTAATGATCCCTTCCACGGATGGCGTGGAGCAGGCCCCTGCCCTCCTCTTCCTCCACCACTACTGACCTCCTATTTTTGTTTTGTTCCCAGCACTCAGCATGATTTGTAAATACACATTTACTAAGTGCTCATCCCACCTCCCACTAGACCACAAGATCTTCGGAGCACAGGCCGGTCTGTGTACACTTGGTACATAACACAGGGCTGACATCTGAAGATCTGGACAACAAGCAAACATTCAGCAAAATGCTCGCGGGCCTGGAGGGTTGCCTAACATCCAGGTTCTTTGTCCTCTCTGCACCGTTCATGCCCACCACCCAGGAGCAGAGTCGGCTGCAGCACACCGGATAGAAGCTACCGGGCAAGAAGCGCAAAAACCGAAACCACTGGGATCCTTAGTCAATCAAAGTGGGCCTTTCGGGAGCCAGACTCGTTCCAAACCATCAAAAAGGTTTACCACGCACGTTGAAACTGTACCAGTCTAGGGGAAGGCCCCGAAGGTGAGGACCTGCCTCCGTCTGCCACACGGGAGGTGAAGTTTGAGCCCGCGGCACGTTTTTGTAAATAAAGTTTTATTGGGAACACGTTCTTGCCCATTTCTTACTGTATTGTCTATGGTGCTTTTGAGCTTCGACATCAGGGCTGGATACAGTCATTACCATAGAAACCACGGGGCCGCAAAGCATAAAATATTTACTGTCTGGCCTTTCACAGAAAACGCCTCGTGACCTCTGGATTAAAATGAAAGCTAATAAGAGACAGCAACAAAACGAATGGTCAACATAGCCAGACAGAGTTGGAAATGACCTGGGGATGGGAAATAAGCTACAAGGTGTAGTGAGGAAATATTCCTCAAGAAGACAAGTGCACTATTCATTAGGGCGTGGTGCCCCTCCATCGGTCCTATAGCTTCTTTCCTAGGGAAGACACACAGCTCCAAATGCCTAAGGGGCAGCATGCCAGCACCTCCCCTTCAAACAAGGACACTGTGGTCATACACCTTGTAGCACACACCTGTGCCCAGTTTCAAGATGACGTCATACCTACAATCTGCATGTTTATCTCAAAGCATTGAAAATAAATGAATAAACATTATAGCAAGTGAGCAACAGATGGATCAGTATTCTGTAAAAAGTTCATCAAGGTGGGGCCGGCACTGAGGTGTAGTAGGTTAAGCATCTGCCTGCAGCACTGGCATCCCATATGGGCACAGGTTCAAGTTGCAGCTGTTCCACTTCTGATCCAGCTCCCTGCTGTGGCCTGTGAAAGCAGTGGAAGATGACCCAAGTGCTTGGGCCCCTGCACCCATGTGGGAGACCTGGAAGAAGCTCCTGGCTTCAGATCGGCACAGCTCCAGCCATTGTGGCCATGTAGGGAATGAACCAGTGGATGGAAGACCTCTCTCTCTGTCTCTCCCTCCCTGTGTCTGTAACTATCCTTCTCAAGTAAATAAATAAATCTTTTTTTAAGAAAATCATCAATGTGACTTAGCATTCAAGTATTTTCTGGTTACATAAATTTTTTTCCAAGATTTATTTTTTTATTTGATAAGCAAAGTCAGAGAGAGAGAGAGAGAGAGAGAGAGAGAGAGAGAGAGAAGTGGAAAGACGGAGAGAAAGGTTTTCCATCTGCTGGTTCACTCCCCAAATGGCTGCAATTGGAGCTGGGCCATTCTGAAGCCAGGAGCCAGGAGCTTCTTCTGGATCTCCCATGTGGGTGCAGGGGCCCAAGCACTTGGGTCATCTTCCACTGCTTTCACAGGCTATCAGCAAGGAGCTGGATTAGAAGCAGAGCAGCCGGGACACCAACTGGCACCCATTTGATATGCTAGTGCTGCAGGCGGGGGCCTAACCTACTGCACCACAGCACCGGCCCCAGCCACATAATCTTTAGAAATTATTCTTATTAGCCTGGACATCCAGAACAACTAAGTGGTTTCATTTTTTGGGGGGTAAGATCCAAATTGTCATGTAAACATATCATGCTTAAAAGGTACACTCTGGTTTTTGAAAATGAAACATTAACTTCAGTGTTGTAATAAATATTATGAGTTTATCAAGCAAATGTGTTAATTCTACATTGAAAGAAGTAAACAATCGCCCTGACAAGTAATACAAAAAAATGAGCTTAATTACAATGAAACACACAGCCACCCTCATCCCCTATTACCCCAGAAGAGACGGCAAGAATTCGTCACTTTATCGGACTGGCACTTAAAATAGCTCAGGCACAAGGTCAACCACAGGGTGGACGAAGTCATGGTTAGGAAGGGGGTGGACATGCGTTTTTTATGCAATAAGAATAGGACAGCAGGAGACAGAGACGGGAAGGGTCAGTTCAAGGTGGCTGGATGTGCAAAAGGCCACCGGGAAACGCAGCTGAGGGCGGCCTGCTCCAGCGACCAGTACGAGGGGGGCTCCCGTGCCAGCTCCGCTCCTCTTCAGGCCCAGGCTCCTCGCTGGCCATCACCAAGGGAGAGTGGCCTCCTGCCCCGGTGGAGAGGCAGCAGGACTTACTGGTCTGGGCTCTGCTTTCAGGAGTTTAGCACATGGCTGTATAATTTAACATTTGATGGCTTACTTTTCCCATCTGCTAAAAAATAAGAGGGAAGGATGCTTCCTTTTCCAACGTTCTAAGGGTTAATTTGCATAACTGTTGTGAAAGCCCCTAGCAGTTCCTGCTGGAGAGTGGATTGACAGAAGTGTTAAATTCCAGCACCTTCTCCCTCTGCTTCTAAGATAAAGACTCTCGGGCTGGAGCAGTGGTAATGTGGATTAAGCTGCCGCCTGCCATGCCAGCATCCCGTATCAGAGCGCTGGTTGGAATTCCAGATGCTCCGCTTCCCATCCGGCTCCCTGCTAATGGGCCCAGGAAAGCAGCAGAGGATAAGTGCTTGGGCTCTTGTATCCACATGGGAGACCTGGATGGAGTTCTGGGCTCCTGGCTTGGGCCTGACCTAGCCCTGGCCATTGCAGCTATTTAGAGAGTGAACCAGTAGATGGATGCCTGAGCTCACACACACACTCACACTCTCTGCCTTTCAAATAAATCTTTTTTAAAAATAGAAAAAAAGAAAGATTTTCAAGACAAGGACTCAAAAGCCGAAATTTACCATAAAGCGAGGGAGGGAACTCAGGGCCCTGCCCTCCAGCCCTTATTTCTGGTCCCAGAACCAGCCATGCTACTGTAACACGCAGGACTAGGGAGCCATCTGCTTAGTGGAGCCAAGCCTCAAGAGAGTAGGGATCGGAAAGAGTAGGAGCCACGGGGTGCCATTTCTACCAGAGCTCCACACTGGGATTTTTGCATCTGGATTTCCAAACTTGAACCTCTAACGCCCATTGCTTGGCAGCTCTGGAAATGCAGCCACTGAACAGCCACGAAGGAAAGATGGGTGGGATCTTTTGTTCCCTTTGTGGGGGAGCAGTTGTTGCAAGGAGAGAGCAAAAAGGAACCCAGGAAACACAGCGCCATGCTTCCGCCCGTGCAAATATAGAGGCTGAACTCAGAAGCCGGGACAACACATACTTTTGTTGCTGTCACAAAGCTTCCAGATGAAGCAAAAGAAGTTGCATTTGCCACTCCTGGAACACCGTCTGTATGCACAGTTACAGGGTGGGGTAGAGGACCCCGTGGCCTGTGGGGTGTGACCAGGGGATCAGTGACATCTCTGCCAGAATTCATGATTTGTGATTTGTGTCCAGGGAGAGCCCAGTTTAGAAGATTTCTGATACAATATTTGCTCATTCTTTGCCCCTGGTTTTTTTTTTTTTTTTTAAACTGGCTTTTAGAGTTCCCAAAAAGAAAGACTATTTCTAAAATCTGCTTTCTCATTTCATTTGCTTATTAATATTATTAAGGATAATGTTGTAAAATATTTAACATAACATGCATCCCCACATGGGGGGGGGCTTGAAAAAGTTACTGGAAAAACAGAATTAAGAAAGCTTATTTTGGTGCTGGCGTTGTGGCATACTGGGTTAAGCAGCTCCCTGCAGTGCCAGCATCCCATATGGGTACTGGTTTGAGTGCTGGCTGCTTCACCTCTGCTCCAGCTCCCTGCTAATGCACCTGGGAAAGCAGCGGAAGATGGCCCCAAGTGCTTGGGCCTCTGTACCCAAGTGAGAGACCCACACGGAGTTCTTGGCTCCTGGCTTTGGCCTGGCTCAGTCCCAGCCATTGTGGCCATTTTGGGAGTGAACTAACACCTGGATGGTCTCTGTCTCTGTCTTTTCCTCTAACTCTGCCTTTCAAATAAATAAGTTTTTTTTAATTTTTATAGAAAAAAAAATTTTAATCCATAGTTTTTTTCATCATGCAGTTGCATGAGCTGATTTCTGTATGTTCTATGTTTTTTAATGATCTGTTCCATACTAAATAGAATCAACTAGAACTACGGCAGGTAGAACCTAGCCAGCAGCCCCAGCCCTGGTCTTCACGCCCCTGTAAAAGGCTCTTCTGGTGAGTGTGGGGTGGACATGGAACCTTGCTTCCAACAACAGAACATGGCACGGGCAATGGATGCCACTTCCTAAATTAGGTTGCAAAAACCACGCCCTCCCTCTCTCCCACTGCTCCTCTCCCCTTCCTGGCTGTGATAGAGCAGCGGCCAGGGAGAGAGGCTCAGACAGAGGAGATCAAAGGGGCCTCTGTCCAACAGCCAGCAAGGACGGGGGCCTCTGTATAACAGCCAGCGAGGACACGGGCCTCTGTCCAACAGCCAGCAAGGACGGGGGCCTCTGTCCAACAGCCGGTGAGGACGGGGGCCTCTGTCCAATACCCTTGAGGAGATGGATTCTGCCAACCACAGTCACTCAGAAGCAGATCCCTCCTCAGCCACACCTTCAGATGAGACCCCAGCCCCGGCTGACCGATCCACTGCAGCCTCATGGGACCCCCTGTGCACAGGGCCCAGCTGAGCTGTGCTCAGACACCTGGCCCATGGCAGCCACGAGATAACACGAGTGTGCCGGGGTAATTTGTTACACGGCAACAGATAACTGACACACATGCCATTAACGACAGTACTGCCAGGGTGAGTTACCGCGAGCAGCCACCGTCATTCCCAGGTCGTTCCACACAAAGCTTTTTCCCCACTCCTAACAGGCCGCAGAGATCTCCATTATCCGGTTAGTCCAGACGCACGCCACACCCTGTTTGGAACCGGCCCAATATCCTTGAAAGTACTGTGACGAGCCCGATGACACTTGTAATTAGATGAAGAATCTCATTAAGCAAGAGGAATAATGCACACCTTAGATCTAGATGAGATTCAAGTTTTATACCGTTATGGAAACATAATTACTGTCTCTAGCACACGCAGGGTCACATTTTTTTTATTTCCTCCCCAATCAACGCTTATCAAGCAAAAGCAAAGGGGTTGCTAATGTCCCTGCCACAGGGCAGGGCAGCCAGGACCTTCGCTGGTGACATCATCACACCAATTGCCACGGAACTCTCCTGAGAGCTGTCAGGCACCGGCCCTGCCGACGAGAAAGCGGAGGTGGTGAGGAGCCTGCCCGCTGCTGCTTGGCCGAGGTTGTAACTGCGCGTCTTAGTCTGCCTTCTGTGGCCAGAACCGAACGGCACAGGCTGGGTCATGTATAAAACCAGCAAACATACTTCCTACAAGTTCAGGAGGCTGGGAAGGCCAAGGTCGAGGGGCTGCAGCCAATGAGAGGCTTCTTTTTGGGGGCACGCTCTGCAGAGTCCCCTGGAAGTGTAGAACATCACAGGGCGAGACACAGTGAGCTTGTTCCCTGGAGCACCTGTCTTGCTCTTACAAAGCCGCTGATGCAATGGTGGGGCGGGGCGGGGGGGGGGGCTTCTCTCAGGGCCTCTTCTAATCCAACGTCCCCTCCTCCAAACACCACATGACTCTGGGGATTAAGTTTCAACATGAGTTCTGGGGGGGCATTGCTAGACCGGGACTATCAGGTTGAACTCAGGCCTTCTCCCACACCCTGGGCTCTGTGTTACACGGGTGTGTGTAGTGCGTGCACCTGGAGTTAGACCAGAATTTAAGCTCTGACCAGGAAGCATCAGAGCCAGCTCCCGACAGCAGCTGTCTCCCTCCTTGCACATACTTGCTTGGGACAACTGCAGTCTCCAGAGAAACTTAAGCAAGCAATGAACTTGACCAGCAACACAGATCAAAGCTTGGGGACCACAGGGAGACCCATCATACAGCAAGGGGTTATACAATGTGAAGTGCCTCTCAATCTATACCACTTCCATCAACCATTATTTCCTAGGTATTTCTGAGCTGGGCGCTGGGGGAGCCACAGAACTCAGGGTGGATGGAGAGAGAGTTTCGGGAGTGACCAGCAGCCAGAAGGCAGACTCAGAGGCAGGACAGCGCCCTGGAGAGCCCAGGCACCCGCCCAGATGAAATGGAAAGGCTGGCTGGAGCTGCCCCCCCCCCCCCCCCAGCCCACAAAGCCCGACGAGGCTTCATTCCACGGAGCGAGAGCAACCACGGAACACATCTGCCCAGGGCAGAAATGTGATCTGCACGGCCCTCCTCTGATGGAGGCGCCACTGTGGGTGGCCGGGAGGTGCCAGCCGGGCAGGGCAGCCGTTCAGAAGCGCATGGGATGCTCCGCATCTCCGGGTCACTGTAAAATCAAGTGACTCTGTGCCAGTGGTGTCTGCGGCAGCCACACTGCACAACTACGGGTGGGCGTGGGCGCGGCTGCGGCAGGAACAGAACGCAGGCTGGAGTGCGGGTGGAGGTAGCTCGAAAAATGTGTTTAAAATTAAGACAGGGTGGAGCCACCATTCCTTTGTCTGGAAAACTAGGAGAGAAAGGAAACAAAAGGCTGGGACTTGTTCCCATGGGGGAATAATATCAGAGTTTCCCACAGGTTTATTTTGGAGGTTCAGCTTCCAGCCACAACATACTTTTGTAGGAAATAACGAAAGTTATCAGGAGAAAAGCATGGTCATCTTTACACTCGAGCTTCATCCTGACTCATTAGGGACAGTGGCTCTGTTTTACTCTATTATCATTGCTGCTATAATTAGGTTTTACATTATATTATATTTTCAGGGACAATGAAATCATCGGGGCTTTGAAACTGATAGCCACCTGGGAGGAAACGCTCCCGGTCAAAATAAGCCTGTTGAGTTGACTTGTTTTAATGTTACAGGAGTCAGCAAGCTGTTGAAATAGAGAGGACACCCCAGGAAGACCTGAACACTGACACAGCCGCCCAGAATTCAACACAAGCCCTACAACTTGAAATGTGCAAAGAGTCTGTTTATATGCCCCATCTGGACTTAGTAGGAACAGCTGGTATCATCAAAACAGTAGTAAAAAGTGCAGATTTTCTAAGTAAATAAGAATGAGAAACACAGAGAGGGGAGCTTACTCTCACCAATCATCAGAGAAAGGCAAATTGATGAAAACACCACACTGTTTCATGCCTAAGTTAACAATATTCAATGACTGCATCTAATGCCGACTGTGCTAAAGCATTTTCCCTCTCCCCTCTTACTCTGCTTCTGTCTGCTGTTAGCAGTGAAATCAACCCATTCTTTATGGAAAGCAATAGAGCAACATTTCATGGACCAAGAGCACTACAGATATTAAGTACATTTGACCCAATAATTTCATTCCCAGAATTTATTTCCCAAAAGAAATAATTTAACCAAATAAACTCTATACAATTGTCATTATTGTTAGCAAGGAAAAGCAGAAATGGAACCTACCTAAAAAGCAACAAGGTAGCAGTTGTATGAATTGTGATCTTGGTGCTGCCATTAAAAATGACAGCTGGAGAAATGTGGGAAATGTTGCCTAGCATGAAGTGCGTGCGTGCGTGCGTGGTGGGGAGAGGGAGGAGGCAGAAGCCAGAAGTGTGTCCTATTACTGCAGCTCTGTAAATGGTACGTTTGTGTATTTTGGAAAGGAATATGTGCACTGAGATGCTCTGTGTGTTTTTCTTTCCAAAGCAGCCAGCAATTGACAATCCCTGCTCACTTATCTATCCAGACTGCTGAGCAGTCCCTTCTGTGCTGGGCACAGCTCATAAAATCCTCCCAATACGCCCCAAAGGAAGGGACTGTCCTCACGTTTGCAGGCTGGGGTGGGTTAGGGTTCTCCAGGGCTGGACGGTCAGGATCCAATCAGGTGTGTGTATGCCCCAAATCTCTTAAGATTTGTCACATCGCTGTTGTGAGAGGGAGAAAAGTGGTTGGAGGGGAATTTGAAAAGTTCATGGAAACATGAAATTAAAAGATTTGTGTATTTTAGTCAACAAAAACCCTATTCCAGTCAGAATAATTTCAGGGCCAACACTGTGGCACAGTGGGTGAAGCCATGGCCTGCAGCTCCGGCATCCCATAAGGGCACCGGTTGGAGTTCCAGCTGTTCCACTTCTGATCCTAGGCCTGCTAAGGCCCTGGGAAGATAGCCAAGTGCTTGGGCTCTCGCACCTGCGTGGGAGACCTGGAAGAAGTTCCTAGCTCCTGGCTTCAGATGGGCTAAGCTCTGGCCATTGCAACCATTTGGGGAATGAACTGGTGGATAGAAAATCTCTCTCTATATCTATATCTATATCTATATCTATATCTATATCTATATCTATATCTATATCTGCTATTCTGTCTGTAACTCTGCCTTCCAAATAAATAAATCGTTTCTAAAAAAATTAAGGATAATTTCAATAATTGTCAAATTGATGTACAAAAAATGTTGAGATCCATGCACAGTTTGTTTTTTAACACACATTTTCATCATGTGTTTTGAGACCCCCTTACCTACCACCCTGTCTTTCATGTCATGCTCTCTCTTGGCAAATGACTACAAGAACCAGACGACAGCACGAAGTGAGTTCCTTTCGTCCTGGGTTCAGGGCATGCATGTCAGGGCAGCCCGGATGAAAGCGGCCACATTTTGTCCTTTGCATTGTACCTGGCAGTGAGTGCATCAGCAAACACTGGATGCCGACTTTCTCCAAAGATCATGAGCTGCATAGAATTTCATTTGAGTGCATTTTTCCCCAAGGGCACCCACTGGTCTATACCCTGCTCCAGTGAAGATTCCAAACCATGGACCCGCATTAAACCATGGGGCTTGCTGCATTAAGGAAATGGGAATTAAGTTCCCTGCGTGGAACTCCAAGGACAAAGGCAACTTTGATGAGTTAGTAGTCTTCCTTAGTGATCCACACCCAGAGCTGTGGGTCCAACGGAAATACAAACAAATCCTCTAAAAATCCCCCCAGACACCTTTTCATTTGCAAAGATTTTCTCAAGTGTTTATACACAAATACAAAGTTTAAGTGGATGCTACGTATGATTGGCACATCAAGTCTGATTAAATCGCCTACTTGCCATCCTTGTTGCACACGGCCGGGCTCCATGTCTGAGAAGTAGCCACGGCTTTGCTCTCTTTCCACCCAAGAGTTAACACCTTCACAGATCCCACATCCCAGCAGTTGAATGGGCCACGTCCAGATTTTTAACCCCTGTTCTTCTGCTGTGTTTAAAGTTGGCTTAGAGACCTCAGGTCACAAACTCTTCCAAGACACCCCTCAGTTTTGGCCCCAGATCACACTGCAAACATGTGGTTAATTGTCGCTCCCCCTCTTCGTGGAGGAACGACACAGGACCCTGCGCTGTTCTTTCGTCTGCTCGGCCCTCCCCAGGTTTGCTGCTGGTTCTTCCCGGGTTGGCTACTGTCCCTTCCCGGGTTGGCTACCATCCCCTCCACCTCCGTGGGAGGGCGGTTCCCCCTGCCACATTCCCCACTTCCGCAGGGGAGCGGCACACCGCCGGCCGGCTCTCTCGGGGGCTGCACAGGTGTTCCCCTTAGATGTTCCCCTTAGATGTTCCTGGTGCATGCCGTCTCTCTCCTCCTTTATAGTCCTCCTCCGCCAATCCCAACTCGGCTGCCCACACGCCGAGTACGCTGCTCTCCTCCAATCAGGAGCAAGTCCTACAGTTTATTGGCTGAACTGGAGGCAGCTGTGTAGAAGCTGTTTTCTCCTCTCCCAGCGCCATATTGTGGGAGAGCAGATGCATAGAATAAGTCTTAATTTCAGTAACTTAGTCCAGTCCGGATTGCTCCCCACAGTTAATAATTTATGTATCACTTGGAAATGCCTGCATGCAGCGTGAAAAGTCTAGCTTCCTACCGACAGTCAGCAGTTCTGACAACGGGCTGTTTTCAAGTTCCGAACAACGAAGGGGAGGATGTCGAAGCTTCTCCAACAGATCTCGGAGGTTTAAGGACTTAGATAATGAGGGGAGTATTTTTAGAAGTTCACGGGAAATGTATTATGAAGAAACAATGCATAGATAAAAAAAAAAAGATTGCCCCAAGACACACTTCTTTCAATTTCATTTTTCAGGAACTTTTGGAAGCAAACTCGCATTTTGAAGATAGGGCTCTGACTCCCTGTGTTATCCTGGGATGGGGGTGGTGAACGTTCTCTGAGTGCTCACGGCACCTCCCACACATCAGACTCTGAGCTAAGCACAGGACATGCATTGCAGTCCAGGGTCACTTCACAGAGGTGGCAACGGACATGAAGAGAGGTTGGGTACGTTGCCCAAGGACATGTAGGCAGTGACTGGAAGAAAATTCGCACTTGAAAGTCCCTGCTCTTAATCACTACACTCCCTGCCTTAATTGTACCTAATTAGCTCACTGTGGGGGTAAGTGGAGAAGATAAAATTTATCCGATGAGCAACTGAGGAGACACACAGTCCAGTTCACAGTGGGGTCAGATGGGGTGCCCTCCACCCTGACTTCCTCTCCTCTCTCCACTTGGGTTGACCTCCAGGGAAGATGGAGGAAAGGAAACAAAACAGAGGTCAGTGGCAGCACGCCGTGTTTCCCCAGGCCAGTCTCCAGCCAACAGGAACCGTCCTCTGCCCTCTCTCTGTACATAGGAGGCAGAGACCCTCCAGCTGCCTGCCTTCTGCTGCAGTTTCTAGTGACCAGACCTCCCGCGCCCCCCTGGCCATGCCCCACACCCACTGTGCAGTTTCCCAGTGTCCCCGGGCAATGCTCCTCAGCAGAACCCCTGGAGCAAGAGGACCCAGAGGGCTGGGTGCCATCACTCTGAAATCTGACTGCAGAGACCCACAGGATCTCTCCTGGAAGAGGTACCATGTGCAGATAGAAGCTGGCCCAGCCCACCCTCCCAGGGAACCAAGGATGAGAGGTCATGGGACGCCCCCAAGCCCCCACACCAGTCAGGGACCAGGCTGCCACTGGGGGCAGGGTCCTACAGAGGACAGGGTGTGTGTGTGTTGTGGGGGGTGTCAGCAATTTGCAGACAGTAAATGAATATACTGTCTGTAGAAAATTCAAACAATAACAAAGCCATAAAAACCATCTGCTCTTTATTAGCCAGCCTCACAGGAATTGGCACTGTCATGACAAAATACTCACCTAAGACTCCTTTGGCTACAGTTGCTGTCCAGCCCTAGTAAATCATATTTCAAATATGCACTCTTAAACTCATCTTTCACACACAGAGGACTCTGGGAAGCGGATTCTGAGAACCGCTGGTCCACAGAGCACCCAGCATGGGTTCTGGGGCACATGCTCCTGCCAGTGCGGGATTCACGGGCTCCCGCTTCCAGTGGCTGGGGTCTCCAAGCCCCTAGCATTATATAGGCTTTCATTTTACACACTTGATTCAAAATAAACAATGATAAAGATGAAAATCAGAAGGGGGAAATAAAACCCAGTTGAAAAAAATAAAGGATGTTTACTTGAAATCTTTCACCCTCCCATGACTACACTGAAGATTTTTCTTTTTTTTTTTTTTTTTTTGGTATCAAAGTTTTAAAAAGTGAAATATATAGAGACTTCTTACATATCTCCAAGTAATTCAAACAAATGCAAGGTCTGTAAATCCTGCCTGGGTTTCTTTTCTGATCATTATTATTCATTCGTCTTGTGATTGGTAACTGAAAACAATTTTGCCTTATGCCCACCCACCCCACCACTGCTGCCATCCACTGAGTGTCGGACACTCAGGATACGCCACATGGGCCGGTCTCCAATGCACAGACTTTAGCTCCGTCCCCCGTGTCACAGGCGAGCTAGGGGTTGATTTACATCCCTCCACATTCCTCCGGTGAAGTCCCAAGCCTCACATCCTCAGAGTGTGACCTTATTTGGAAACAGGGTCACTGCAGACGTAGTTAGTTAAGATGAAATCATTAGCATGGGACCTAATCCAATATGACTGATGTCCTTATAAAGAGTGGAAATTTGGTCACAGACACACAGGGAGGCAATCACGTGAAGACAGGAGTGAAACTGCCCAGGCCAAGCATCCCCAGAAGCTGGGAGACATGTCTGGAGGTGACCCTTCTCTAGCAACCTTCAGAGAGCCCTGTCCAGCCAACACCTTGTTCTTGGATTTCCAGCCTGGCTGTACAGTTGGAGGGGCCTTTGAAATCCCTTACTTCCTGCAAACAGAGGATGCTACATTCAGATCCTGCAAACTTGTTACTCTGTGTCTTTAATCCCAGTCCCCGCCTTTGTGTAAACAAAGGAAAAGCTGTGGCTAGCTGTTGTAACCAATGATGTAATTAAAACCTAACTGAGTGTGTTTTCCCTTTCAATTGTCTGAAGGTAAAACATGTTGTTATTTTGCAGTTTACCCGGTTTCAAGAGTTATTTGTAGGGAATAATCTGAAGCAACAACTTGGTATTTAATTCAGATAAGGGCAGGGCGCTCCAACAGGGATGAGTAATGCAAGCCTTGTACAAACATTTCCTCTCCTTTGCATTTTAGGAGAATACAGACACCCATAAACATGCACCCAACATTTACTAAAAGACCTTCAAAATGTTGTGTGCTTTTAAAGAAGTGCCAATTCAATAAACTTTCTACTCCACCTCTGAAAAACCATGGCCTAGGAAAAATGTCAATTCATTCCAGAACTTTTTTTCTGCTATGATATTTTCTGTTTTCAATCAATATTTGTGTCCTCATTGTACCTTCTTTTGGGAAAAGTAGCATATGGTGATGAGGGCTTAAGTTTGATGTAGCAATACTCATCCCACCTCCCCACCCCCCACCCTGCAGAAAGATATGTAGTACTGTGAGAATAATTTTAAGCTCCAAAGTGAAATAAAATGTAAAGCAATCAACTAAAATAGTTGACTATTTTTGCTCTTTTTTATTCCCTAGACATCCATTTCCTACACAATGAAAATGATTTTCCTGAATGTGACTGGGCTCAAATATCAAAGAAATAACACTCCATTAATCCTATTATCTTTATTATTTATAATTTTTATCTTTTAACAGTATTATAAATTCATAATAGTTAACAAGTGACTGAAGCAAAAAAAAAACATAGCCCAAATAAAGGTGTTATGAGGTCAAGTCATGTCATAGAACCGAGTTGTGTAAGGAAGATCAGTCCTTCGCTTAGAAAACAAGGCTCACTGGTTTGTCCCCTGGAGGTCTGGGGTGGAAGCAGCTCTGTACCTTCCACTCCACCCCACCCTCCTGAGTAAACCCTCAACTGTCCATCAATGAATCAATGCCAGGGATACATTCCCAACAAGGAACGAATCTAACTGGCCTGAACTTGATATTTCAGTGCATTAATCCTCTTGACTTCCTGGGGTGGGGGGTCTTCTTAAAAAGAAAGAAAAAATAGAATTAGTATAGCAATAAAAGTGTTGAGAGTAAATGAGGTGTCTAAGTAATCCACAACTCAGCACCAAAGTTAAGAATAAATCCAGAATGCCTGCACCGGGCTCAAGTTAAACAACAAAAAGAAGCCTTCACATGACACGTGGATCTGAACTTGACTTTAGCTGTTTGCAGCTCATCTTTTCAAACACACTTTAAAAGCATTCCAAGCAGACTGTGTTCTGGATTTCCATAATGCCACCTCTTCAAATGCTTCAGCTTCCAGACACCTGTGCTCGCTTGGCCTCCCCGTCAACAAAAAGCTGAGCTACCCTCAAGTCTCAGAGTTGGTGTTTCAGCCAGGCCACCTCGCAGCACTGCCCAGCGCTGGCTGCCACACCAATCCACACTCAGAGTCCAAATTTACTCGTTTCTTTACCTGAAAAGCAGGAAGACAGAAAGACAGATGGACAGACTTCCTATTCAGGGGGTTCACACCCCCAAATACCTGTAGCATCTTGGGCTGGACTGGAAGTGAAGCCGGGAACTCAATCCAGTCTCCTATGTGAGTGGCAAAGCCCCAGATACTTAAGCCCCCACTGCTCCTCCAGAGTCTATGTCAGCAGGTAGCTGGGATCTGGAGGGGAGCCAGGTACGGAATCCAGGCACTTTGGTGTCTTAACCGCTATGCTAAGCACCTGCTCCAAGTAGCTACTGTTCCTCCTCTATCTTAGAGATCTATCCAAGGTGAATTTGTACCTTAATTTTCCGGAGTCTAAACCTTACACATAGAAACAGTATTGCTCTAATGCTGTTGTAGCTAACTGCCCAAGTTTATGTGTATCACAAGGATGTAAAGGTTACAAATACTTGTTACGTCTTCAACATTAGTAACAGGCTAGGGATTAGAAAAGAAGTTTGAATCACATAGGGAATTCAATGCCACTTCACATACTCTGAAATGAATCAATGATTCACAAGAAAAGACTGCCATCGGTCAGCTGTGGCTGTTGGAGCTCAGGTTGTCTTCAAAAACGGCCGACTGAGGTGGATATTTGTTCTAACAGTGAAGATTCCAGTCAACACACCTTTTAACAAAGAACGCCAAATGAAGACTCAAGCTCAGAATTCAATGGGATCTCCTGGTTCGCAGAGCTCGTAAGTCCAGGAACCAGAGCCAGATCTTCACACCTGAATCCCCTTCCCTTGATCACACGGCCTCCCGCCTCCAGGGTTTCTTTCTGAGAACTCTATTTCCTGGATGAAAATGACTTCAAAACCACAGGAGGGCGGAGCACTTGAAAGACCTCAATTAAGAGTCAGGCATTTGGTGTAGCAGTCAAGACCTGACTTGCGACACCTGCATCCCATATGGACATTAAGAGTGCCTGGGTTTGGGTTTGGGTTTGAGTCCTGGCTCCTCTTCCCATTCCAACTCCCTGTTAATGCACACCCCGGGAGGCAGCAGTGATGGCTCCAGTGGCTGGGTCCCTGCCGTCCATGTGGGAGACCCAGGCCGAATTCCCAGCTCCTGGCTCTGGCAGGTATCTGGGGAGTGAACCACTAGATGGAAGATTGATATATATATATATATATATATATATATATATATATCTCCATCTCTGTTCCTGTGCCTGTACCTTCCAAATGAACATGTTAAAAATAAATAAGACCACATTAAAACTATCAAAAAATAAGTATCCTTCCAGTGTCATGAAGTAACGCTTGTGTCACAGCCAAAACCTTAGCTACTGAAATGCAAAGTCTTGCTTTCCTTGATGCCTGCTTAGCAAATAACCTTTATTATGGTATAGACAAGGGAAACAAAATAAATTTTTAAAAACTAAGTTAAATGGAAGGATGCATTGGCTGAGTTTGTTCTGAAATAAAGGGGAGAGGAAGGTAGGAAACAGAAGTAGGAAAGATTGGTTGTGACCATGAACAAGGGAGGTTCATTATACTATTGCTTCTCCTTTTATATATGTTTGTGATTTTTTTTTAATTACAACAACTGGGGCAGACATTGTGAGCAGCTAGTTAAGCCATGCCTTGGATGCTGGCATCCCATATTAGAGCGCTGCTTTAAGTCCCACTGCTCTGCTTCCAATCCAGCTTCCTGTGAATACGCCCAGGTAGATGATAGCTCAAGTGCTTGGGCCCCTACCACCCACATGGGAGACCCAGATGGAGCTCCTGGCTCCTAGCTTGGCACAGGCCTGTCCGTTGCAAGAATCTGGGGAGTGAGCCACCAAATGGAAGCTCACTCTTTCTCTCCCTCTTTCTTGCTGTCACTCTTGCTCTGTCACATCCAAGTGGCTGCAAAAATAAACATACTTTTACAAAAAAGAAGGAAACCAAAAGCTATCCTTCAAATAAACCAGTGTTAACATGAGGTCACCAACCTATGCAGCACATGCACTAAGCCCTAACACAGGTCTGCCAGACAGGACTCCATGCTTTGTCTGCCAGGGACCACTGTGAGAACTCGCATATTAACTAAGTCAGCTATCCAATAGAGCTTTTCATGGACAGTTAAAAGGAAATTCTTTTAAAACCTGAAATACACCTGACCACTCACAAATTAGCGATGGTACCGAAAGTACTGGAGGTTAGAGCTGCTTGATCCGGATGGTATCTGAAGAGACAAATGGATTTGCACTTTGGATTAGCAAGAACTTTTAGCATCTACTTTTTCTTTTTATGCACTACAGTTTTTTAGGTTTTTTTATTCATTTGAAAGGCAGAGATAGAGAGAGAGACATCTTCACCAGTGGTTCACTCCCCCAAATGCCTGCAACAACCAAGGCTGCAGCTCCATCTGGGTCTCCCACGTAGGTGTCAGGAAGCTAAGTACATCAGCCATCACCTGCTGCCTCCCAGGGTGCTTGTTAACAGGAAACTGCATGGGAAGCAGAGACAGGACTTGAACCCAATCTCTCTAATGTGAGATGCAGGCATCCTAAGCAGCACTGGTAGCCACCTGTACCACAAAGTCTGCTCCTCAGTTTTCTCTTTTAAGAATCATTCTTGGCCGGCGCCACAGCTCACTTGGCTAATCCTCCGCCTGCGGCGCCAGCACACTGGGTTCTAGTCCCGGTCAGGGCGCCAGTTCTGTTCCGGTTGCTCCTCTTCCAGGCCAGCTCTCTGCTGTGGCCCGGGAAGGCAGTGGAGGATGGCCCAAGTGCTTGGGCCCTGCACTGGCAGGGGAGACCAGGAAGAAGCACCTGGCTCCTGGCTTTGGATCAGCGCAGCGCACCAGCTGCAGCGGCCATTTGGGAGGTGAACCAACAGAAGGAAGACCTTTCTCTCTTTCACTTTCTCTCACTCCTCTAACTCTGCCTGTCAAAAATTAAAAAAAAAAAAAAAAATCATCCTCGGGGCCAGCACTTGGCGTAACAAGTAAAGCCACTACCTGCCATGCTGGCATCCCATACAGGTGCCAGTTCAAGTCCTGGCTACTGCACTTCCAATCCAGCTCTCTGCTGTGGCCTGGGAAAGCAGTACAAGATGGGGCTTGGGCTCCTGCACCCACAAGGGAGACCCGGAAGAAGCTTCTGGCTCCTGGCTTCGGATCGGTTCAGCTCTGGCTGTTGCGGCCATGTGGGGAGTGAACCAGTGGATGAAAGACTTCTCTCTCTCTCTTCCTCTGCCTCTCTGTAACTCTGCCTTTAAAATAAATACATAAATATTTTTAAAGAGGGAGGGATCATCCTCAAGCTGTTGCCTACATTCCCACTGACCTATGGTCTTTTTACTTGTTGAACTCTTCATTTAGTGGAGTACTAAGCCTTTGAATATAATATAAATAAAAATACTATCTCAAAAACTGAAAAAGAAAGGAAGGAAGAAAAGAGACACAGAGAGAAATACTATTTTCTTAGAATTGTATCTTACAAACTACAAGTCTGTTCTCTTTGTATTAATATCACATTAACATGAGGGTTGATGAGAATTGTGTTGTAGTAGCTATCATGCACCTGCTGATAAACATTAAAAAAAAAAAAAAACAGCTTCAGCTCAACTATTGTTCCCAATCTGTAGTACACATAATTCTCTCCAAAAGGTAACATATTGCCATTACTCCCATTGCAAAGATTAGCAAACAGAGGCTTCGATGGGATTGACTGCTCTAGGTCACACAGCTATTTGTCTAAGGGCTGAAATGGGAACCAAGTTCAGATTCTGCAGTTGCCAAGGTCATTCCACTGTTCTGTGACACAGCATCCTGCAGCATGCATTCTAGGGCTGTGGCAAAGAATGCAGGATCCAGAAAGCCAGGTGACCGCAGATGAGGCTATTAAGTACCGACTATTCCTCAGTTCACCATCTGTAAAATGGGTAAAATAATAGTGACTGCCTTTTTACAGTTGCCTGTGAGGATGAAGATATCTCACACAGAAAGCTCCTGGAACAGGGCATGACCCCAAACAGGCACAATAAATATTAGCTGTTGATATTCTTACCTAAGAAGATTAAACAGAAGTAGCACGTCACCGAGTCGCCACTTCAGGATCAGCCGAGAAGTGCCTACGGGTCAAATTTACCTTCCTTTGTTGAATCATTGATAGGCAGGGGAATACCTCGCTCGGAACCACTGCGCTTAGCCTGCAGGAGAATGTCACCCTAGTCGTGAGAGGGACATTCAATATTTTACTCTCACAGCTGCTCACAACAAAGGAGCCCGGGGCATATCCATTACCACCTTTTCCAGGTCTCCTCAAACCTGTCCCTAAACTCTGGCGTGCAAAGTACAATATACGTGCAGCCACCGAGAGCTGGGGATCCTTGTGCAATAAATAAACGTGGGGTTTCTCAGAAAGAGAAAGTGGCTTTGCATCTGACACCTCTGCCACAATATACGCCGTCAATCTTGCCAACCAGAGACATACTATCCTGGGCAGCCAGAAATAGTCTCCGGGTGTTTATCAACTATGTGTGATTGTACAGTGGAGACCCAGAGCAAGTATTTGTATGTTCACAAACCGCACTCCCATGGGAATTGCTTTAGGAAGCTGTTTTCATGCCAGCCCACTACTCCACTACTAAAATTCTCTCATTACATAACCAGGTCAACACTTGGGGAGAAAAAGATAACAACAGAGATGGAATCTGCAAATTTTGTTCCTAACAAAATAAAAAATCCCTGATAAAATGTTCTCTGGCTTCAACAAACTCCACATTGCCTTCTTAATCAAGCTAATTCTTGATTAGCTGCATGTTTAATGATTGATTTATTCACTATCTGTGGCTCCTGGGCCGGCCTCCATCCCTGGTCAGCTGTTCAGCCTCACCTGTTTACACAGGCAAGCTCCCAAAGGGAGGTTTTAACTCTTAGCTGCTTAACGAGTGGGCAGACAACGATGAGGGAGACCAGGAGGGAGCTCCTGGCTCCTGAATTCTGCCTGGCCCAGACCCGGCTGTTGCTTCTGGGGAGTTAACTAGTGGATGGGAGATCAATCTCTCCCCCTCCACCTCCCTCTCTTGTTCTGTCTGTGTCTATCTCTCCCTCTCTCTCTGTCACTATCTCTCCCTCTCTCTCTGCCACTTTGCCTTTCTAATTAATGAATTAATTGATCAATCCTTTTTTTTTTTTTTAAGAGGAAGACGATCAGAGGTGGCCAATGTTCTAGTCACTTCCAGACCTTAACAACAGAGAATCCTGCAGTTTCTCATATTCTCCGCAGAGACCTCAACTCTATCCCATCGCCACATGCCCAGGCCTGGGGCTCTGCCTCGCCTGCACTGCCTCATGTGAGCTATCTCCCCAACCTGTTTGTGGCTGGAGCAGCAGTCAGCCCCTGGGGCTGAACACAACCTGCAACTGTGCCTTCAACAGCGAATAATCAAGAATCAGCCTGATTAGGCAGTTGATATGAAATTGTCAAAGACAGAGGACATTTTATCAAGGACAGTCTATCTTGGTGACAAGAAAGGTCATTGAGTTTGTTGTTTAAGTTTTAATTCGCTGCATTTAAAAAAAAAAAATCTGTTCTTGGGGCTAGCCTTGTGGCATAGCTGGTTAAACGACTGCTTGTGACACCATAATACAGTATCAGAGAGCCAGTCCTGGCTGCTCCACTTCCAATCCAGCCCCCTGCTAATGCACCAGAAAAGGCTGCAGAAAATGACTCAAGTACTTGGGCCCCTGCCACACACACGAGAGACCCATATCGAGTTCAAGGCTCCTGGTTGTGGCCAGGCCCAGCCCTGGTCACTGCAACCCTTTGGGGAGTGAACCAGTGGATGAGAGATCTTTCTTTCTGTCTCTCCTTTTCTGTCACTCTTTCAAATAAATAAGTAAATCTTTAGAAAGATCTGTTTTTGCAAAGAAAAAGCACCCAGATTTCCAAGTTTTCTTAAATTGAGAAATCAGGTACCCCTGGGGAGTGCTGGGTAGAGACCCCACACACACACACATTTTGGGTGGTGATGAGCTCCCCAGTTGCCAAAATCCCCACCCAGCCAGGCTGTCACTGTCCCCAGCTCTTGCAGGAATTTGAATTTGGGATTCTTCAAGCAAATACCATTATTATTCCCATTTTAAAGATAAGGAAACAGAGGCCTAGAGCAGCTTAAGTAACTTCCTCTGTGTCATCCAACCACTAAACAGCAAGCTGGAATTTCAACAAGGCTCCAAGATCGGTGTTCTTAACCACACCACACTGCTGATCCTTTGTCCCCTTGCGGCAAGGGAACAAGCCATGGAAGGAAGGGGAGGGCAATTTCCACACCTCTACCTGCACAAGGGAGGGCACCTTGTGAAGTGCATCAATAGTGTCCTGAATTACAACATTCATAAATACAAACTGCCGTAACTTCTAAGAAAGATGAGAGGGAAAGAAATGGCATTTGGACAACCACATTTCTGCATTAGGAGGCAATATACACATGTATATAGTATGCATATAATATATATATTTAAGTGTACCATTTACCTAGAGTCACCTGATGCTAGCATTTTATCCCTTTTGCTTTAGCCTTAGCTCATTCTTCCTTACATGGATTGGGAGGGTCTTCTAAAAGATCATGGAAAATGCATGAATTATGAAAAAAATCATGCAAGGATTTCAAAAAATTTTTACACCAAAATGAACATTCATTTTTCCCATGGACCTCTGAAGTCTCTCCTAACTGTAGAAACACAGCACCCGGAGGCTCCCGGGAGTGCCACGCGTGTGAAGTCTCTCCTAGCTGTAGAAACACAGCACACGGAGGCTCCTGGGAGTGCCACGCATGCGCACATTTCAGAAAGGAGCTCCACCTCCACCTCCCATTCCACTTGAGCCCCGGGGTTTTTGCTTCTCCTCTCCCACTTGATGCCTATTCCTTCCACCTCACTGCAAACCCTGCCCCCCTGCCCCGGACAATCTCCATTCACTCAAGGCTAAAACACTTCTTAGCCTGTTGCAGAATTGCTCTGCTAATGTCACTGCATAAAGCACACTAAAACGGCTTAGAATTTCCTCTCGCAATTCTCCACCATCACCTGTCCTTGCAGAAGTCTGAGCGTGCAAAGAGAAACCTGCATCCCTGGGTCTCTTTCTTCTTTGCCCTCTTCGCTGTGGTTATGACATTCATTTGAAATACAAATACAAATGCATTTTGCTTCCCATTTTGTGCCACCCCCCTTTCCATTTAGTCCTCCATGCTCTTAAAGTCCAGTTTCTCTCTAAGGACGCAACCAGGGCCAGTATATTACGACCAGGAATTTCTTGACATCCAGGTGAGATACTTAGGACTTACCAGGGACCTTCCCCAGGCAACATTTCGGTCGGACATGGTGGTCTCACCAGCAGCAAGTAGGTAAATACTCACACACAAGGAATTAGACAGAAGGACCAGTCTGAGAACCCACCATCCCTGACGGGTAGCTGGCAACTCAGGTCCAGCGGGTGAGAAAAGGAGCCAGAGGGAAAGAAGGCACTGGGATGACTCACGACAACCCACCAGCGCCGGTGGGAAAAGCACTCCCCGTCCTGCTTTCACAAGGCAACCACAGCTCCAGACTCACCGTCTCAGACTGGCACGGCCCCTTGTCCCAACCCTTCCCACCACGAGAGAGAACTACTGGGGGATCCTCCCACTTCGTCACCAGCACCCAAGTTCAAAGGCACCACAAGGAGGGGTTTGGTGCTTCTTTACCTGACTTTTCCAAGTTGGCCAATCTGTCCAATAGGTGAAGGTCGGTGGGAAAAAAATGACTAAAAACGATCAGCCTCAACAGTGGTTTCAATTAGTACCAGAAACGGAAATGGAATAAAGCCACGGATGATTTCAGTGCAGTAATAGAATAATTAACAATGTCTCAGGGGACTAAGTTTTCCTAAACAGTCACTCTGGGATAATGCCTGGAGGATGACGTCCTTGGAGTCACCCCAGGACAGGCCAAGGGAGAGCCCTAATCCTAAGACCTCACCAGCTGGGATGGGCATGTCAGCCCGAGAGGGGTCTGAGGGCTCCTTCCCAAGGCCGGCCTACCCCCATCTTCTCTACTTCTCTTCTGCTTTCCCTCAAGCTAATCCCTGCTCTCCTAGAGGGAGTCTGAAGCCAGCAGCTTCAGAGACCAAGAGTGATAGCCATCCCAGATCGGAACTCCAACCCTACCACATCTCGCCCTTTGCATGAGGTTTCTCAGGGAGGCATAGCTGCACTGTCTCCTCCCCCTGCTCAGCAAGGTGTCCTAGGTTGTGAAACTGAAACTTAAAGGTTTTTTTTCAAAAGATTTATTTATTTATTTGAAAGTCAGAGTTACAGAGATGCAGAGGCAGAGATGGTGAGAGAAAGGTCTTCCATCAGCCGGTTCACTCTCCAGATGGCCGCAACAGCCAGAGCCGAGCCAATCTGAAGCCAGAAGCCTCCTCTGGGTCTCCCACATGGGTGCAGGGGCCCAAGGACTTGGGCCATCTTCCACTACTTTCCCAGGCCATAGTAGAGAGCTGGATCAGAAGGGGAGCAGCTGGGACTTGCACGAGTGCCCATATGGGATGCCGGCACCGCAGGTAACGGCTTTACCCCCTATGCCACAGCATCGGCCCCAAAATTGAAATTTAAAATGACCAAAACACTTCCTAAAACCAGAAATAAACCCAACAGAATCAGGTACCATCCGCAAACACACCATCTGCGCTTAGTGGACTTGCTCTGGAGACAGCACTGGGTCCACCTGGACATCAGCCTGTCTCAGCACGGATTCCAGGAACAATGTGTTCTAGACCCAGTAATCACTGGGCACCTTTGTTACTAAAAGTGGAAGAAGTCATAAAAATATCTTCACCTTCACGGATGGGCAGCTTGCTAAAAAGGGTTTTCTCAAAACAAGAGAAGCGAGAGGGCAAGTACAGCTTAAGGGCAGGCTAAATTGTCTGTGGATTTTTTTTTTAAGACACCAGGGGACCTGTGCCACCAGAGCCTCAAGGGATTTGCACGTTGAAGTCCGATGGCCGCTCTGCAGAGGGGAGAGACTCACTTGAGCCTGGTGTGGCCACCACTAGCTGGGTGGCCTTACCCAGGTCATGTCCCCGCCTGGATGAGGCTGTCATCTGTCAGTGACGGTTCCTGACCAGACCAGTGGTTCTGGAAAGTGACCACATCAGGATCCCCTGGGATTATTTTTTTAAACATCAGATTGCTGAGCCCAGTCCCAGCCCCATGTACCCTGTTCTGTACTTCTCCAGATGTCTGGGGTCCCTTCTGGCACTCAACTTCCTAATTCTATGAGACTTTTACTTTCTTTTCCCTTTCCTGTTTTTCAAATTAGCAGACTATTCTTGAGTTGTTTTGACTGGCAGAAACTCAGGCAGAAAGTACAGAGAATTCCCACCCACTCCCTTGGCTCCCTCCCTTGGTGTCTCCCATTATCAACTCACTGCGTTAGAGTAGGGCATCTGTGACAATGGATGAGGCGATACTAAGTCATGATTGTGCAGAGCCCATGGCTCACTCTGTGTGGTACATTCTGTAGGGTTTCACAAACATTTTCTAGGTTCAAGAAGACACATGGGCCACGCCTTGCTCTCAGGAGTGGGGTAGTGGGTAGAAACCGACTTAAATCCACCAACACCAAGTTGGGACAAACGAAGGACACAGTGGGACAATGGTGCCTGTGGCCAAATGTCATAAACTCGTGAATCTATATTTTTGCTTTTTGGTACTTGAGCGATCTTTCTTATGGAGTGTATCTCTGTTACTTCAAGTACAAAACCCACAGCTATTCCCTGGTAATGTGCTTTCCAAATAGGAAAAGTCCCAGGTTCTGTGACTTGGTAGTCTTCAACAATTTTGCGCACGCGCGCGCGCGCATGTGTGTGTGTGTGTGTGTGTTTTAAATCTAAGAGGTGGCTACTGGATGTTCTCCTGACCCACAGGTAATGGATGCTGAAGCCCTATGAAAGTCAGAGATTTAAATACTGAGAAACTTAGAGGGGGGGCAGGTGAAGCACTTGGAACATTCATTCTCACATAGTCTTCCTGTGATTTCCTTAGGACAGATGCTAAGAGCTGAATGACTGTCAAAAACTTATTCTCCAAAGTCAGGGTTCTGCTTCCCCAAATTCCATTAGAAGCAAACAGTACCATTTCAACATTTAAGTTTTCGCACACCTTTTTTTTTTTTCAAATTCTAATATTTTTAGAACCAAACAGGACCAATTAAAATACATTTTATTGATTTTGATATGATTTATCATATAACAGACAGTTCATGTATAGGTTCTAACTGAGCAAAGAATACATTGAAGAAAGTTTGCAGACTTTTCTCTTTCTCTGGCATTATCCTTGAACCACCTTTTCCCTTCCTAGTAGTCAAAACAGAGGAAAAAAGGGTTGTTGTGGATATAAAAAATGCAGAAGTCTTGTGCATTGCTGCTGGAAAGACACAGTGGGTCCGCCTTTGCGGAAACCAGTATGTTTGTCTCTCAAAGGATTGAGCAGTTACTTTATGATCCAGCAACTCAACTTCCAGGCACATAGCACTGAAAGCAGCGATGTGAGCACTTGTCCACCAAGGTGCACGGCCTCACTGTTCAAGACAGAAAGGAGAAATACCCCAAACATCTATCTGATGTCCTGCTGAATAGAATGTGGTATTCAATTCAATGCAATATTACCCAGCCTTAAAAAGGAAATTCTGGTGCACGCTACAACAGGGATGAAAGCTGAGACTATGTTGCTAAGTGAAATAAGCCAGCCCTAAAAGAACAAATAGGAAGGACTTAGAATAGGCAAATTTCTAGACAGAAATGAGGATGGTGGGTGCCAGGGGCTGGGAGAAGGGGGAACACTAGGTGTTTGTTGATGAGTATATTTCCAATTTGAGAAAAACAAGGTTGTTCAGGGATGAACGATGACAGTTGTACCACATTTTGATATGATTTATCGTATAACAGATAGTTCATGTATAGGTTCTAACCGAGCAAAGAATACATTGAAGAAAGTTTGCAGTTGTACCACAATGGGAAGGAACTTAAGGGCACTGAGCCCTACACTCCACAATAAAGTGGTAGATTCTATGTCACTTATCATTTACCACAATAATAAAAGACGTACTCCATGGTTTATCTTTTCTGGAGAAAGGAGAAGAAATTTAAGTTGATTTCAGCTAAAAAGTTTCCTGGCTGGACAAGCTGCCCAATGATAGAGTTTCCTCCCCTGGGTCAGGCAGTGTGCTCAGAGCTAGAAACACACTGGCAAACAGGAAGTCACAGGCCCTACCCTTAAGAGGCTCAGGGTCCAGCCCAATGGTTCTCCAACTTTGGCGGGCATTGGCACCCTCTGGAGGGGGTGGGTGCTTGGTGCAGCTTGGAGACGCTGGTCTTGGGATGCCCACAACCCATAGCACAGGCCTGGTTTGAGTCCTGGCTGCTCCGCTTCCAATCCAGCTTCCTGCTCATGTTCCTGGGAGATAGCACAAGATGGCTCAAGGGCTTGTGTCCCTGCCACCCAGAGGAGAGACTCAGACTGAATTCCTCTTCCTGGCTTCAGCCTGGCCCTGCCCTGACTGTTGCAGGCATTTGGAGACTAAATCCAGCGCAATGAAGATCTATCTCTGTCTTACTGCATTTCAAATAAAGATGAAATTAAATACATCAGAGAAACCTCCTGTAGGTCTTACTAAACACAAATTGCCTGACCCCACCCTCAGGGTGTCTGGACTGGAAGTCTGGACTGGGGCCCGGGAAGCTGCCTTCCTGGCAAGCTCGTGGGAGACACCAGTAATGCTATTCCAGGGCAACTCTTTGAGCAGCCCTAGTGCAGAGACGGGAAGTGCAGGAATAGGAGCCACTTCAATGAAGCGCAGCAGGTGCCATCATGAGCATCCACCTAGGACATATGCCAGAGCGCTGGTCTGTGCTGCGAGAGGTCAACCCCAGCCTTTCCCAGGCAGTGGAATAGGAACTGAAATCTAAACTTAGACCCCCGGGACATGGGGGAGTGAGTCAGGAATGGTCCTTTCCAGGTGGGGCGTGCAGTATCTGCAAAGGTCTGGAGGCGAGAATGCACACAGCTGCTCTTCGCATTGCAAGTCGTCCTGCATCATAGGAGGTCAAAGGATGATGGCGAGGATGGGGAGTGAGGGAGTGAGAGGTACAGTACATCGTGGAAGGCATAAAGAAGCCTAGAGTTCACGCTTAGGGAGCAGGGAGCCAGCCTCAGCCACCATTGCAGCATTAGAGGATCAAAGCTCCAAGAACTATGGTGAGCCCACCATCTTCATGGAGGGCTGAGCTCCAGCAGGGTCACGCCCGAGGGGTTAGGGAAAGCGGCACTGGCTGAGGCCCCTCTGATTCTAGGATCACCCAATCAGACCAAAGCTCAAGCTCCCTGGAAAGCTTTTTGCTGCCCAAGGAGCCAGAGGTCAGAGTCGTGCAGGTCCACAGTGCTGTCAATACAGTAGCCTGGGAGGCCATTTTAAAAGGAATTGGGGCTGGCGCTGTGGGGTAACGGGCAAATCTGTGGCCTGTGATGCCAGCATCCCACATAGGCACTGGTTCGTGTCCCAGCTGCTCCACTTCCAATCCAGCTCCCTGCTAATGCACCTGGCAAAGTAGTGGAAAATGGCCCAAATACTTGGGCCCCGGCACCCACATGAGGGACCTTGATAAATCCCCTGGCTCCTGGCTTTTCCTGCCCCAGCCCCAGCCATTGCAGCCATTTGAGGAGTAAACCAGCAGATGGATGATTGATCTCTCTATATATATATGTTTCTCCCTCTCTCTGTAACTCTGCCTTTCAAATAAATAAATCTTTTTTAAAAAAGTGATTAACTAAAATTTACTTAAAAGCCAGTACCTCGGTTACACTTCCCACGTTTCAAGTGTTCTATGGCTATGTGTGGCTAGCACCTAGAAACAGGAAGCTTTTGGGATCAGCTCTGTGGCGTAGCAGGTGGAGCTGCTGCCTGCAATGCTGATATCTCATATGGGTGCTGGTTCACGTACTAGTTGCTCCACTTCTGATTCAGCTTCCTGTTAATGCACCTGCGAAAAGCAGCAGAGAATAGCCCGGATACTTGGGTCTCTGACACCCACATGGGAGACCTGGAGGAAACTCCTGGCTCCTAGCTTCAGCCTGGCTCAGCCCTGGCCATTGCAGTCACTGAGGAGGGAATCAACAGATAGAAGACCTCTCTGTCTCTCCTTCTATGTAGCTCTTCCAAATAAATAAAAGAAAAAAATTTTAAGGTTGCTTTCCTCATCACAGAAAGTTCTACTAGACAGGTCTGGACCAGGAAAGAGAAGCAGGTAGGTTGGATCTAAGACTTGCTAGGAATCTTGACTTTATTGTCTTCAGCCAGCAAGCAGGGGTGGGTGCTATAGCACAGTGGTTAATCTCTGCTTGGGATGCTGGCATCCCTTATGTAAGTCTCTGGGATCAAGTCTAGTCTCCACTTGCAATCCAGCTTCCTGCTAATGTGCACCCTGGGAGGCAATCGGTACAGTCCCTGCCATGCATGTGGGAAACCTGGATAGAGTTTTTGGCTCCTGGCTGCAGCCTGGTCTAGTCCCTCTAAATTGATTTTTTAAAATCTAGAGTAGAAACATAACTATGGCCGGCGCTGTGGCATAGCGGGTAAGACTGCTGCCTGCAGTGGCAGCATCCCATTTGGGCGCCAGTTCAAGTCCCTGTTGCTCCACTTCCGATCCAGCTCTCTGCTATGGCCTGGGAAAGCAGTGGAAGATGGCCCAAGTCCCCGGGCCCCTGTACCCTCATGGGAGACCCGGAGGAAGCTCCTGGCTCCTGGTTTTGGATCAGCACAGCTCCAGCCAATGCAGCCAATTGGGCAGTGAACCAGTGGATAGAAGACCCCTCTCCCTCCCTCCCTCCCTCTCTCTCTCTCTCTCTCTCTCTGCCTCTTCTTCTTTCTCTGTGTAACTCTTTCAAATAAATAAATAATTCTTTTAAAAAAAAGAAAAATAACTAAGAATTCCTCACAATAAATACTCAAGCTACAACTGTGCTAGATATCACTTTCCTAAGGGGATCTAAGGAATACATTTTTAAGCCACTAAGAATCCCAGAATCATACTTATTCTCCAAAGTCATCTCCAACCCTAAAAATCCCTGGCCAAGGGAACTGAGGGAGGGAAAAATACACCACAGATTAAAATACTGAAAGGCCATTTTTCCTGCTTATGTGTCCAAAAAAGCCAAGCTTTTAAAGCTTTCTCTATTGTGTATTTCACCTCCAAGTCAGGATGCAGGATTCAAAATATTGCATTGCTAATCCTTACTCTGACTACAAAAGGCAGAAAGTGGTGGCTTGCCAAACCCCACGCCGAGGACAGGAATGGAAACTGATGCAAGGAGGAAGTGAGTGATGCTGTAACCCGAAACACACCCTGGAGAAAGGTTTAACCCTCGGCCGCCTCCACTCCTCACTCCTCCCTTCTCTTCCTTGTAGATAGAAATCAACTTTCCTCGGGTTACAATACAAGAGCCTTCTCAGGTCTGCCCTGAGCCACCTCAAACCACCAGGGATGGGAGACCACATATTCACCAGTTCCTGCTTCAGTCAGAATCAGGACCAACCGGCAAGGAACGCAGTGAAAGGCCCCTTGGGAGCACCTCACCTGGGGCACAGCAGGAAACAGCCAGACTGCACCAATCCAGGAAGCAACCGGCTTGGGCCCTCACTCACAACCACACATGCACCACTCTAAATTGATTTTAATTATCTCAAATGCTTGGGGATAATCTCAAAGGACAGGAGACAGCCACAGAGGACCCTGGAGTAGACAGTGGAGCTGGCAAGGGAGAAGAAAACCTCATCAGACGCATTGCAGACACACCAGCAAACAGCATCTATGATCCAAGAACTTAGCTGTAATTCTGATTTAATAGTGAATTACTGATAATACCAGTTAGTTAGCATTTATTGAGCTTGTACTACACTTGACAAATACAAATGTATTTTAAGCGCAAAGGCACGGGGGTGTGTTTGGGCCAACAGTGGAGACACTGGTCCCACGTCAGAGTGCCTGGGTTTGATTTTCAGCCCTGGCTCCTGACTCCGGCTTCCTGCTACTGCTGACTCCAGGAGGCAGTGGTGATGGCTCAAGTCATTGAGCCACCCTTATGAGACACGTGGGTTGAATTTCCCGGCTGCCAGTCTTAGCCCTGGCAGTTGTGGGCATCCGGGGAGTGAACTAGGGGGGTGATCTCTCTGTCTCCTCTTATCTCTGTCTCTCTGATGAGTTTTTGTTAAATGGCCTCAGAAACTCAGTCATGGGATGTCACCATGCTTCGTCTCAGCTACATCACAACGTGAGATGCAGGCTTCCTTTCTTCCCTGCAGCCAGCCCACCAAGAGTCCAGTTTCTCCAGCTGAAGACGCTGGACCTGCCCCTGACGGGAGGGAGGGAAGAGGAGGCGGTGACAGTCTGACCCGAGTCCCTGAGGCACTGCTCCCTTCTACGGAGAGCGCCTTGGACGTCAAAAGGAGGAAGCCTGAACTTAGCGCTGGTTACTCGTGTCGGAGGACCACGATGGAACTCTTTCCCACCATTCCTTCCAAAAACCAGAACAGTGCTATTTCCTGAGGAGACAAGCTCCCCATGAGGATTCCCTCCCACATCTGGCTGATTTCATAAAGCATGACACGGCTCCCGCTCTGTGCACTGGCGTGGCACCTCCCTTATTAGGAGACAATCCTGTCCTCCCTCATCCCACAGTCCGCCTTCTTGGTAATTCCCCCATGAGCCGAGTTGGCCAACTTTCCCTTACTCAAGCTTTCAAACTTCAGGCCTGGGAGTTATTTTTAGGCATCTTCACTTCCAGAGCCAACTGCAGAGTTTGCTTCTGATAAGCGGCGAGCAGGGAGCAGCGCCCGGTGACTCACTTTGGTCACACGGGTGGCAGGGGCTCTGCTCAGCGGCCGTGTCCCGCTCAGAACCTCGCTGTAATCCCTGTAATCCCTGACCTTGGAAACCAGTGAGCTGATCAGTCTCTGAAGATATGAGTCCTATCGAACAAGATAAATTAGTTTTCCAGTAACGTCAAGGGGCGCGCACAGCAGTGAGGTTGGCAAAACCAGAAATGCCACATTCAGGAGGGAGTGCAGCCCAGATGATAAACACCTGGCAGGAAGCTCGCTGGCTCTGCCTTTAGCTGGGAGACAAGGCAGTTCCCACCAGAACTGCTCTGAGAGAAAGCAATAACCAACAGATGGCTCATTCGGCAAGCAGGTCTACAACGCTGATTCAATCTGAGCGTTCGTATTTGAAAAGATTTGTTTATTTGAAAGACAGAGTTAGAGACAGATCTTCTATCCCCTGGTTCATTCCCCAAATTACCACAGTGGGCAGAGCTGGGCCAGGCTGAAGCCAGGAGCCCAGAACTTCATCAGGGTCTCCCATGTGGGTGGCAGGGGTCCAGGCACTTGAATCCTTTTCCATTGCTTTCCCAGGTGCATTAGCAGGGAGCTGGATCAGAAGTAGAGCAGCCGAGACTCGAACCAGTGCTCATGTGGGATGCTGCTATCACAGGCAGCCACACGACCCGCTGCACCACAACATCGGTGCAACACTTTTTGAGCAAATGCTCAACTGGCAGGTTCTTGACAAATATTCCAAAGTCCAAAACAACCCCGAATCTGAAACATTTCTGATTCCACATTTCCCATAAAGGGTACTCAACCTGTATTCCGAAAAAGTGTTTTATACTGGCTCACCCTAACCTACACAATGCTTTCTAGCTTCCTTTAAGTTAGGCTAAGAAAAGACAAAACAGCTAATCACAAGAACCCTCTCCAGCTTTCCGAGGTGGCATCTGTAATTCTATGACATCACCGCTTTCTGAAAGAGCTAAGAAGGATCACAAGGGACGAGCCTCTGAGAATATGAAATTCTCCTGCTTGCTCTTCTACCCCCCAAGAAGCTGATGCAAGAAACAAACGATGCGTGATACAAAGTATAGAAAGAGATAAGGTATACAGCAGGCATCAAGCATAAATGAACTAGGGGCCCCATCCTCATATGCCTGCAGTCTGTGCAGCACTGTGACGGGGGCTGTCCAATTCATCACGCCTGCTGCTGGCTGGAGGGTCCAGGACAGCAGTCACCTGCCTGTGACGGCCAGGGAAGCACGGGGGGAAGGGGTGGTGAGTTCAGCCAGGACACAGTTGGTTGGGAGACCGGAAGTGAGACGAGACAGGCTTTTCAAGAGAGGCACCCCATTGGTAAAATTCTCAGTAGCTCCGAAGTCCACAGGACTAGTTCCAAGTTACCCCGGGGCAGGCAGATGAGGGGTGAGGAAGAAGATGGTTGCGAGAGGCTGGAAAGAGGACTTGGGCAAGGCTGGGAAGGTCACGCATGTTAGGAGCACTGGGGTGTGCACGCTGTCTCTTACGCGTGGGACAAATGTCTTCTGAATGTGACACGTCCTTAGCAGCCCACAAACAACAAGGCTCCTGCTCCCTGAAGCTTGAGTCTGGTGGGGGAGGCAGACAGGAGTCCAGCCCGCTGGAGTATTTATACCAAGAGGCAGAAGTAAGAGACTGAGGACACAGAGCAGGGCCGAGAGGCTGGGGAGGTGCCACAGAACAGATGGGCTGTGCACGAGGTCAGGAGCACCAGCAGAGGTGATGGACTTGGAGAGCAACGGGCTAGCAACTGTCTGTGCAAAGAGCCTGGGGCCACCCAAGCAGGAGCTGTCTCGATCAGATCTGCACTTCTGAACTGAGAACCTTGACTCCAGGAAGAGAGGGTGCCGAGCTACAGCCCAGACAGGACTGCGGAAGGTTCTTACTCTCCCCTGGCCAAGCGAGGGTCAAGACAGAGCTCACAGGCAGGGCAAGCAGAGAGGAGGGGGTGACGGCAGCCATTCCAGAGGCACAGGCAACAGAATTCCATGGCCGTTCACCCGGGCAGGGGCCCCAGGACAGAAGATGAGGAGGATACCTGGCGTCCAGCTCGAGTGACCGGGGCTCTTGCTGAATACCAAAGGTGTCCCCAGTCCCTGCCTTTTTGGCCCCAGCATTCTCTGTGCTTACTTAGCATTTTGTCGGAGAGGTGGGTGGCTCCCCTGAGGAGAGACATCAAACTTCAGGCGCTACTCAAACTCAACCCAAACAGAACCTCTCACTTTGCCCTCTCCTGCCCATTCACCCAGGGCTTCCTCACCTGGAGTCCCCTCCGAAGTCCTCTTTCCTCTCGCCCGCACCCCAGCCATCTGCGTGCCTGATCAGCTCTACCTGCTGACGTCCCCAGAATCTCCACCCCTGCCGCCCACCCGGCTGCTGCCCACCAGCTGGCACCTGCTCTCACCCCTCCACCCCCCCCCCTCCCCAATTCAGCCCAGAAGGGAAGCAGCCGGGTTCTCTGAGCGGTGAATGAAGCTCACGGGACTCCTCGGCTCCCAGCTTACAATGCACCCTCAATGGGGCAGCCCCAATCTGCCTGCTCTTATGTCCTGTGTCCTCACCCACCTCAGCCCCTCCCTGGGGCCACACAACATCAGGTCCCGGGCCTGGAAGTCTCTCCCAGCAACCCTAGGGCTCAGCCCCATCACCCCTACATTACAATCCTACAGCCCCAGCCTTGTGGATTCTGCCACACTCTTCCCCAGTGTCTCCCGAGCACTTCCCATCTCCCAACAGCCTGTGGTATGTTGACTGTGTCTCTTCCTAGAGGACCACACTCCCTGGGGGAAGCAACATGGGTTTCCCCTGCTCAGATTTATCCCCGACACTTGAGACGGAGCCCAGCACCCAGGATCCCATAGACATCTGCTGAGTGAAAGGTCGCCATATTAAATAGGCCCCTCACCTCTGCTACAGCTCCTGCTGAGTTGTCTGCCCTACAGCATTTATTGCCAATGCATGACAAACGACAAGCCCCTGTGTGAGCGTGTTCATTCTCTCTGCACGTGACCGTGCAAGCTCTGTCAATGCAGGGGACTTGGTCTCGCCTTCTGTGCTGTATCCAGAACAGCTAGGTCAGTGCCTGGCTCTCAGTGAGTACTCAAATATAGACGGGGCGGGCGGCGGGGAATGGGGAGGAAAGAAAGAGGGAGCGAGAAAGAAGGAAGGGGGGTGAGGGTGAGGTTGAGAGAGAGAGAGAGAGAGAGAAAGGCAGGAAGAATGGGGAGGGAGGAAGGACAGACAGAAAGAGAGAATGATGGATGGATGGCCTCTCACCCCCTAAGTGCAGGGTCACAGGTGAGTTGGCCCTAAGAGGCTTTTCTACCTAGAACCAGAGATCCGGCCAGGGAACAGTGAAACGATGGAACATTCACTTGTAACCTATGCATCCCTGCACTGGCGCAGTCAACGTGGAAAAGACCGTCTCAGGGTGAACAGCGTGCATTGGCCTCCAACTGAAGGAAGCGTAGGTCCTGGCACAACAGGCGCCATCATGATCCGTAGATCGCTTTCCCTACAGGTGGAACAATAAATAACAGGGATCGGCCAAGCTCGTTACCTGGCACAACCAACCGGGGAGCAGACTTGATGATTCAACGCCACGCAGAGCCCATCCTGCGCGCTAAGGAAACAAAACCTCATGTGTGCTTGGTGGAGCTCTGCCCGGCTACTCTTTCACCTCCATTGTGACTCGCTTGGCACAACGCCTGCCATTCTAAAGGTAATGATTGTAATGACGACAGCACCTCAGCTCCCAAGTCACCTTTCTTCTAGCCGTCTATTCTTTTCAGCGTCTCCTACGCATGAGGCATCCTCCAGTCTTGAAAGGTATTTTCGATACTGGGGGAGGAAGGATCACCTTCAACTTGCAGAAAGAAAACCGAGACAGGTTTAGGATGTGTGGCACAGGCTTCAGGGCCTGCCTGGCAAGGAGTCTGCTCTTTTGCTGGTAGCTGGGGTGCCACCTACACCGCAAGCCAGTTGTCCGGGTCTGCTCCACTGGACAGTGGGAGAAGTGGAGGGAACCACAAGCTCTTTGCTTTGCTCTCCACATTACTTTCCTGGTGAACCCAGAGTCACTGTGGATCCTTAACAGTGACCAGGGGAAGCCAGTCACAATAAAACAAAGCCATGTTCACGATGCATGGGGTTCTTGGGGAGTGACTGGCTAGAAATGACTGGAAGACGAGGCTGGCACGACTGTCCGGGCCTCTTTTGTAAGACAGACGTCTCCTTTCTCAGAGGTCCACAGCCCCCTCCTCACGGAAGCAGGTGAAGGGCGGTGCCTGGGGAGGTTTCCAGTCCCGTCGCCCAGGGACAAGGACACAAAGCGCAGCTCTGAGCCCTGCTCCAGCCCTCTCACCACGCGGCGTTTCTTTCCAAGGTTTTCCAGCTGTCTCCTCAAGTTCCTTTCTTTATTTGTAAGTTTTGTTGACTTTATGTGACATAATTGTACCCATTTATGGGATACAAAGTGGTTACCAATACGGGTACAAGCGATCAAGTCAGGGCAGCAAACATTGATTTGAGCTGGGAACCCTCCAGCTCCTTGTGGTTACCCTGAGGCGTCTACCACGTTGTTGTGGATGGCAGTCACTCTACTGCGCTAGAACATGCTAGAACTTACTCCTCCTTGAAGGTTCCTCAAATTAATTTCTGAAGCTGGGAGCAGAATCCAATGGAGGAAAACCTTGAAAAAGTTCAGTCTGTTGTGTTGTGTGCCCATCATACTCCTATACAGACAGTATTCCACTGTTACTGGGTTTGAGGAGAAAAAAGAAATGTGCACACAGGCATTTGCAAATGCGAAGACTTTCTCTAGAAAGCAAAGCCATGAACAAGTAGTGGCTGGTGCCTCCGGGGAGAGGACCGGGGTAAAACGAGGCAGGAAGTGCCATCTTACACTTGATACCCTTGGTGCCTTTGGAAGACGGTACCGTTCGCATGGACTACCTACTCAAACAGACTCAAAACCACGATCCCATGTGGGGCCAGCACTGAAGCTCGGGAAGTCATTTTGTTGGAGCCCTTCATGGGGAAATGACGACACTAAGGGTCTCCCCCTGGGAGCACCAGCGATGCTGGAGAACTGAAGAGCTCACTAGGCCAAGGAGCCCCCCCAAAGGCAGGGGACACTTCTTTGTTGTCCCCTAAATCTTCGTCCTCACATGAGTGATCTACTTCTGCCTGACAAAACACTCCAGAAAGTAGCAGTTTAAAGACACAAGGATTTATTGGTTTTGGGAGCCCAGGACGCTGGGCATGGCTCAGGGACCCTCTCAGACAGGCTGCAGCCACCTGCAGGCTTGCCTGGGGAGGACCTACTTCCAGGCTGCTGGCTGGAGGCCACCAGTATTTTCCTGCCTTCTGCGTCTTCCCACGGGACAGCTCAGAGCCTCGCAGCTGGCTTCTTTTGGAGCACACAAGAGCCAGAGAGAGAGCTCAAGCAGGCAGGAGTAGGGTCTTCTGTCCCCCACCCCGGAAGTGACCTCCTGTCACTGCGGCCATATTCTAGCCACCAGGAAGGCCCTCCGAGGCCTAGCTCTCCCTTAAGGGGACAGAGCCACCCAGAAATAGAAGCAGCCACAAAGTACACTTGACTAAGAATCCGGAGACACTTCAGCTGGAGCCCAAGTTTGGTCAAAAGTAGCGTGAACAGACTCCGATGGGACAAACGTAAGAGACTCCGATGGAACAAACGTAAGAAGTCCAGTGGTACACGTGGAAACCAGAAGCGCAGCACAGAATCCTAAGTGCACGTGGACAGCACAGGGAAGCTGCCAGAAGTGGCAAAAACCAAACGCAAAATGAACTTTTACAATCCAAAGTTGGCATCGGCTGTGATCTGATGTTCAGTTTTTATGTTAACAGCACTAGCGCATCTATCTTATCCTGTGTGATTAATGAATATCAACTTGCCTAATAAAAGAAGGAAGAGGAACAGTGTTTCTCCTTCTGGGAAACCTGGGATAAATTAACCCAGCAGATCAATGCTGGAGTGCAGAAGTTGGGGGAATCTCCTGGCCTTAAAGGCCGGGTTCCCAATCGTCATGACGTATTTGATTATTTTGAACTTCAAAATTCACAAGTTTGTCTGTATATGCAAAGTTATTTGGGAGAGATCAAGAAGAGAGGGAAGTTTTTCAGACCTGAAGTTGGAAAAGTTACTGTCATCTCTCCTTCGCTGGAATACATCCGCGCACCATGACATCTTTTAAAATCCTTTAAACATGGAAATGCGGAAATTCATGGTTACTCTAAACATAGCCGAAAATTTTACAGGATTTGTTCAGTTTGAACAAAGAGGCATTGGGCTTGGCTCCCAAGTCCTTCGGCACAGCTGTGAGTCACATCCTGTCGTGTGTTCCATATGGGAACAGCTTCGGGAATTTCACAATTGAAACTCCAAGGCTGGCTGCCAACTCCTTCAGCGCAGGCCGTGGAGGGACCGGGGAGAAAAGCAAGCTGTGGGGAAAGGGGGTCCCAGTGCTGTGGCCATCAGGATGCCGAGAGCCTGGCAGGTCCACTCAGGGCCACAGGGATTTCCTTTAAAGGCCAACACATGCAGCTGGTTCAGCCTTCCGTTTTTGCAGACAGAATCTCTTAGCTTACTTGTCTATAGCAAGAGTGGCTGCCCAGTGGACCCAAGATCGAGAATGGTGTGTGTAAAAAGCTTAGCTTCCCCTGCCGACTGTGACTAACAGAAGACAGCGTTTTGCACCTGGCCTTTCTTTCTCTCTTCTTCTGGCACACACAGCCCTTCTTCCACTCACCAGTTGGCAAACCACCTCTGAGTGCTCAGGAGTCCGGTCCCCATAGCCACGTCCCCGGGCCTGTCACCATGTGGTCACCATCCGCATCTTGGCAACATGTGCCTGGCTGCTCTCACGGGCCAGCTGCTGCTTACGGTTCATCCAAACAGACCTGAGAGCGCACACCCATCAGACAGAGCACCCAAAAGCAGGCCTTCCATGCCGACACGTCTGCTTCAGAATCACTCAGAACTTTGGACAGAGCAGGGCAGGACCTGGGAAGCTTGACTTTTGCCACGACTCTCGTTGTGATTTGGGTGAGCAGCAGCAGCTCTGGGCTAAGGCGTGCTGTGAACGTCTGCTCTTGCCAACAGGTGCTCGCTCTGGCCCTATCTTATTCTGAGGCTGCTTCATCTCCCCGCTGTGGAGTTTTGTGGAGTGGTCACGGCACGACAAAGTGGTTAAAGTCATAGAAACAAAACCACCTAGTGTGGAGCTATCAGGGCTCTTGGAGAAAAATCTGCAAAGTCTTTATTTTCACGAGAAGGCTCGAGAGAGCTCAGAAGAGTTAGGAGCAGTGACTGGTGCTGCTCTACCTAGTGTCCTGGGCCTCTGTGTTCCTGGCTGCGAGGCGGAAACGACTGAGTGAACGAATTCGTCATTGAATCCCTACTACACTATGGACCTTAGAGATAAAGCAGACGTGGTGGTCCCCCCACTGTATCTCAGAGGAAGAGAACCTTTGACAGGTGGTCAGACATGGTGGAGCAGGCATTTGATGTGGTTAAGATGCCACATGGGATGTTTATATCAGTATCAGAATGTCTGGTTCAAGTTTCAGCTCCTTCACTTCCGATCCGGCTTCCTGTGAATGAGGCAGCAGGTGTTGGCTCAAGTACCTGGGTGTCTCTGCCATCCTTGTGGGACACCTGGATGGGGCTCCTGGTTCCTGGCTTCTTCCTGGCCCAGCCCCAGATGTTGCAGGCCTCTGGGGAATGAACCAGCAGACGGCAGCTCACCCTATCAGGCCAAAGCATGCTGCAGCAGGATCTTACACAATGAAAAACAGAGCAAAAGGGTAGCAGGGGCTAAGGTACCCTGTACTCTTAGAGAAAATGAGGTAGTGTTTTGCCATCAGCAAATCACCGCATGGACATGGGTTACCAAATGACTTCATCCAGCCACCAGAGCTGCTACATTACAGAATCCCACTCAGCGTCTAAGTTCCAGCACTCGCTCATTCCGTCACTTTCCCCATAGGTTTATTATAGATGTTTCCACAGACTCAAGAAATTTTTGATACACTGGAAGACATCCTATCCTATGGAAGGTCTACTCCCACACTGTCTGCCTTCCAAGCACTTCTCTGTCTTGTCTCCGCAGCAGGATCACCCCAGGGGTACCCCAAGTTGGTTAATAAGTTTGATTGTGCACACTTGAGAACCTCATTTATTGAAAGACCAACAACAAATGGCACCCTCCCCTGAAACTCCTGTCATCTCTGGTTTTATGAGCCTTTAAGAAGGCTCCAAATAATGTAAAGTCTATATTTAGTGGTGGTTCTCTTAGAAAACTGATTTACCCTCTAAATGACAACTGGCTTGGGGTCATTCTTCTTTTCTGAAGACACAGCGGCTGGTGGCATACAGAGAGGGTCTTAGAACTAAGACAGGTGACTGAGATGATCGCTCAGGCTAAAATTCTCTACAAGAGGGCAGATGTTGTGGTGCCGTGGTTAAGATACCGCTTAGGTTATCCACACCCCGTATCAGCGTGCCTAGTTCAAGTTCTAGTTCTCCACTTCTGATCCAGCTTCCTGTAAATGTGCACCCAGGGGGAGCAGCAGCTCAATACCTGGGTCCCTGCCACTCACATGGGAGACTGGGAATGCAGTCTTCTAACCTCAGCCTGGTCCGGCCCTGGCTGTTGCAAGCATTGGGGGATTGAACCAGCGGATGGAAGGTCTGTCTCTTTTTCAAATAAATGAAAATGCTCTACCAGAAACTCTAAGATATGTATCGTGCAGATACGGGGGATGGTAGAGTGCGATCATGGGTAAGATAGTATTCAGGTGGTTTGATGTTTAGTAGAAACACGGGTGTACTTGCCGTGACCCACACATCAGAGTTGACACAAATGGCTTAACAAATGAGTTATTTCCTAACTGCATTTCATTGAATAATACAAGGCCCAAGGAAAATGAGAACTTCAAAGATATCAAATATGGGCCGGCGCCGCGGCTCAATAGGCTAATCCTCTGCCTAGCGGCGCCGGCACACCAGGTTCTAGTCCCGGTCAGGGCACCGGATTCTGTCCCGGTTGCCCCTCTTCCAGGCCAGCTCTCTGCTGTGGCCCAGGAGTGCAGTGGAGGATGGCCCAAGTGCTTGGGCCCTGCACCCCATGGGAGACCAGGAGAAGCACCTGGCTCCTGCCTTTGGATCGGCGTGGTGCGCTGGCCGCAGCACACCAGCCGTGGCGGCCATTGGAGGGTGAACCAACGGCAAAAGGAAGAGCTTTCTCTCTGTCTCTCTCTCTCACTGTCCACTCTGCCTGTAAAAAAAAAAAAAAAAAAAATATATATATATATATATATATATATAATATGCCTGGTAAGATGCTATCTTGAATGAAGCCATATGAAGACGTCTAAAAAAAAAAAATAAGAATGGAAGACAACAGAAGCCATCTCTACGAGACAACGGAGCTTGTCTTCCCCGGGTCTCTGCATCTTTGCTTCTCAAAGAGGGCTCTGGGCCCTGCAAGGTACGTTGCTTGTTAAACATGGAGAATTTCACCACCAGCCAAATCCAGCACCCACATCTTGACAAGATCCCCAAGAGATTCCCATGCATTTTGGTGTTTAAAAGCCACTGGTCGACACTGGGGGAGTTGATGCTTTCTGAGTGGCCCCTTCTCATGCACATGTGGACCGGGGTCAATAAGCAGAATTTTCTGAGGATTCATAACCTCAAGCATTCAGCCCAGCCATTGCAACTGGAACTTTTTATTATTTTCCAAGCCTGGGGACGCACAAATCATTCTGCAAGATAGTCCTCCACTGCAAAACCTTCTTGGGAATCTTCCAGAATAGCCCTAACCTGAGTCAGCGGCTCCCTTCTCTACACCCTACAACCTGGCATAACACGCTGCCCTCCCTCCCCAGGTCGGGTCAGCTCATCTCCATTTCACTCACCCACCCACCCACCCACCCAGCAACTACTCCTGCTAAATTGCACTGCCTTTATTCCAACAGCCAAGTGGAGTGGCCAGAGAATACCCTTAGAAGGTGACACTTGAGCTAAAAAAAGAGGAGGAGCCTCTCAGAGGAAAAGTTTTCGGCTGAGAAAGCAACAGATGGAAAGGTCCTGGGACAGGAACGGCCTCGTCACGCTCCAGAAACCTGAAGGTAAAGCAGGACAAGAATGGAATTCATGGAAGGAGGCCGGGGTCAGAGCTGGCTGGGCCCAATGAGCTGTAGAAAGGAAACAGATGTGATTTATCACTGCAAGGGTGAGCTACTAAAGGGATTTGCTGCTGGGTGTGAACGAGATCCAGGATCTGGTTGGCTGCTCTGGGTTGCAGCAGGGCAAGGTAGAAGTATAATTGTTAGCAGGCCACTGCAGTACCCAGGGAGAGGGAGGATGGTGGCTTTAACAAATCAGGTGGCAATGCAGATGGAAGTGACTGGATGGAGTCAAGGTAGAAGCAGCAGATCCCAGAGATGGATTGGAAATGGAAGTTGGGTAGAGTTTGAAAGAAAAAGGGGTCAAGGTTCAAGGCCAGGTCTCTGGCTTGGGCACCAGATAGAGAGGAATCATATACTGAACCCATGGAGGGATTTGAGCGTTTGGCAGGATGGGTGCCGGGTGCTGGGAGACCCCATGCATAGAGTAAGAAATGTCTCTCGGATAGAGTCCTACTGAATCCCAGCTCTTAAAGAGGGTTTCTACCCACTGTGGAGGGCAGAATTTCTCAAGTCCAACGGTATTGAAGTCTTTGCTGTGAGGCTGTCCTGTCCACGGAAGGATGTTAGCAGCACCCCTGGCCTCTGTCACTGGATGCCCATGGCCCACCTTGAATTGTGACAACCCAAAGTATTCCCTGAAGGCAAAAGCATCTGGGGCTGATTCATTAACAGTCATTAACAAAGCAGTCTTCTGTCTCCAGCGGTTCACAGCGAAACCACAGTAAGGGTTCTACAAATCATTTTAACGTGCTCAGGTTCTGGCTTTGTTGATAAGCACCACAAATTGATGCAATAAAACTTGACCTAGTAATAAGCTCAACTTTGCTCCATCCAGCAGGAAATAATTGGAATTATACCAACTAGACACTTGTTAAGATCTTGAAAACTCTGTATCCTTTGTCTCAGCAATATAAACCCCAAATAGAACAGTGAGAATGTAGCTGTTTTTCCCTTGCATGCAAGTATTTCTTAGCTCAGAGTTCTAGAACAGTCTAAGAGTTCCCAAGTATCCTTTGCAAAAAAGACCTCTAACCCAGACCAAGATGTCACAAGATTGCCTTTTTTCTGGAGTAAGTACTAACTGACAAACAAAAACAAATCCCTGGTATCTCCAGGTATTTGCATAAGTCTGGCAAAGTTGATGCGCAATATATTTTTGTTTGTTTGTAGCTGTCTACTAAGCTGTAAGGTCTAACAGCTCAGTCACTCTCCTCTGGCGGCTGATTAAAGGAACAAAACCATCAAATGCATTGAAGAAGGCCCCTGTGGGTTTTGGTATTGCAGGATCACCACAAAAACAGCCAACAACTGTTGTTGCCCAATGCCTTCTCGCTCATAAAACATGCCTGTAACAATGGCAGCTAATGCCCATGACAGCCAGTGTGGAAAAGGCGTGATTCTGACTTCACTGTGCCGTATAAAAGCATAGCACAGCTACTACAAGTGAAACACTGGGCCGGGCTCTGCACTGCGGCGTGAGGGCCCTTGGGGCGGTGTCCTTCTGCCCAGGTGGCATGGCAGCCCTGTGCAAACACAGGCAAGGAGATCAGCAATGACCATGTCATTGGGGTGCCCACACCCACGCTGCTTCTCACCTGTGCTAGTTCACGGTTCGGCAGGAGTCTAACATGCCCCGCCCCTTCCTGCCTTGGCCAGATGCGAGCTCAGAACCCCACTCATCAAACAGCTCCAGGAGCCAGGCATTTGGCACAGTGGTTAAGACGTCATGTGGATGACCAAAGCCCACAGTTGAGGGCCTGGGTTCGAGTCCTGGTTCCACTCCTAACTCTAGTTTCCTACTAATGCAGACCCTGGGAGGCAGCAGGTAATGACTCGAGTGCCTGGGAGACTCAGACTGAGTCAACTGGCTCAGGCATTTGGGGAGTGAACCCGTGGATGGAAGATCTTTTTCTGTCTCTCTTTCTCTGCCTTTCAAATACATTTTGAAAAATTTAAATAAAAAACTTTTAAAAGCTATAGGAACCCAGTTTGAGTCAGGTTTAAAAAAGAAAAACTAAGCTCTAGGCCAAGGGGCCCTCAGCCTAGGGTTGGCTTCAGGATCACCTGGATGGTTTAGCAGACACCGACTACTGGGTCCCACCCGCACATCTGTGGAGTCAGGAATCCTGGGGTGGAACCCTCCTTAGCTGACACTGCAGGTCCAGGCAACTGCTGCCTCCTCACCAGTCTTAACCCCAGCCCATTCTCTGCCCTGCAGTCACCAAATCATGTCACCCACTGCCCACAGATATGCCCTGGCTTCCGTCAGGTTCTTGGCAGCTCAGCCCTGCTCCTCAGCCCCAGCCCCTCGCCCCAGCCCTCCAGGTCTTCTGCCAGTGCTTAGAACACAGTCCAGAGCTCTCAGCCGCTCAGGGGCTTCACCTGCCGTTCTCAGAGAACGATCACTCCCCCCCAGGCTAACACTACCTTCCCATGCCTCAGGGCTCAGCTGAAGCGCAGCCTCCCCCAGAGACCCCATTTGCCACTTGAACCATGCTCAGGTGCACAGTTCAGGGACAGTGAGTCCATCCACACTGCTCACCACTACTACTGCCATGCATGTCTACAAGTTTTTCATCCCAACCTGAAGCTCTGTGTCCACTAACAGGCCCACTCCATGCCCTCCCACCCCCTGGTCAACACTGTTAAGCTTTATGTCTCGCAATGGAACTGTTCTGGGAACGCTATAGAAGTGGGATCACGCAGTTTTGTGTCCGCTTTATTTTACGTAGTATAAAGTCTTCAAGGTCGATCTATATGGCACGTATTATTATTTCCTTTCCTTTTCAGGACTGAATAGTATTCCATTGTATGGGGGTCCCACATTTTATCTACCCATTCATCTGCCAATGGACATTTGGGTTTTCCTCACTGTGGTTTATAGTAGGCCCTTATTATTCTCTTAGTGATATCTTATTTTCCTTTAAGGTACATATCAGAGTATAAGTCTAATATCAATTTGTTTTATTCCATCTCATTTGGTGTTTTGCTTTATCTCTGCCCCTCTCACTGCACCTCAGTAACCCCACAAAGTCCACAGGGAGAGGACCGTGTCTACTTTGTTCAGCACTGTATGTACCACCATCTGACACACAGCCTGGAATCCAGCAGCTATATAATAAGTAATTGTTGCACCATTGAATGGAAAAAAAAAAAAAAAAACAATCCTTAGGCTACCAGTCTTTGACCCACATACTCTATGGACTTTGTACACAATTGTGAAGGTAACAGATCAACGCACACGTGCATATATGTGTTTAGTTCTCTGGGCAAAAACAATGCCCTTTTTCACAGGGAGGCCCATCAGTTTGCGACCAGCACACATTTCTATAGGCTGTGTGTTTTTAAGAATGCAACACATTGCAAAAGCAATGAGAGTATTCATCAATATAAAAAAATTAACCATGATGAGTGTTATGACACGGAAGACCCTTGGAAAAAAAAAAGGAAGACCCTTTTTGCTAAATGCAAAAAGTCAATACAGAAGACCACACGCTGTGTAATTCCACATACACAAAATGTCCAGGAGAGACGAACCCATCAAGACAGAAGTAGGGCAGATGTTGCCAGGGCTGTGGGGAGAGGGCCCGCTAACGAGCACAGGATGTCTTTCTTGTGAGATGGGAAGGTTCTAGAATAGATTATGGTGATGGTTGCACAAGTCTGTAAAATTCTTTAGAAACCACTGAACTGCGCTCTTTAAAAGGACAGATTACGAGGTACATGAATTGTATCTTGATAAAGCTGCTTGCTATGAAAGAGTGTGTGTGTGTGTGTGTGTGTGTGTAGACAGGGGCCACTTGGGGCTGCCTGTGTCTGGGGGTGGGAACAGCTCACCCTCCCACTTCGGCAAAGGACAGCATGGGGCAGCTTCCTGCTGGGAGGAGCCAAGGTGTGTGCTTCGTTCACACCATCTCCTTTCTCTTCCCCACCAAGGCACACCAAGGACACACACCAAGCTCTCTGAACCAAGACCCGTGTGTGCTGTTTGAAGAGCCTCTCCACAATCTTACAAGTGATCTCAACACAGCTCATTAAATTTACAGCATCCTCAAACTCAGATTTCCTTCTGCAATCCAGGTCCTGCCAAGAAAGTTATCTTTGGCTTCTCTCTCTCTCTCGCACACACAGACACACACAGACACAGACACACACACACCACATCTAATCTGTTGGGGAATCCCGTGCTTTCACAACCAAAGTATTGTATATTTTAAATATTTATTTAGTTCCCTCGGAGCCTCTGTTGTCTAGTCCCATCCTCCGTCTCTCAACGCAGAACCTGACACCTCACCACACACAGCCACCGCTCTGCAGGAAACTGGCTCGGCCTCCCACCTGGTCTCTCCACTAAGGGCCCTTCCCCCGGCCCACTCTTCACACAGCATCTGCAATGACCCAAGTCAGAGTGCACAGCTCCAAGGGGCGACATCCTACGCTGACTCCACCTCGCACAAGGTCAAAGCCAAAATCCCTCAAGGTCAAAGCCAAAATCCCTATGTGGCCTGGGGAGCCCTACAGGGTCTCTGCTCTCACCACCTCCTTCCCCATCCCCTACTCATTCCTTTGAAAACAGCTCATCAAACCGAGCACCTAGAGACCTTGCTCTTGATCACCTGTCCCTGCACCTGGGCGCTCATTCCCCAGATTGCCCGAGCCACCCTCCCTGCTCCAACGGCACCTTCTCAAGGAGGTGCCAGTGGCCGCTCTATGACTGTCATGTGCTCCCTTGCCCTCCCGTCCTCTATCCACCTTCGTAGCCCTTGTCCTGGCGCATAGATGCAATGGACCTATTTATTACTATCTCCCGCCCGTGTGCACTCCTGAGAATGCAGGCTCTCTCAGGACAGGCTCCATTCCCTGCCACGTATCTGGCACAGAGGGAGTGCTCCCTCAGCAGCCACTGGACGTCTGGCCAGCCGGCTGCATAACCGAGGGCTTGGTCAGAGGTTCAGATTGGTGAGGGCTCCTCCCTGTGAGAGGAGAGCGAAGCCACCTGCCATTTGAGCTGGAACTCAGAAAATGAAGCCAGTACCTACTTAGGACTATGAGGCCCAACAAAGTTTCTTCCACTTGAAGGGGTCTCTGCCCAAGTGATGCCAACGATCAAGGGCAGGTCAGATGCTGCTGTCACCCCTCAATGGCCTGGGGTTCAGGGATTCGCACGTCAGATGCTGCTGATGTCATCACCTGCACTGCCTGAGGTTCTCAAGTTGACCTTGGAAAATATGCAAATATTCACTGCCTTTCTCTATGGAAGGTGGGACGCCTACGACTGATGAAACAATTCTAAACAACCTGAGTCCAGTTGAGCTGAACATTTATCAGATCTCTGAGATCGGCCACGTTATCCCCCAAATCCTCCTGTGGCTGGGACTGGCATCTTGTGACAGAGAAGAGGAAGGACACCAAGGATGGAGGCATTCAGAGCTGAAATGTGATTTCTTATTTTTTGCTTGTTGGTTTGGTTTTGATTTTTACTTTAAAAGAAAATCCTGCTTTTTATGTGTGCAAATCCTCATCTGGCTTACTTTCAGGGCACTGCATGGAGTTTACTGTTTGCTGGCAAACAGAAGAAAAATGTCTTTAACCTGACTGATGTCTGATCATTACTAAACCCTCCTGCCTTTCACACTGCTACAGATGTAAGCCATTCTTAGGGCGACACAGAACTGGGGACTCTGCTGGGCTGCAGCCAACCTTTTGCCTTAGCTTAATTTTTTTTTTAATATTTATTTTATTTGAAAGAGAGAGAGAGAGAGAATGAATGGATATATTCCATCCACCAGTTTATTCCCAGATAGCCACAAAGGGCAGGGCTGGACCAGGCTGAAGTTAGAAGCCAGGAGCAGCATCCAGGTCTCTCATGTGAGTGCCGGGGTCCAAGCGTGTAGGCCATCTTTTGCTGCCTTCCCAGGCCACTGACAGGGAGCTGGATAGGAAGTGGAGCAGCTGGGACTTGATCCAGAGTACATATGGGATGCCAGCATCACAGACAGTGGCTTTCCTGCAATGCCACAATGCAGGCCCTGCCTTAGTTATTGTAAGAGCTACGGATTTTACTCTAAGTTGTACAATATTCTGACATTTAAGCGTTCAATTTAAAAATCTTTCAGGGTGGACATTAGTTGCAGCAGTTAAGTTGTCACTTGGGAAGCCCACATCCCACACTGGCCTGGGCTTGAGTTCCAACTTCCTGCTAATGTGCAGTCTGGGAGGCAGTTAACAGTGGCTCATGCAGCCGGGTCCCTGCCACCCATGTGCAAGACTGAGTTCCCGGTTCCCTGGCTTTGGCTTTGGTTGTTGTAGGAATTTGAGGACATGAACCAGTAAAAGGAAGCTCTCTGTGACTTTCAAATAAATACAAATTTAAGAAAAAACTGCAATCGTAGTCATGCTGGAAGGAAGGTGAGGATCGTTTCTCCACGGTGTCACCTCTGGCACCAGCTTGCGATCACCAGATTGCCAGACTGTGCGGCCGCGGCTCTGAGCTGTGACACCCTTCTCCTGCCCAGAGCAGGGTGTCAACTACACCTTGGGCCAGCTGGGTGATGAAATGACAAATGGCTGCCAGCTTCCTTAGAGAGGGTACAGGTGAAGAGACGAAGCAGGTGCTGCTGCCCAAGTGCCCCCAACTGACTGCCCTCCGGGCAGGGCTCTGTGCGCTGATCTCCAAGTGATTCTGCACAGAGCGCAGGAGTAAACAGTCCTGCTCCCTACCCATGTCCTTCATCAAAGATACATTTTGCCACACAGCTCAAAACCTCACAGGAACCGATACTCATAGCCCCGGCTCGGCTCACAGCGGCAGCCAAAGACAGACACAACCACAGAGCAGGTGGGTAGGCAAACAAAATGCAGGATGCATGGGATGGAATATTATTCAGCCTTCAAAGGAACTTCTGTTGCATGCTACACACGGGTGAATCTGTGACACCTGCTACACCTTGCGGGCATCATGCTAAGTCACAAGAGGACAAACACCATCTGATTCCACTTCATAGGACGAGGAACCTTAGAAAGGTCAAATCCATAGAGAATGAAGACAGAACAGCGCCGTGGCTCACTTGGTTAATCCTCTGCCTGTGGCGCCGGCATCCCATATGGGTGCTGGTTCTAGTCCCGGTTGCTCCTCTTCCAGTCCAGCTCTCTGCTGTGGCCCGGGAAGGCAGTGGAGGATGGCCCAAGTGCTTGGGCTCTGCACTCATATGGGAGACCAGGAGGAAGCACCTGGCTCCTGGCTTTGGATCAGCGTCGCTCCTGCTGTAGTGGCCATTTGGGGGAGAGGGGGTGAACCAATGGAAGGAAGACCTTTCTCTCTGTCTCTCTCACTGTCTAACTCTATCTGTCAAAAAAAAAAAAAAAAAAACCACAGAGCTCATCAGGGGCTGGGAATGGGGAGGAATGGGGAGAAATGGGGTTGCTGTTTCAGTGGGCCAGAGGTGCCACGTGGATCAATGAGAAAGGGCTGCAGGCAGGGAGTTGCAGGTGTGGAAGTGGATGCCACTCAACTCCACGCTTGAAAAGGGTTACAGTGGTAGGCTTGTGTTAGATATATTTTACCACAGTTCCCAGAAAAAAAAAAAAAAAACTCTCACAAAATGTACTGCATTAAGGTGAGATTATGGGGCTAGTGTTGTGCTGCCTGCAATGCTGGCATCCCATACGGGCACCAGTCCGTGTCCTGGCTGCTCCACTTCCAAGCCAGCTCCTACTAATGTGCCTGGGAAAGCAGAAGAGGATGGCCCAAGAACCTGGGTCCCTGCACCCATGTGGGAGACCCAGGTGGAGCTCCAGACAGGGCTAGTCCAGTCCTGCCCATTGTTGTCATTTGGGGAATGAACCAGCGGATGGACCATCTCTCTCTCTCTCTCCCTCTCTAACTCTGTTTTTCAAATAAATCAAGATGTCTTTTTTAAAAAAAGACAGACTGTGAGGAACTCCCCACCTCCCAAAGTTGTTCTGGTGCCAGGTTTTCACTTAATTCTCAGTCTGACTTGGCCTCACACACTTGGTTTGCCTGTCATAACGAAAGCTCTGGAAGTTGACACAGCAACTGTTAGTGCCTTACCTAAGGTTGTGCACATTTATTTTCCATATAAACAGTGCTGATATTTGCCGGGAAAAGTGCACAAAACCTGACCCATGCCAGAGGTGTGGTACAGCAAGTTGAGGTGTCCCTTGGGATGCCCACATCCCACATCAGATTGCCTGGTTCAAGTCCCGGCACTCTGCTTCCGATCCTGCTTCCTGCTAAGGTGCCTGGAAGGTAGCAGACGACACTCTAAACAACTGTGTTCCTGCCACCCACGTGGGTGGCCCAGATGGGGTTCTTGGCTCCTGGCTTTGGTCTAGCTAAGGCCTGGCTGCTGCAGCCATTGGCAAGTGAACCACTGAATTGAACATCGATCCTCTATCCCTCTGCCTTGCAAATAAATAAATAAATCTTAACAACAACAACAACAAAGAAACCTGGCAAATCTCCTCATGCAATTCAATATGTAAGCCACTCGAGCCTAATGGTTATCAATTTTCTTGCAGAGAACGTGAAGTTTTCTCCCGCACCCACAGATTGTACCCAAAGAGCTGGGAGAAGCATCTCAGCCAGTGCCCCATGCCAGCCTCGGGGTGGGGGTGGTCCCCCTGGCAGCAAGGCCGCCCCCAGGGGAGCCTGCAGAGGTCCAGCCAGGACTGCCCAGCTCAGCTCCGTGTGGGTAAAGGTTGGAAAACCGATTTCAAACACTACCTGTCCTAAGTCAACAAACCAAGACTCTGGTGGAACAAAAGCCACTGGGCAAAGAAAGCAAGCCATAAAACAGAGCCCTGCAAATAAAGGGCTGAGCCTCCAGGCAAAGGTCGGCTCCCCACAGCACAGAAGTGCCAGGCTGCTCATTCCCGTGGGGCTGGTCATGGTCTCTGCCACTGCCGGCTGACCCTGCAATCAGAGGCACCCACCCCTGCAGCCAGCTCCCTTCCCTACCCTGAGAGTGGACTCCCCTGCCCTCCCAACACAGACCCTCCACAGCTTCCGGACTCATCTCACACCTGCAAGGCAAGTTCACTGCAGGGAGAGAGTGACCACGTGCAGGAACCTTCAGAGGTGCAAGTGGCCCGCCAGGCACAGAGGGACAGCATCCACAGCAGGAAGAGGGACAATACCCAATCCACTTTCCTCCCAAAGAAGACAAACACCCCGCAGGGGAGCAAGGCTCTGTGTTAGCAACTCTGGTCCAGGCTCCCCGCCTGGAACCCACACAGGGGGCACTGACACTTTCACGAAGCCTCAAGGTTCAGAAACCACAGAGCTGTGAACATGGGATAGTGATTTAAAAACAAACAAACAGAAAAGCAGGTGCATGGGGAGAGGGGAAAGCCCAAGGGAAGGCCCAAGGGCCTCCACCATGGAGGAGGAGGAGGTAGCCGCCAGGTGGGAGCCCAGCCAGGTCCCTCTGGGCTGTGGCCGGGCCAGCACAGCCCCCTGCAAAGTCAGAGGTCGCCCAACACCCCAAGGTTCCCACGTGGACCTGGAGTTTGAGTACTTCACCCACCTCTGCGGAACCCTTTTTTTTTTGCAAATGAGCACCAATGTTTGCTGAATACTCACATGCAGAGAGGTTTCTTCTTTCCACTAGCCTGGGAGAAGGGCAATGAGGGGCTGATCAAGGACATTAAGGAGGCCTTGTCTCAATTGTCTCCTGTGGTGCCCATCGCACAGCCTCGGCAGCTGGGGCCATCCGGATCCCCTTTGCAAAAGAGGAAGCTGCAGCTGAGGTGCAGAGAGATTAAGTAACTCTGCCGGAAGCTGCTCCAAGGCCAACAGTCTCTACTTCACCGCTCTGCCCGATGGAAGCAGCTACCAAAGCTAGTTCCCACTGCTGAGACTTAAAAGTTGAAACACTTAAAAGTGCAATGCATTCGGTAGTATCAGGAAAAACATTTATCTGTTCATAAATGATCAGATGACTGAAGCTCTCTGTTTTCAAAGAATGGAAATGAAAAACAAAGACTGATGCACACACGGGAGTATATAGGCATGGGGTACTTCCAAAGTTCATGGAAAGTGCACATGACGAAGAAACTACACATGGAGTTCAAGATTCTTTGCACTAAGATAAACCCGCCTTTGCACTGCCCTTGTGTGTGTCTACACATGAGTATATGCTTTCTAGCGTCTTCATCACGCCAGTTCTTCAGGTTCACGAGATCTCAAAAGGTCTTACATTGGGTATTATTTTTATCTGCGCACAGAAGTGGGGATTCAGGAGTAACTTGTTTAACAGAGTGAAGAAGATAAGTTATCATCTTTTTTGTGTTATTAAAACCCTTCTGGCAGCAAATTAATTTCCATTTAATAAGTAACACAAGGCCTACAGGCATGAACACAAGTAATCCAACTGGGTGGTAACACTCAAACAGATCTGCAAAGTCACAAGTCACCCAAAAACACCACAAAGAAAAACTTCACGGGAGACCAATCTAGAAGTAAATGCCAAAACGAAGTGCTTGAGAAACTAACTGTAAAGGTGCCTCTCTCTGGAGAAACAGGACACGAATGGACCCAATAAAACTAGCTCTGGTACTTGAAAAGCAAGTCGCTGTCCATTCACAAGCACACAGCTTTCATCGGCAATGGTTGAAACTAGGGAGCCAAGGAAAGCAGGTAAATTAAAACCTGTCCAGTGCGGCTTACAACAAACTCAGGCAGAATTCAGACTCGGGAGGCAATGGAATATGAAAATTATACCAGACACCTGGACATCGCACTACTTTCAAAAATAGCCTAGGAAAGAAAATAGGAAATCAACACTCAAACACCTACTACAGAGAAGGGACACATAGACGTTCTTACTTAATTCTCTCAACAATCCAAAGAGGTTGAGGATAGCTTTCTGTCCCCCCAAACGAGCAAACTGAGACTTCCTCAGACATTTTAAAAATTCATCCAGGGTGGGGCAGGCGCTGTGGCGTAGTAGGTAAAGCTGCCGCCTGCTGTGCCAGCATCCAATATGGGCACAGGTTCAAGACTCAGCTGTGCCACTTCCCATCCAGCTCTCTGCTACGGCCTGGAACAGCAGTGGAAGATGGCCCAAGTGCTTGGGCCCCCACACTTACGTGGGAGACCTGGAAGAAGCTCCTGGCTTCAGATCGGCCCAGCTCTGGCTGTTGCCGCCATTTGGGAAGTGAACCAGCAGATAGAAGACCTCTCTCTCTCTGTCTCTGCCGCTCTGTAACTCTGCCTTTCAAATAAATGAATAAATCATACAAAAAAAAAAAAAAGAGAATTCATCTAGGGTGATTCAATCAGTAAGAAAAAGAACTGAAAATGGTGGGAATCACGCCCCAATGTTTCTCACTATTCCTGGCTTCAAGAGGAGGAGAAAGAGCAGGCAGAATGGCTGGAGGGATGGAAGAAAGCAAAGAAACCCCCCACACAGCGTGCAGGCCAGGTGGTGGGCTCCATCAGGGCTGACACCCACACTGAGAACCACGTCCCACATCCACCCAACCTGGCCTGAACATGCCTTGCCCTGGACCACTTCTTTCTGTAAAGCCACTTGCTTCTCCAAGTCATGATTTCAAAACCCTGATTTAAAACACACACCGCTCCCCCTGCCGCAGTCATGGGAAGGGCACACAGCGTGCGTCTTTTCCCATCCTCCAAACCCACACGGCAAGCTGGAAAGGAGCCGCAGGTGGATGCCCGCAGGTGGCATCTGGGAACCAGGTAGGAAGGAGCCGCCTGAGTCTGGTTTGTATCTTAATCACTGATACCAGGAATCCCTCAGAATTCCTGAAGCGTGGCCAAGTGCTTTGGGGAAAACGACAAATGAACGAGGCAGGAGAAAGCTTTCCTACTCAAAATTAAAACTAAAGGAGCTCCACCAGGGGAGAAAGCTGTCAGAGGCTGCAGGCAGGCGAGACTTCTCCCCGGAAAGCAAACACCTGGGACGCGGTCCTCATCTCCGCCCGGTCTGTGTGTTTAAGCAGCGCTTCATCAGGCCTGCCACAATGGGCACACACACAAGTACTCCCTAACCCATGCAGAATCAGAACCCTCCGCCTTGGGATTAGCTACTATGAGGACGCATCATTTTTAGTTTCCTTCCCCAAAGCGAGACCCTTGGTCAGGGACCTATGCTGTGTCCGGTGGTCTTCACGCATTTCACTAGCGTGGCCAGGCTCGCTTCGCCAGAGATTGGGGTGGGGGGTGGGGGGTGGTGAGCAGGGTGTAGAATTTCGAAGGCAAGGCAACCAGGAAGGTGGGAGCAAACGCTTGGACCCCGACTCGGCCGGCGAACGCAGGCCGAGGGAAACCACCGCTGGGGAGTGGGGGGCTCCCCAGGAGCATATGTGACTCGGTCCCCTGTCCTTTTGCGAGCCAGCCCCAGCCGCCGCGTGCTGCTCTCCGTCCTCCCCACTGACAGCGGTGCTGGCCCTGGGGCCCCCGCGGAGAAGCTGGGCGGACGCTCCAGGCTTTCCTTTCGCTTTAGGGAAGGAAGCAAAGTGGGGAAGTGGGGGTTAAAGCCTTCCTCCTCCCAGCAAATTGTCCTCAGCAGGCTCACGGCGAGGTGACAGCGACGGACATCAACCCGGGCAGGGAGGGAGACGGCCTGCGTTGGGAGCGACGGCCAGGAGCTACAGTCCAGCTTCCCCGCACGCATCCTGGGTTAAAGCGCCCGGGTGTCTGGCGGCGCCTGGCTCTGCGGTGGGGACGGCCGATCCCACCCCATCCCTACTCGCAGGTGCGGCCGTGGTCAGGTGCTGCGGCTGTAAGGACTTTTACCGGCACGTTGGCACAGGCTGCCAATGGGGGGCCCAGCAGAGCCCGGCCATAGAGGACTTCCAGAGGGGCAGTGGCCGCCGCAAGGAAGCCAGCAGCACTCCCGCCCCCCGACCAGGGGAACCGCCAGCCCAGCTTGGCCCCTCCGGGCTTAACCCCGGCCAAGCGTGTAGCAGACCAACCAAGCACGCAAACACCTCCCGCGAGGTCCCGCCTCCCGGCAGGTGATACTCCCACCGAACTCACAACAGCGCTGCCCCGGCCATCCGAGACTTCCCGACCCCGAAGCGGCGCAGGTTCCGGGCACCCCCACTCCAATCCCACCCGTGGGGGCTCCGCAGGCGGAGCGCGCGGATAGCTGCTGCCTCCGGATCCCCGGAGTCCACTGGTCCGGGGGCCACTGGACCCTGCCCGACTATCGGGGTGGAGGTTTCTGGGGGTCGCGACGCCGCGTCTCTCCTTACCTGGCGTTCGCTGGGCCCCGGCTGGGGCATCTGCCGGGTGCGCCCTGCTCCGAGCGCTCGCTGTGCACCTGGTCGTCTCCGCCGCCTCCCTGCCGCCGGGCCCCAGCGTTGGCCGCGGCGCTAGCGCCTCATGGCGCACGGGGGCTGGCCGGGGGCCCCGGGCAGCGTGTCCAGTTGGCGGCCGCTCCTCCGGCTCCCGCGGTACGCCAATGGCTCCCCGCCTTCCCCGCCTCGCGTCCGCGCGCCCTTCCTCTGCGGCCGCCCTTTTCCCTCCGCTCCGCGGGACCGGCCAAACTGGTTTCTCAGCTACAGGGAGGTGCCTCTCATCTCCCTCCGGCAGCCGCGGCCGCCAAGCGCGGCTGGGGCTGTGGATGGGGCAGGGGTTGGGGCTGGGGGCGGGCCCGGACGTCTGCCCTCCCCCGGTCCCTCCCCGGGGCGGAGAAGGGCTGGACGGCGAGCCCCAGGGCGGGCCCGCCTCTGTGGTCCGGGACCGGCCTCCCGCCCTCGGTGCGCCCCGGCGGCAGGTGCGCACCCCGCGCTGTGTCCCGAGCGCTGGTCTCTCCTCGCCCAGCCGGCGACCAGGCAGCTGCGGCGGCTCTGCCTCTTCACCCCGCCCCACCAGCCCGGCGTCACTTTCCCACCGCCCTCTGCCGGGTTGGCCGCAGCCTGGGGTCGGAGACAGCTCCTGGCCGGAAAGCTGGCGGGGTCGTGGCGCGCCCGGGACCTGAGCTCCCTTGGTAAGGAGAGCTGTGCGCTCTCGGTGCCAAGTCACGTTTCGGGACCAGTCACAGAAGGCGAGCCGTGGTTGCCCGCGCGGGGGGTAGGGAGAAAAACAGCACCCAGAGACTTCGAGAAACTTTTATCCTCTGCGGAGCCCAAACTCGTGCGTGTTTATAGCTTTAGGGAGAAAAGGACTTCCAGGGCCACATGTGAACTATGCGCTGCTGTTGAACATTTTGCGCGTTTCTGGCTCACCTGTTGTGGACAAGTCACAGGGATCGGAATGGAGCAAAGTCAAAGGCCTACATGTTTGCTAACAATGCAACAGGGGACATAGAACTCCTGGACAAGTGCCCGACGACCTGCAGATCAGAGCAGAGTCATCATGCAGGAGTCTGCGCAGGGGCTGAGGACGGATGATGCCCCATCTACAGGATCGGAGTTGTCTCGAGGAGAAATTCAAAGAGGGGCCTTGTGATTCGATCTTCAAGCCTATCAAAAACCCCACTGATACTGCCAATCCCAGGTACCCCGGATTTCCAATTCTTTAGGCACCTTCGTGGTGCAGACCAGGCATTTAATCTGCACGGGCCTCAGTTGCCTCCTCTGTAAACATGAGAGCGGACTAGATGGTCGCCAATGGTTCCCTCTAGCGTTATCTTCTGAACTAGTGACAGAGCAAAGCCTCTGAGACACGGAAACCTAGGGCCTGCTTAGTGACAACGTGGTCAGTAAACCAGCCTCCCGCAGGGCATTAAGAGGCTAGAGCCCTCGAATGCAAGGCTTGGGAGTTTGGACTTCTCTTGGTAGTTCTTGCAAACCACTGAACGTTTCTGAACACAGCAGTGACATGATCAAGGATGTGTTTTGGGGAAGGTATTAGGATGGTTGGAAGAAGAGAAGAGAGAAGACAGAGGTCTGGCCTGGGAGGCAAGTACCACAACAGAAGAGGTCGCCAGAAATGGTCGAGATTCAAAGGACATCTTGGAGAAAAGCGGTCAGAGCACAGAGGGACCAGAACCTGCAGCTCATTTGCAGAGAGAAGCATGCAGGACCAGCCAAGGTCCTGAGGGTGACAGCTTGATCGGGATTGCAGAGTCGAAAGGAGAAAAATCAGTTAGGAGGGCTCAGCCCCTATCAGGAGAAATGGTAGCAAACCTAGTGATCTAGAGAGGACTCCAGGGTCCAGGAGGGATCCCCCGCTTCTTGCAGATCCCAAAGGATCAATCTGTACAAGGAAATGCTGCATAGAAAAGATGGCACCAGGGCACACCGTACCCAGATCTGATGAATACTGTTCCAATGGCTGCATTCAACAACCCTATGCAGACACCAAAGTTTCTCTTCTTCTATTGCAGGCCACTTGGAAGGGGCAGAGTGGACACTGGGCACAATGAGTATTGATTCAAAGATGTATTCACTCAGTAAATATTCAGGGAGTACCCACTGTGTATCAGGCACTGTTCTAGTTGGTTGTGTGCATCAGTGAACCAAGGAAGCAAATTGTGTCCTCCAAGGTGACACAGGCTTGGAGAAAGCAGAAAAGACTCCTGTGGGGTAGGATAGGGGCTGAAGGAAGCTTCTGGGGTGGCATGGGGCGGGGGAGGTCTATGAATGTTCTACATGTTGATCTGGGTGGTGGTTCTCAGAGTGCATGTATAGGTAAGATTTCATCAACCTGGGGGCCTGCGCTGTGACGCAGTGGGTTAACGCCCTGGCCTGAAGCGCCAGCATCCCATATGGGCACCGGTTTGAGACCTGGCTGCTCCACTTCCTGTCCAGCTCTCGGCTATGGCCCGGGAAAGCAGTAGAGGATGGCCCAAGTGGGCCCCTGCACCCACATGGGAGACCAGGAAGAAGCTCCTGGCTCCTGGCATCGGATAGGTACAGCTCCAGCTGTTGTGGCCATCTGGGGAGTGAACCATCAGATGGAAGACCTCTCTCTCTCTCTCTCTCTCTCTCTCTCTCCCCCTCTCCTCTCTCTGTGTAACCCTTTCAAATAAATAAATTAAATCTTTAAAAAAAGATTTCATCAACCTGTATACTTAATGTGTGTACATCAAAAAAATTATTTAAAGCTATCCTGAAATAATAGTTAAAAAAATAATGAAAATCAAGCAGGGCTTAGCGCTTAGGAATAGGAAGGTGAGTTGCAGTGTTAAATAGTGGCCAGGGTAGGTTCCTTGAAGAGCTGCATTTGGAAAAGACGCCCAGGAAGGTGGTGTTTCATCTACACAGACAATCCTTTGGAGACCTGTGTTGCCTGGAAGTCCCCCTACGTGTTCAAACCTGATCCTAGTGGGTTCCCACGCGTAAGCCTTCTCTGGAAGTGGACTCTCGGGGCACGTCAGCAGATGTTGCTGATGAAGTCCTGACTCTTGTCTTCTCTGAAAGAACCACACCACACTCAGGGTGCCCCAGGCCAACCATTCAAAGCGTCTCTGCGTGCAGTGAGGACTGGCACTGAAATGTGTCTCGCATGAGTCACTAAGAGATGGCACCTGTGCCCTGATCCCACCAGCCTGGGCAATTCCTTCTCAGCCTCCCCAGATGGGAGTGAATAAACACACGAGAAGCCACTCCCACCCAGTAACCTGCACCTTCCCTCGCAAGCTGCTGGGGGAACGATGAGATCACACCGGAGCAGCTGTCTCTAAAAGAAGCCAAGAGGGCTTCTCAGCCTTTCTAGTTCTTTCTTCACTGCAGCTCTTTCTTGTTTTGCCTTTCCTTGCACATTCACATGATGTGGGCAGAAAGGCTGGGAAAACTGTCAGGAAAGCAAGCCCACTTTTACTGAGAATTCATTTCCTAGAACTGTTTTTCCTACAAGCTAAGGGATAAATGATACATTTCAAGGGAGGTGATACTACCTGTATTCAGTTCTTTGCTAAGCCCAGGAGTCATTTAATGCCAGTGGAAAGGTATTTGTGTCTCTCTAGGTACTGTCGTAACCCTAAGTTGCTGGTCAAGATGAACCCAGAAGATAATTCTTCATTGCCATTGTCTATACCAGCTCCAGAATTTTAAACCTGATAAGAAGATACCTGTTATGTGAACCTGTGTTTGTAGTAACTAACACCAAAATCTTCAAGTATCTACCCACTTTCTTTTTTATAAAAGATTGATTTATTTTACTTGAAAGTCAGAGTTACACAGAGAGAGAAGGAGAGGCGGTGCGGGGGGGGGGGTGTCTTCCATCTGCTGGTTCACTCCCCAATGGCCGCAATGGCCAGAGCTGTGCCAATCCAAAGCCAGGAGCCTCCTCCGGGTCTCCCACGTGGGTGCAGGGGCCCAAGGGCTTGGGCCATCCTCCACTGCTTTCCCAGGCCATAGCAGAGAGCTGGATCAAAAGTGGAGCAGCCGGGACTCGAACCAGCGTCCATATGGGTTGCCGGCACTACAGGCAGTGGCTTTACCCATTATGCCACAGCGGCAGCCCCCCACTTTCTTTTAATTGGTATTTAAAGCAACAAATTAAAACTATATTCTGTTCCCTCTGGCATAAATAGTTTTCCAAATTTCTCTCTTTTTTTTAAACTTTCTAAAAAGTAATCATTTTAATTTGATTTGAGAGAGAATCTTTCATCTACTGTTTCACTCCCCAAATGCACAACAGCTGGGGCTGGCCAGGCCAAAGCCAGGTGCTCAGAACTCAATCTGCCATGTTGTTGGCAGAGACCCAAGTGCCTGGACCATCACCCCTGCCTCCCAGGGTAGGCAAGAGCTGGGTCTGAAGTGGAGGAGCTGAGGCCCCCATACAGGAGGAGGACATCCCAAGCAGCGTCTCAACCACTGCCCCGAATGCCCGCCCCAGAATTCCTCCCAGGTTACCAGGCTTCCGCCTCCCTTACCACTGCATGGCTTCTTTTTTTCTGACCAATTTTAATAATAAAGAACCGAATAAAGATTGGAATGCAAAAGAAACATTAAGCACCATGTGACCAAGTGTGTCTTGGTTATTTTGGCCACCGCCCAGTAGCAGGTGCTTCAGACGTCAGAGGAGGTGTTATTCCTGGATGGACCGTTGCAAGTTACTTCCTTTCCCCCACACTAGTGAGTATGTAAAAGTGTGGGGTTTGTCTACAGTGCTACTTCCCTACAAGGAAGAGATTTCAATAAACTGTTTATTATCTAGATGGAAATATAATGAACAACACATGGCTGGGTTGCTGGTAAAAACCAGTTAAACTTAATTAGTATAATTAGTTTATACATTTAATACTCAATTTTCCGAATTATCTTGTGGTCATTGTTAGTATGTATTGCTGTGTTTTCATGTAGTTGTAAGTTTGTATCATGCTCTGGGTTTTTTAATTTTTAAAAAGATGTATGTATTTATTTATTTGAAAAAGAGAACACCAGAGAGACGGAGAGAGACAAAAAAAGAAAGATCTTCCAGCTACCGATTAATTCCCCAAATGGCCGCAACAGCCAGGCCTGAGCCAGGCTGAAGCTGGGAGCTCAGAACTCCATCCTGTCTCCCACAGGGTGGCAGGGGCCCGGGTACTTGGGCCGTCCTCTGATGCTTCCCTAGGTGCATTAGCAGGGACACTGGATTGGAAGTGGTAGAGCTTGGGCTCACTGGTTTCACAGATGGTGGCTTAAGCTACTGACCACAACACTGGTGCCGTTTTAAAATTATTTTTTATTTAATTGAGAGGGTAGAGAAAGAGACAGAGCTCCCACCTGTTAGTTCCTTCCCCAAATGCCCCCAAATAGCCAGTGCTGATCGGGGCGGAAGCCAGGAGCCGGGAAGGCACTCCAGGTCTCCCAGGTGAGTGGCAGGAACCCAGTTACCTGAGCCATCACTGCTGCTTCCCAGGGACTGCATCGGTGAGGATTTAAAGTCAGGAGCCAGGGCTCTGGGTGTCTTCACAGGAGCCACACGTGTGACCCCTTGCTCTGCTCACTACACCTGCACGGTGCCATGAAAACACGCCTGCCTTTCCCACTTCACCCCTCACTCCTCCTGATCTGCACACTGAGCTCCATCCAGGGATTCGGGGAGCACCCGTGACCGCCACAGCCGCCGCCTGGATGATCTCTGACCTCACCACCCCTCCCGTCTCAGCAGGACCCACAGCACTTGGCACCCAACTTCTAGGGCGGCTTCTACTGCCCTCCGTCCTGTGAGCCCTGGGTCTTCCTCTTCTTGGTCTCTCTTGGCCTCTACACACTTACTCTGCACCCGGGGTGCTCACTGACTCTTGTGGAGTGAATGAGTGGTCTGCGTAGTCATTATTCTTCATAGTCATATTTTTCTCTTGCTGGTGGTTCCTTTAGTCACCTGTTTTATTGGATATTTATGCATTTGCAGATTATTTCCAGGAATATCTCTTTAATCATGGCCCATTCCTGTTTTAAGGGCTTCTAAAGATCCGGTTTCTCTTTGGTTCCTATTATTCTGCAGGTTGTGATTTCCTGCTCTTTATGCTAGAAGCAGGGTGCCACTACTATACAAAAAAATTGGAGGGAAATGTTTGGCGCAGCAATTAAGTTGCTACTTGGGATGCCTGCGTTCCATATCAGAGTGCCTGGTTGGAATCCTGGCTCCTAGGCCTCCTGTCCAGCTTCCTGCTAATGTGCACTCCACACACAGCAGACGATGGCTCAAGGACTTTGGTTCCTGCCACTCAGACCCAGATTGAGTTCCAAACTCTTGGCTTCAGCCTGGCCCAGCCCTGGCTGTTGCAGGCGTTTGGGGAGTGAACCAGCAGATGGAAGATCGCTCTCCATTTGTCCCTCTGCCTTTCAAATAAAAATGGAAAATAAAAATGTAAAAAGAAAAGTTTTTCTTTTATTAGTCCTAGGACATGAGTAGATTAATTACTTTCATTTCAGCAATAAGAAGAATGACATTCAAATTCTTCCATAAAGGAGCTGATGCTGTATATGAACACTGTCTTCCTTATTTTCTGAATCTTCCAGCCAGTGTGAATGGTTCTTGCTCCCAATTAAACAAAACCAAATTAAATGCAAAGTGAGACAGTAAAAAATTCTTTTTTATTTCACTTATCAAATGGGCAAAGATTTCTTTTTCGCTTTACCTTTGGTGTCACATACTCTAAAGATATGGAAGGAAAAAGCATCTCAAACTCAGATTCAAGTTCTCCTGCTACACACAGCACAGATTGCTTCTGACACAAGCTGTCAGTTCTGCAGGGGCCATCTGCTGGGTGTCCTCTAATACAATTCTGATGCCATCTGCCTGGAGATAGCATCAGTCCCACAGCAGGGCTCAGTCCTCAAGACTGCCTCTACTGTAGATGCCAGTCCCAAGTCCCAGTTCCTCTGATGGACTGGTGAGAAATGGGGGTTCCCACAGTTCTCAGGCACCACTACTTTGCTCAGGTGGCCCACAGAACTCAGGGCAACACGTGGGTTTACTGGTTGATGATGAAGGATGCTACGAAGATGCAGCTGAAGGGCTACACAGTGTGATGTGTGGGGGAGGGGTGCAGTGCTTCCATTGCCTCTCCTCCATTGTCCCCTCCAAGGACATCCAGATGCTCTCCAAACCCTGTCCTTTTGGGTTTTATAGAGATTTCATGGCATAGGCATGATGGAAGCATGAACAACCATGAAGAAAAGTGGACAAAAAGAATGTGATCTTATACTACTAAAAACCCAGCAAGACCTGTTAGATTCTTCTTGGTCTCTCTGTGCAGTATTCCTTCCACTGAGCATGGGACAGGACCCCTCTTTTCCTGACAAGGTCACAGGTGTCAAGAATTGAAGTACAAGCACATGGCCCAACAGTGAAGATGCCATGCGGGCCACCAACATCCCATGAGTGCCTGCGGTTCAGTTCTGGCTTCTTTGCTTCCAATCCAGCTTCCTACTTAGCACGCCTTGGGAGACAATGGGGATGGCTCAAGTACTTGGGTCTCTACCGTTCAAGTGGAAGACCTGGACTGAGTTCTAGGCACCTGTATTTGCCCTAGAGCCAAGAACCTGCTGGAGATTCCCAGCCCTGGCTGTTGGAGGCATCTGGGGAGTGAACCAGATGATGGAAGGTGTCTGTCTGTCTCTCCCTGCCTTTCGAATAAAATAAAAATACATTTTTTGAAAATAAAAAAGGATTGAAACATTGTATTCACTTTAAAAAGCTTACTTATTTACTCAGAGGCAGAGATAGATCATAGTTAGATAGATAGATAGATAGATAGGTAGGTAGATAGATAGATAGATAGATAGATCGCACTCCTATCCACTGCTTTACTCGCCGAATGCCCACAAAGGCCAAAGCTGAGAGCCAGGAACTCAATCCAGATCGCCCATGTACATGACTGAGCTCCAACCACTCGAGCCATCACTGCTGCCTCCTAGGGTGTGCGTTAGCAGGAAGCTGGAGTCAGAAACCAGAGCCAGATATCTAACCCAGGTGCTCTGATGTGGTATGAGGTCCCCTTAACCAGCATCTTAACCACTAGGCCAAATGCCCACCCCCATTCTATATGCTTTTTTTTTTTTTTGACAGGCAGAGTGGACAGTGAGAGAGAGAGAGAGAGAGAAAGGTCTTCCTTTTGCCATTGGTTCACCCTCCAATGGCCACTGCTGCCGGTGCACCGCGCTGATCCAAAGGCAGGAGCCAGGTACTTCTCCTGGTCTCCCATGGGGTGCAGGGCCCAAGCACTTGGCCCATCCTCCACTGCACTCCCGGGCCATAGCAGAGAGCTGGCCTGGAAGAGGGGCAACCGGGACAGAATCCGGCACCCCAACCGGAACTAGAACCCGGTGTGCCGGCACCGCAAGGCGGAGGATTAGCCTATTGAGCCACGGCGCCGGCCTCTATACGCTTTTCTTAAAGATAATACAAATGGGAGTAATGAAAACCTCCCCATCTTTTATTCAGCTGTACCAATTGCCAGGAGGCAACCTGTTGCCTGGTTAACGTGTGCTGGTACTGTGGTGCCTCCCATTCACCTTGTGGGCTGCCCAAGCTACTGAGCACTACCAGGAACTGCCTACCGAAGGGCCTCAGGCAGGGCTGCCTCTGCGTTGTACAGGGCTTCACTTTGCCTGGCAGTGTCTCTGTAGCGGGATTTGTTTTTTATTTTTATTTTTTATTTATTTATTTATTTTTTTTATTTTTTGACAGGCAGAGTGGACAGTGAGAGAGAGAGACAGAGAGAAAGGTCTTCCTTTTTGCCATTGGTTCACCCTTCAATGGCCGCCGCGGCTGGCGCGCTGCAGCCGGCGCACCGCGCTGATCCGATGGCAGGAGCCAGGAGCCAGGAGCCAGGTGCTTTTCCTGGTCTCCCATGGGGTGCAGGGCCCAAGCACCTGGGCCATCCTCCACTGCACTCCCTGGCCACAGCAGAGAGCTGGCCTGGAAGAGGGGCAACCGGGACAGAATCCGGCGCCCCAACCGGGACTAGAACCCGGTGTGCCGGCGCCGCTAGGCGGAGGATTAGCCTAGTGAGCCGCGGCGCCGGCCCTCTGTAGCGGGATTTGGCTAGCCCTGTAGAACTGGATCTGATGTGGCTGGAAGTCACCCATCCTGTGTTTCCCTGGCTGAGTTCCTGAGCATTCGGCAGAGGAGTCAGACTGTCCCCAGAGACCAGCTGGTGACTGTCACTGACAGGTCCACGGATGTGCCAGGAGCATCCTCCCTTTCTTGACTCTGGCAAGGACCTCCGTCTTCTACCAGACCCTGCCATCCCCGGTTCCCATGAGATCCAGAGGGAGGCAACCTGTGCCTTGGTGAGCTCTAGAAGATGGAAGTGCAGAGCAAACACCTCTCTCCCGTCTTGCCCCCTGCCCTCCGCAGCAGGGCCAGAGCAGGGATGTGTGCACTCCAATAACCTACAGCACGGCTCAGTTCATCTTCTGTGGCTCCAACAGAGCGCCAGAGAGCAGGTGATTCCAAAAGCTTTATTTTGCTCTATGGTTTTGGAAGCTGGAAAGTTCCAGAATGGGCAGCCCCACCTAGGGAGAGCCTCGTGCCGTTTCAGCTCACGGCAGAGAGCAGAAAGGCAAGCAGCCACGGGCAAAGCGGAGCAGGGGACAGAGGGGAAGGAGGCTTGGTGACAACCTGCTGGAGGTCACTCACATCCCGTCAAGGGCACTATGTTAACCCCTTCATGACAGTGGAAGCCCCATGACAAATACCTCTCTGTACCTGTCACCGCTCTGTACCATTACATTCACAATGAAATTTATTTTCTTTAAAAAGTTTATGAGAGAGAGAGAGAGAGAGAGAGAGCGCATTCCCATCCACCCAAATGTCTACAATGGCCCAGCCCCGGCTGGACTGAAACCCAAAACCAGAAACTCAGTCCAGGTCTCCCACATGGGTGGAAGGAACCCAACTATTTGAGCCATCGCTGAACCAAGTACCCAACCCGGATATCGCAGTATTGGAGTGTGCGACTTAACTGGTGTCCTCACTGCTGGGCAGTTACATTCCAACAGGAGTTTTGCTGGGGACCAACCACATCCAAATTGCAGCACAGCCGTTTCAGAACCCAAGAGCAGCCTTCAAAGATGAGAGAGCTAACAGGCAGAGCTGAGCTGCACTCAGATGGGCTTTATCCTGTGGCTGATCGGGCGTTTGATCAGGCATGAAGCTTGTCGCTCCAACCTCCTTCTTCCCTAGGGGTGAAGACATTCCCAGATGTTCCTCACATTCCCCTCTGTTGGGAATTCCAGCTGTGTCTCCTTCCCGCATTTACTAACAGAAGTCAATGCCAGTATTTAACACGCACACACACACACGCACACGCACATCTTGGCTTTTGAAGGTGTGCGTCACTGAAAAACTTCAAAATGCACTTGTCTCCAGATGTCAACCTCTGTAACATCTGACCATGGGCATGTGATCAGGGATTACTCAGCGTCCACCTTGTGAGTCAAAGGTCGCTGTGCATCCCTGAGCCTCAGCACTTAAGCCCCATACAAATGCATTTCTTATGACTCACGGAAAATCATTGAATTCCTAAAAAATGCGGACAATTAAATGTTGGCAGGCGATCGTGTCAGCCACAAGCAGTGCTGAGTAGCAGTCACGTGCAAATGGTGCTTTGCAGGCTTCCTTGGATTCAGCTTTGTTCAGTTTTTAAAACCATAGCACCTTGAGGCTGGGGAGTCGTGTGTAGGACAGGTTGGAAAGGCTGACCCAGGTTAAAGCGATGGTGAACTTCGGTGGCTGGTTTACCATGATCTTAACCACAGGTAAACGCCAGGGACCTCCAACACCCTGTGCCCAATTTTGTATTCTTCATTGTGTAATTTTTTCCCCCTTAAAGAACTCTCCTCTCCCCCAGTCTATAAACTCCAGGCCCCAGGAGACCTGGTCCACGCCTGCTGGGGGCTGCAGGCTCACACCCTCCCACCTGTCCCCTTCAGCCCTCTCCCAGAAACCAGAGCCGTGCGCAGCAAACAGCTTCAAAGGTGGTGGAGTTCCTGGGGCCTGAGCGGCAGTGGGGCCATCTGGTCTTTCTCAGTGTAATCTTCTATGAGATGGGTATGCAAATAGATGACCTCTGACCCCAGTGCCCTGGGGCCACATCCTGTCTTCTCTTACAACAGCTTCTTTTCCCACACTTGTCCTTCCTCACCCTCTGACATCCCAGGCCTCTGCTCAGGCTCTGCCCTTTCCACCCTCCGCAAGGACAAGGACTTGGAGACTCATGGGACTGCTCCCCGCCCCACCATGACCAGGATCTCCTCTCTCCCTGTCAGGGGGAAAGGACATCAGGAGCTGGCATTGTGGCGCAGGGGCTAGGACACCACTGTGATGCCGGCATCCTGTATCAGCGTGCCAGTTCCCGGCCGCTCCACTTCCCATCCAGCTCCCTGCTAGTGCGCCTGGGAGGCAGCAGCAGCAGTGCTTGGGCCCCCGCACCCACGTGGGAGATCTGGATGGAGCTCCTATCTCCTGGAGCCCCTGGATTCTGCCTGGCACGGCCCCGCCTGTTGTGACCTTTTGGGGAGTGAACTCGTAGATGGAATATTCTCTCTCTCTCTCTCTTTCTCTCTCTCTCTCTCTCTGTTGCTTTGCCTTTCAAATAAACACTTTTTTTTTTCAAAGTCAACTATCCACCCATTTTACGTGGAAGGCCACTGAAGCACAGAGGGGAAGGATTGGAAGAGGGAAGAAAACTGGGTGGTTTCAATGGCCCTGGAGCTGCCACCGTGCCCTTTAGTAGAGATACCTAGGAGATAGGATCTTAGATGCTTTGATCATAAATAAATGCCAAATGCTTGGAAGGATAAATATATTTACCCTGATTGGATATTCCACAATGTATACAGGTAACAAAACATCACACCACACCAGATACATATGCCTGGTTTCTCTGTCTGTTGAAACTTCTTAAAATAAAAAATGGAGGGGAAAAAAGTAGAGGTAGGTACAATTTGTTCTAAGAAAATATAAATGCTTTTTAGCTATTGCTAGTGCAAAATGACTCCTGGTAGCAGACGATGGGCATTTGTAACATGTGAAACCTTAAGGAAAGTGGGTTAGTAAGTATCCATTTTCCTAGAGAGCATGCTATATACATCACACACACAGAGATTTTATAGATTTTTTTTTTTTGGCAGGTGGTGGGCAGCTACCCAGGATACATTTGTGCACATCCTGATTCCCAGGCATTCAGGCCACATGTAGTGGTTCCTTATTAGTCGGCAGTTGGCTCTCTGCAGCTCCGGTTTGCCCACAGCCAGCCGCTGACGGGAAATGTTACTAGAGTGCAATGAGGAATTAAGATCTTGAGAGTGCGAGAGAGAGAGGCTGCATTCACGGGACTTGAATTAGTGTCCTATTGTCGTCATTCGATTGTACTAGTAGTCCCTGCTCTTCATCCTTAGCCATGCCTGGTTTGTAAATGAAACTGTGTCCTGGGCACGTATGTATGAGTGCAAACATAGGACAACCAACTTCTGCGATTCAGGCATCCCCTGGGGGTCTTGGAACATACCCCCAGGAAAGTACTGGGCGGAAAGGAAAAAAGCAAAACTAAGAAGACGTTCACGCCAGCCTGGGTGGATTCCTGCTCCTCCCTCGTGGGCTAGAAGACGGGAAGTTGGAACAGTCCCCTCCGCGCGGAGCGTGGAGGTGTTTCGGAAAGAAGAGATGCCTAAAGCTTGAGCAACACCAAGGGGAGCCGCCCGGAGTCATCTGCCCTTGCTCCTGCAGTAGCTGACTCCGCAGCGCCTCCCACCCACACGGCTCTGTTTTCTTTGTTTGAGCTGCTGCGGATGCACCTGCAGAGGCAGCTGTGGGCCGGCCCTGAAGGAGTGACAGATCCGTGAGAACTCGATGAGGAAACAATTCGTCACAGCCTGGTAGGCAAGTGCTCTTGAGGGGAAGGACAGGTCAGACATCCGAGGAGGGGCCCCAACTCATTCCTGGAAATCCTGGGAGGTTTCTCGGAGAAGGTGACACCTAACTGGAGAGCTGGAGGCAGAGAGGAGTCCCTCTTCTCCCCTCAGTCACTGCTCCCCAACATCCCAGGAGTGAAGAGGATAGTGATGAGGTGGGTAGAGAGCCAACATGCCCTCTCTTTTCTATTCCTGGAAGTCCTGGAAGCTACGGGAACAGCTGCTAGGAAGGGTCAGCGGTCAGGGTCAGGGTCAGGGACTCCAGGTTAGGAAACACCCATGTGGGCACCAGGGATGGGGGTACCTATTCAATGCTTCTTGCAGTGGGCAGAAGACCATGGCCACCTTTTCTCACCTTCTTCCATCTGTAAGTGTGCTTCAAAATGTTCATGGGAAATGCAACAGTATAGGATCTCCCATCCACTGGTTCACTCCCCAGATGGCCATAACAGCTGAGGGTGGACCAAGGTGAAGCCAGGAGCCTGTAACTCTATCCCAGTCTCCCACATGGATGTCAGGGGTCTGAGCACTTGGGCATCATCCGCTCCCTCGCCAGGTGCATCAGCAGGGAGCAGGACCGGAAGTGAAGCAGGTAGGACTCAAATCAGTGCTCCAATATGGGATTGCCAGTGTTGCAAGCAGCACCACCTGCTGTACCATGACAATGGCCCCCTCAGCCTAGTTTTATAAAAAGCCTCTACCCGTTGAATGTTCCCAACATGAATAAGTGATAAATGTCTAAGCTGACTGATATGCTAATTGCCCTCATTTGATCATTATACATTGCGTCTATTTATTGAAATATCAAGGGGCCAGCCTTGTGGTGTGGTGGCCAAAGCTGCCACCCATGATACCAGGTGGGTGCTTCTTTGTGTCCCAGCTGCTCCACTTCCAATCCAGCTCCCTGATAACGGCCTGGGAAAAGCAGTGGAAAATAGCCCAAGTGTTTGGGCCCCTGCCACCCAAGTGGGAGCCCCAGAAGAAGCTCCTGGCTTCTGACTTTAGCCTGGCCCAGCCCTGACCATTATGGCCATTATGGCTATATGAACTAGCAGATAGAAGATCTCTCTCTCTCTCTCTCTCTTTCTCTCTCTCTCTCTCCAACTCTGACTTTCAAATAAATAAATAAATCTTTAAAAAAAGAAATATCAAATACTGTGCCTCATAAATATGCAAAATTACTATGTATCAGTTGAAGTGCATGTGTTAAAAATTGATTTTTAAAAATCTCACTGATTCATCTATTTGTTCTACAAAGGCATGCAGGGTGAATGTCGTATGACATGGAAGGTGTTCTCTCTCAAAGCTTCCTATCTGTCTTTCTGTTTCTATCACCACCATCCCAAGAAGGCCATCATCACTGTTTGCAAAAAGAAGCCTTTCAAATGACTTCCGTGGTCTCCGAATAAAGACCTGGCGTGGTTAGCAACAGCCCGCGTGGCCGCCCTCCCTGGGGTCCCTCTCAGTCTCCGTCTTTCGGCTCCAGTTGCCCTCGTCCTCTCTCAAGCCACCTTCGCTGCCATCCTGCAGCCTCTGCCAGCAGCTGTCTTACATCCCATCACCTGCCTGCTCACGCTGCAAGGCACAGGCCAGCCCCTTCCGCAGGAAAGCTGCCCTAACAAAATCACACCCACTCTTCTCCGAGGCTCACCGTGGCCTGTTCCCTTCTGGACGTTTGGGGCTCTTGGATTCAGATCTGCCTCCCCTCCAGGCTGTAAGCTCCTGGAGGGCAGGTCTTTGCCTTCTGCCTTCTAGGAGTGCATGGACCATAAACACAGAGAGGATGCAGATGCTCACCTGACAGTGTGTCCCCTTCAACCGCACACTTCTATAAACACCACCATCTCAGTCCTCACTGTGATAACCCTGTGCGAATGGTATTAAGAGCTTCCTTTTGCCAATGAGACCCCTGAAACTGGTATAAATTAAAAACTTGCCCAAGGCTGCCTTAGCCTTTCTGAGGCTGCTAAACTCCAGTGCTTTTTTTTTTTTTTTTTTTAATGTGTTTGATTTATTTGAAAGGCACAGTTACAGAGAAAGAGGGAGGGACAGGGAGATCTTCTACTCACTGGTTCACTCCCAAATGGCTGCAATGCTGGGTCTGGGCCAGGCCAAAGCCAGGAGTCTAGAACCCCATCCAGGTCTCCCACGTGGCTGGCAGGGGCCCAGATACTAGGGCCGCATCTTCAGCTGCTTTCCCAGGTGCATTAGCAGGAAGCTGGGTGGGAAGCAGAGCAGCAGGGACTTGACCCTGACCTTGTAAGGGAGGCTGCATTGCACACAGAGGCTTCACCACAACATGGCCCCTGGATTCGAGTTCTGAGACCTGTCTGTGAACACCAGGCTGTTTCTGAAATCCAGACTACAAATCTCTTCCATTCAGGAGTTGCTAGATAAGCCCTTGTTCACACGGGAGAAAGAGCAAGGGGACACAAGTCGCTGCCCCAAGGAAAGAAGAAACAAGGCCTGTGGGATCCTGGGGAGATCCTATCAGGCCTGGCCCCTGGGGAAGGCTTCCCGATACTTGAGCCTCATAAAAGCACCTCCCGGCTGCTGGTCATTCCGGGATCTTCTTGGCTTGCTTGGAGCAAGTTCTCACATTTCCGACAGGAAACAGCCTATTTCCCTTGGAATTTTCTTGTATTGTTTTAGTCTTGGGTGTCAGCCTTTTATTTTAGTCCAGCAAAGAACTCAACATTCATTTTCTTTGAAGGAGGTGGGGGATTTCTTTTCTTTTCTTTTCTTTTCTTTTCTTTTCTTTTCTTTTCTTTTCTTTTCTTTTTTTTTTTTTTTTTAAGCAGCAGTATCTCTACCAAGAAAAACAGGTTACCAGAGCTGTCCCCAGAGGCTTGGCTGTTTCTGCGTGGTTGTCACTGAGGCGACTCTACCTGAAGTCTCTGTCACGTCCAGGTCACCTGAGACTACACGAGCCAGGCTCATCAGTGACCTCAGCCTTCTGGTCCCAGTCCAGCTCCTCGGTTCTTTGTCATGACCACACAGTGGCTGGCTAGCTTGCTAACATAGTTATGCCATTAATAATTCTCTTTCAAACCAGGAATTTCCCAACTGATGTCACATGGGAAGAGGGCGCTGAGCAGGGCCTCCAGCAGTAGGTCATCTTCGAGTTACACAGCACAGCTCCGACTAGGACTGACCTTTGTCCAACTCAATAGATTTCTTGTCCCTAAAGCACTCTGGCTATGTCATTCTGTCATCAAAACCATTGATCCCTGTCTGTTTCCTTACTTTACTCCACATCAATGTGTGTGTGCATATAATGGAACACTCTTCAGTGGGAAATTCTGGGGCAATGATTGAAGCAGTGTGGTTAAGACTCCACTTGAAACACGTGCCGACCGTTTAGGAGTGCCTGGTTAGAGTCCTGGCTCCACTTTTGATTCTAGCCTCCTGCTAATGTGCACCTGGGAGGCAGCAGGTGATGGCTCAAGCAGTTGGTTCCCGGCCACCCACCTGGGAGATCTGGATTGAGTTCTAGGCTCTTGGACCAGTTCCAGCTCTTGTGGGCTTTTGGAGAGTGAACCAACAGATGCAAGATGTCTCTCTGTCCATTTTAAATACAATGGAAATAGTGGTTTGTTTTTTGTTGTTGTTGTTGTTTTTGTTTTTTTTTGTTGTTGTTGTTTTTTTGGACAGGCAGAGTTAGATCAATGATAGAGACAGAGAGAAAGGTCTTCCTTTTTCCGTTGGTTCACCCCCCAAGTGGCTGCTGCAGCTGGTGCAGTGCGCTGATCTGAAGCCAGGAGCCAGGTGCTTCTCCTGGTCTCCCATGTGGGTGCAGGGCCCAAGCACTTGGGCCATCCTCCACTGCGCTCCCGGGCCACAGCAGAAGCTGGACTGGAAGAGGAGCAACCGGGACAGAATCTGGCGCCTCAACTGGGACTAGAACCCGGAGTGCCGGCGCCACAGGCGGAGGATTAGCCTAGTGAACCACGGTGCCGGCCTGGAAATAATTTTTAAAAAGTGGGAAATGCTAACACATAGGTGAACCTTGAGGATATCACGCTAAGTTCAACAAAGCAGTGACAAAGGGACAAAGACTGTGTGATGATTCCACTTACAAGAGGGGCCTGGGGGTCAGATTCATCGTTGGAAGGTGGATGGTGGTTGCCAGGGAAGTGGGAATGAGGAGTTACTGTTCAGGGAGTGCAGAGATTCGGTTTGGGAAGATAAAAGACTTGTGGAGATGGGAGGTGGTGATGGTTGCGCGGCCATGTGGGTACACTCAATGTCGCAGCACTGCACATGCAGGAACGAGGAATCTGGGGGGTACGGGGTGCAGCAGGACTCATGCAGAGCACAGCGTCTTTCTAAACTGTTTCTGTTTGGTTTCAAGAACATTCATGAGAGAGAGCCCAGTCCCACGCAGGCGACAGGAACAGAGGAAGAAGTTTTCAAGCAACTTTATTGCACTCAGGATATTCGGGTTCCACTTTCACGTGAAAGGAAGCAGTAATGCTGTATTCTCATCACTCATCAGTGGGCACTTCTAGCACCTGAGCCTGTAAGATACTAGGTCAATTTAAATGGTTTTTGATGAAGGAAGTGGATTCTAGATCTAAGAAATTCCTATTTGTATTTGATCGAAAATAAAACTCGAAACATTTTGTCAAAATGAGAAGATTAGCTCTGACAGCTGTGCTATATCAAGATGATGACTCACCTGATAAAGATGTTTTTATCTATTTGAAGGCAGAGCTACATAGAGGCAGAGGTAGGGGGTGGGGGAGCACACTGGGATCACCCACGATCACCGTGTCTGCAGGATCTCTGCTAGCAAGTGTCTAACTTCCGCCTTGCCTTCTAATTCTTCTGAAAACTATGTTGAAGTTCTCCCTTTCAAGGAAGTATTAAGATTATTTTTAAAATGCTGAAGGTAACAGACACATAGGAAACACTGTTCTTTTGATTTACATTTAAAAAAAAAAACTCTACTCATTTATTTTCATTTTATTTGAAAGGCAGAGGATCATTTAGAGAAAGAGAGAGATCGGCCATCCACTGGTTCACTCCCCACATGCCTGCAATAAGAGGGGCTGGAGCAGGATGAAGACAGCAGCCAGGAACTCCATCTGGATCTCCCAAAGGGTGGCAAGGACCCAACTACTCGAGTTGTCACTGGCTGCCCCCCAGAGTGTGCATGAGCATGAAGTTGGATCAGAAGTGGAGCAGCTGGGTGTTGAACCTGACACCCCAATATGAGATGTGAATGGCCCAAGCAGCAGCTTAACTGCTGTGTGACATGCCTGGCCTAAATTCACATCTTAAAACACAGGTAGGGGAACCCGGTGCTGTGGCATAGCAGGTAAAGTCACTACCTGCAGTGCTGGCATCCCATATGGGCTCCAGTTCGAGTCCTGGCTGCTCCACTTGCGATCCAGCTCTCCACTATGGCCTGGGAAAGCAGTAGAAGATGGCCCAAGTCCTTGGGACCCTGCACCTGTGGGATACCCGGAAGAAGCTGCTAACTCCTGGCTTCAGATCGGCCCAGCTCTGGTTGTTGTGGTCATTTGGGGAGTGAACCAGCAGATGGAAGACCTCTCTCTCACTGCCTCTTTGCCTTTCAAATAAACAAATAAACCAAACTTAAAAAAAAATAGGGGGACTTTCTTTGTTTTTTAACTTTTTGGAGTCACTGAGCTTGTTTCATAATTCCAGCATCTACGAAACACCTCCTCTAGATAAACATGCAGCAAGTTATATATGGGCAGCTCTCCTATCATTACATTAAGACAATCATCTCAATTTAAACACATCAGCTTCTATTATATTCGTACATTTTCCTATGACACTAGGCACACAGTTTTATTCAACTGACTTTTTTTCATAGTAAGATTTTTGTAAATTTATTTTATTAAAGATTTATTTATTTATTTGAAAGGCAGAGTTAGAGAGAGAGAAAAGTAGAGACAGAGACAGAGAGATACACATAGAGAGATCTTCCAAATGGTGGTTCATTCCCCAAATGGTGGCAACAGCCATGACTGAGCCAGGCTGAAGGCAGGAGCCAGGAGCCTCTTCTGGGTTGCCCACATGGATGCAGGGGCCCAAGCACTTGGGCCATCCTTCACTGCTTTCCCAGGCACACTAACAGAGAGCTGTATCAGAAGGGGAGCAGCCGGTACTCGAACCAGCACCCACACGACATGCTAGCACTGCAGGCCAGGGCTTTAAGCAGCTGAGCCACAGCGCCAACCCCAGTAAGAGTTCCTGATGAAGAAAGCAGTCTGCTGATTGACATTCTGATGTAAAATCCTTAGCCTGTGTGTGGACTCCAGAAAGCTTTCCTGCCATTGTAGCTACACTAGCAGCTCTTAACTCCCACAGAAAATTGCAACACCAAGATACACTTAATTGCCAGGGTAGCTGTTCAGGACATCACAGGGCTCAGAGCTAGTTGTGTCTATGTAGGCAATGAAGCTGAAAGATGTCATTCTTCCACTGAGAGCATGATCTTCAAACCACAAGTATATGCTGCGTTAAACACTGCCATTAGTAATAGCAGTACACGAATCACATAGCAATGAAAATACTGGTTTTGTTCTGTTGTTGATTTCCATATCATTAGTTCCTGCACTGAAATAGGACATCACAGCAAAGTAGGACCTGAGTTATTTTCCAAGCCAAAGATTCGTTTCCTTGTCATTCTCCCCTCCTCCCCTCCAAAACCCATCATTTTTATGTCAAAAATTGTTTTAAAGGTTTCTAGGCAGAGAGATAGAGAGAGAGGGATCTTCCTTCTGCTTGTGCACTCCCCACATACCACCAGGAATCAGGAACTCAGTCCAGGTGTTCTGGGTAGGTGGCCCAAGTACTTGAGCCATCACCTGCGGCTCCCCAGGGAACACAAGTAGCAGGAAGCTGGAATCAAGAGTGGAGCCAGGCCTCCGACCTAGGCACTCTGATACAGGATGCAGGCATCCCAAGTGACATCTTAACCCCTGGGCCAAACACCCACCCGAAACATGATTTAGTCCTAAGCAATGTGTCAGCAGTTGAATCTCTTAATTCTGTGACCCAGAGTCCCAGTGTTCACCAAATAGTCAGCAACTACTTCTGTCACTTTTCGAATCTGTTACTCTTTCATTGAAAGGATGATTTTAGTTTAGAATTTTCCATGCTTTCTGTACAAATGCTGCTTAAGTTTTGGAAGTTTTGCTGCTTAATTAGGCAATATAGCTCTCTAAATAATATGTTGTGGGGCCAGCACTGTGGCATAGTGGGTAAAGCTCCCTGTTTCGGTTCAAGTCCTGGCTGCTCCACTTCTGATCCAGCTCTCTGCTATGACCTGGGCAAGCAGTGGAAGATGGCCAAAGCCCTTGGGCTCCTGCACTCCCTGGTGGGAGACCAGGAGGAAGCTCCTGGCTCCTGGCTTCGGATTGGCACAGCTCCAGCCATTGCAGCCATTTGGGGAGTAAACCAGAGGATGCAAGATGTCTCTCTCTCCCTCCCCCTCCCCCTCCCCCTCTCCTTCTCTCCCTCCCTCTCCCTCTTCCTGCCTCTGCCTCTCTTTAACTCAACCTTTCCAATAAATAAATAAATCTTTAAGAAAATAATATGTTGTTTTGGCATTTTTGTCACCAACGTTGGCTACAAAAACTATTAATACATGAGGGATCATATCTCTGAGCAAAATTAGTGTATTTGGTCTGTTTCCAGTTGCTGTAACCAAATGTCTCCATAAAGAAAAGGGGGTTGTCCAGCTCACAGTTTTGGAGGCTGAACAGCCAAGAACAGGCAGCCCCACCTGCTGGCCTCTGGCGAGGGCCTCATGGCCAAAGGTGACACAGTGGCGGCACATGGCGGGAAAGGAAGTCAGGCACGGAGGGACCAATCTTGCCCAAAACCATCTGCTACTGAGAATGGCATTAATTCCTTCTAGGGAGAGTGCCCTCAAGGACTTAATGAAACCCACTACGCTCTGCTGTCACGTCCAGCTCCCCAAGTTTCCAATACGTGACCCCTTGAGGGACAAACCACACCCAAGCGCAGTGATGGGTGTAGACAGTCTTGCTCCTGCTGTCTTTGGGATAACTTCTGTTGTTACTTGGAAAACACATAGTTTTTGACAAAAATAATCCAGTGAAGCTTGTCTCACCACAAGCAAATGAAAGATATCTGAAATTTTCTTTACAACCAATGATGCCAAACCTGTAAATTCAAAACCAGGCTTGAGTGAGACCTAAAACGATGATAATGTAGTGAATTATAACAATCTGGTTATGGTGCTAGCATGCATGACTCAAACATGTTGAGGCTCCATGTGACTCATGCCCTGAACCCCCAACACTCAAACTTGTCCATACTTTTGGACATCGCAATGTCACCATTCTAAATGGTACCCTCCAAATGTCTGTGCTCACGAGTGGGGGTTTATCCTAGCAGTTAAGGTGCCCATGACCCAAAGCGATGTCTACATTCAATCCCTGGCTCTGGCCCCTTACTCCAGCCCTCTGTTAATGCAGACCCTGAGAGCAGCCCTGACGGCTGAAGTGGTTGGGTTCCTGCCTCTACCCCCATCAAAGGCCAGGATTGAGTTCCTGGCTCCTGGCTCCAACCCTGACCAAGCCTCAGCCATCGCAGGCGGTGAACCAGGAGATGGGAGTTCTGTATATCTATCTGAGTCTCTGCCTCTCAAATAAATTTTTTAAAGATTTATTTTATTTTATCTGAAAGAGTGACACAGAGAGAAATGGAAAGAGAGATAGAGAGAGAAAGAGATCTTCCAAGCACTGGTTCACTCCCCAAATGTCCACAACAGCTAGGCTTGAGCTAGGCCAAAGCCAGGAGCCAGAACTCCGTTTGCATCTCCCATGTGTGTGGCAGGGGCCCCAGACCTTGAGCCATCACCTGCTACCTCCCAGGGTCTGTGTTGGCAGGAAGTTGGCTCAGAAGCAGAGGCAGGACTCTCTCAGATGCTCCAGCGTGGGATGCTGGCCTCTCAATCAGCGGCTTAACCTGCTGCACCCCAATACCTACTCCTCAAGTAAATTTGTTAAAAACTTGAAAATTAAAAAAAATCAGAGCTTAATTTATGGCAAAATGGTAACAAACCAGTCACAGACCAACTCTAGACTCTTCACCCCACTTTGTGTGGCCTCATTTTTACTTATTTAATTATTTTGAAAGAGTTACAGAAAGAAAGAGAGAGGAAGAGAGAGAGAGATATCACCCACCCACTGATTTACTCCCCAAATGGAGCTGCAATGGTTGAGGCTGGGCCAATGCAGAGCCAGGAGCTTCTTCTGGGTCTTCCATGTGGGTGCAGGGGACCAAGTACTTGGGCCATCCTCCACTGCTTTCCCAGGTGCATTAGCAGGGAGCTGGATCAGACGTGGAGCAGCCGGGACTAGAACCAGTACCCATATGAGATGCCGGCACTGCAGCCAGCATCTTTACCCACCATACCACAGCGCCAGTCCCCATGCATGGCAGCATTTTAAATCCACAAATTAGGGACTGGCTCTGGAAAGGGGTGACATTCGAGCAGGCTGGAAGAAGGGAGGCAGCCGGTCTTCCATACATCTGGGGAAGAATAGCAGAGACAGAGGGATCAGTCAGGGCCAAGTTCCTGAGGCAGAAACATGGAGAAAAAGAGCAGCCAGCAGAGCGGTGTGGTTGTCACAATGAAGAAGGGACGGGGCCATAGGAGATGGGACTCAACATCTACATGTTGCTATGGCTTGAATATTTGTGTCCCTCCAAAACGCAGGTTGCAATTTAATCCCCACTGCGAGAGGATTGAGAGATGAGGCCTTTTGGAGGTGGATGGGATTGGTGCCCTTATCAGAGAGCTGGAGGGAGCCTGCTTCTTTCAGCCTGCTCCACCATGTCTGGACACACTGTCCCTTCCATGTGGGGCTGCGGCTCGGAGGTGCCATCGGTTTCAATGTTTATTTGTTTTCATCCACTTGAAAGGTAGAGGGAAAGGGAGAGAGAGAGAGAGACAGACTGAGAGAGATCTTCCATGTGCTGGTTCACTCCCTAAATGCCCACAAGAGCCAGGGCTGGGCCAGGCCAAAGCCAGGAGCCCAGAACTCTGTCCAGTCTCTCACATGAGTGGCAGGTGGCCCAGCTCTTGTATACAGAGCAAATTGTGACACCTAGAACTGGGTGTTGGGGGGCTCTGCTGTCTCAGGTCACAGCCATGAGCCACATGTGGCTACAGAACGCTGAGACATACCTAGCTCAAACAGAGAAGTGTTAGTGTGAAATACAAACCAGATGCTGAAGACTCAGTGCAGGATGAGGAAAGCAAAATATCTCATCAATAATTCCTATATTGACCATCCTTTGCGTATATTGGGTTAAATACAATATACAGCTGGTCCTGTGTCTGTGGGCTCTGCACCAGGGATCCAACCAGCTCAGCATCAAAAACCCTTAGGAAAAAAACCCACATCTGTATTGAATATGGACTGACTTATTTTCTTGGTGTTATTCCCTGAACAATACAGTGCACCAATGATTCACAAATTGAACTAGGCATGGTAGGTCATCTGGAGATGACTTGGCATAGGAGGGAGCATGTGCATGGGTTACATGTGAACACTAAGCCACTTTATACGAGGGGCTTGAGCAGTCACAGAGCGTGCTCTCTGTAGGGGAAGCCCAGGACCAATCTTTACAGTCTGTAATGTACATAACTGTACATTAATTTTATTTTTACCCAATATATACAAGAGATTATTTTCCTGTACTATTACAGTCAATTTCCCCCATTTTATTTTTTAAAACATGGATGGTAGAAAATATAAAAACGCCTGTGGGTCTCACACCTGTGGCTCATATCGCATTTCTGTGATGAGCTCTGTTCTTTCTGTGATCTGGGGCCTAGTCTGTCTGCAAACCTATCATGGTAAACCCACCGCCCAGAGCAGCCACGGCATGACAAGGTGCACAGGACACATCCGTCCAGTAAGGGAGTGAATGGAGACGATCACTCTTACACTTCCACCCAGTTCAGCCCTTTGCTCTCAGAAGCGTGCACAGAGGTGTCTCATAGTGAAATTCCTTTCGGAATCTCCAGTTGAACCTGATTTTGTCTGGTGACTCCTGGGATGATCGTAAGACCCAGGGCCCTCCCCGACCTCCTCCACCTCCAGTGAGAAGAGGATGATGGCTTGTCCCCACTCAAGGCCCACCAGCCACAGCAGCCTGAGGTTGGTGTGCGTGCACCTGTTCTCCAGCCTGGTGGGTGCTGTTGTCATGTGGCGCCTCTGAGTCCAGCAGCCGTGTGTGTGTGTGTGTGTGTGTGTGTGTGTAGGGCGGTAGGAAAGTAGAGATACCTTGTTCGAGCCCTTAGAAGACCAACTCTGATGTCTGGCATCACCACGTTTGTTCTCAAGGAACATCTCAGTGAGTAGTAACAGATTCTCTGTTCCCAGTCCTCAAGTGGTGCTGTGCTGTGACCACAGGCAGGAAGCTTGGTGTGTTCTGCTGCCTTCTCCAGTGTACTGGAGACAGATGTGGCTGCTGAGTCATGGATGGCGTGACTGAAGGATGGACACACGGAACCCTGGAGGGTCACGCCACCAGGAAGATGACTGAAAGCAGCTTCTGGCTAAATGCAATTGTATTTTCCTTCAGAGAAACACAACACACAAAACACGGGCGCTACTAAGCACATAAATCAGAACACTTCGTTTTACAGAATGACTCACTTTATCCATTACTGGAGGAGTGTGTGTTCCTTAGGCATTTAAAACGTGACTGTGGGAAGGGGTTTGGCATCGAAGTGAAGAAACTGCTTGGGATTCCCACATTGCACACCACAGTGCCTGGTTCAAGTTCCAGCTCCACTTCCAGTCCACCTTCCTGCTAACATGCACCCCGGGAGACAGCAGGTGAGGGCTCAAGTTCTTGAGTGCCTGCCACCTGAGTGGGAGACCCAGATTAATTTCTTTTTTTTTTTTTCAAAGACTTATTTCTTTACTTGAAAGTCAGAGTTACACAGAGAGAGAAGGAGAGGCAGAGACAGAGAGGTCTTCCATCCGCTGGTTCACTCCCCAACTGTCTGCAATGGTGAAAGCTATGCTAATCTGAAGCCAGGAACCAGGAGCTTCCTCCGGGTCTCGCATGCAGGTGCAGGGGCCCAAGGACTTGTTGCCATCTTCCACAGCTTTCTCAGGCCATAGCAGAGAGCTGTATCGGAAGTGGAGCAGCCAGAACTCGAACTGGTGTGCATATGGGATGGCAGCACTGGAGGTGGCAGCTTCACCTGCTACACCACTGTGCTGGCCCCAAGCAGGCATCTGGTCAGTGCATCTGAGTCAGTGCATGGAGGGAAGCAGCCGGCCCTTCCCAGTGCTGGGGGCATCATAGGATCTGCAGAAAGCCTGAGTGCAACAGAAAGAGGGAGACAGGAGGAGTTCAGCCAAAGCACTCAGCTTCTCCTGCCATGGCTCTCCTGGCTGTCCCCCACTTGCACACTGCACGTTGAGGAGCTTCCTCGTCTCTACGATTATGTGGGCCAATTCCTATAGTAACAATACCCCCCCCCCATACATATATATGACTAAGACTGTTATTATCACCACTCTTCATTCCATTTAAAAATTTCTCTATCTGTAGTCTATGCCCCAACTTGAATGTCAGCTCCATCATTTGCATTCTAAAAAGTTCTATAACATTTGTCCGTTTGTTCTAGAACAAGGCCTGGCATGGAGTAGGAGCATATATTGAAGTCATCTCTAAAATGTAAAAGATAGTAGTAATTCCCACTTTATAAAATTGTAGCAACAATTCTAGAGAAATGCTAGATAGACGAGGGTGCTTCTAAAAGTTCATGGAAAATGGAATGAAAAGATAAGTTTGTTTTGGTGCAAAAACTTTGGGAATCCATGCACAGCTTTTTCATAATATACATTTTTCCATATACTTTTTGAAGACTCCTTGTATAAGACCACTGTAGAGTGTATTTTATTAGCACTGAAAGGACAGCGTATGAAAGCCCTTTCTAGCCACAACATCACACGTCTATGATGGACAGATGCTCAGGGCAGAAGGTGCTGGAAGGCACGGTGTGCCATGATAGTCAACACTGAGATCAGAGACACCTGGATTTGGATATCCACACAAACGACAGCTGTCCAGCCTCGAAAAGGAAGGAAATTCTGCCATATGTTGGAACATGGAGGAACTGTGGGGGTGCAGCAATAAGTGAAATAAGCCCGTCACACAAGGACAGACATTGTGTGAGTCCATGCATATGAGTGACTCAGACAGCTTAGAGAGGCAGAAAGTTGAATGGTGGTTACTAGGAGGCAGGGGAAGTGGGAGAGGGGAAGTTGCCATTTAGTGAGAATAGACGCACTTACCACTACTAAACCACGCACTCAAAATGACTAGGATGGTAAGTGCTGTGTTGTGAGTTTTTATCCATGCTAATAATAATTTTATAAAGATGCCTTGATTTGCATGCTGGCTTTTTCCACTTACGTGGGTGAAATGGCCTTCCTACATCTTGGTTTCTTCATGTGTGGGATTTGATGTGGTCAGTACTCACAGCAGTCTTTGCGTCCATGGACATGTTATTTAACTCTGAATTCAAAATCATTCCTTTAGGCCCGTGCCTTGGTTCACCAGGCTAATCCTCTGCCTGTGGCACCGGCACACCAGGTTCTAGTCCCGGTCGGGGCACCGGATTCTGTACCGATTGCTCCTATTCCAGTCTAGTTCTCTGCTGTGGCCCAGGAGTGCAGTGGAGGATGGCCCAAGTGCTTGGGCCCTGCACCCGCATGGGAGGCCAGGAGGAAGCACCTGGCTCCTGCCTTCGGATTGGCTTAGCTCCAGCCGTAGCGGCCATTTGGGGGGTGAATCAATGGAAGGAAGACCTTTCTCTCTGTCTCTCTCTTTCACTGTCTAACTCTGCCTGTCAAAAAAAAAATCATTCCTTTAAAATATACTTACTATATGACCCAGTAACAAAACTTTTGGCATTTAACTCCAAGAAATAAAAAACGTAAGTTCGTGCAAAACCTGTGCACAAAGGTTCATGCGGCAGCTTTATGTGTAATAGCCCCAAACTGGAAGCAATCCAGATGTCCTTCTATAAGTGGCTTGGTGAACAGTGTGGTACGTCTCTCATGGAACTGCACTGTGCAACAACAAGGAGACGACGATACACAAAACGAGGATGAATTCCAGGAAATCATTCCGAGTAAAAATATGCCAATCTTAAAGGTTGCCTGCTGTCCAACACCATCTATACAACATTCTTGAAATAACAAAATTACAAATATAGATGACCTATTAGAGATTGCTAAGGGGAATGGATGAGATTGGGAGGCTGCAAGTGAACGCCGCGTCTCTTGGTTGTGTTGGTGGAACACAAAGCGACACCTGTAATAAGAGTGTATAGAACTGCACACACGTGCACACACACACAGACGTGTGCTTACCAAGTGAGTGCAGCTGACTTGACTCTGAGGAGTATAGCAGCGTCACGTTCCTGGGTTGGGTGTTGTACCACAGTCATTCAAGATGCTACTCCGAGTAGTGTATACACTGCACCACCCTAGAGGCCCCTCCTACTCCAGCTTCTTGTGGATTTACTGTTAGTTCAAAATTAAAAAGTTAAAAAACTGCAGGAGTCATCATTTGGGGCTAAGCTCCTGCCCCAGATGCCAGTGGAGCAGACGGAAAATCCAAGTGAAGTCACTCGTGCTAAGATTCCACGTTACCAAACTCAAATGAAGTTGTTGCCTGATTTTCCAAGAAACCAGGAGAGGGTGTGGTGTGCTGTGGGGTGGCAGGTAAGGCCACAGCCTGTGATGCTGGCATCCCATATGGGCACCAGTTTGTGTCCTGGCTACTCCACTTCCAAACCAGCTCTCTGCTAATGGCCTGGAAAAAGCAGAAGAAGATGGCCCAAGTGTTTGGGGCTCTGCCACCCATGTGGGAGACCTAGGTGAAGCTCTTGGTTCCTGGCTTCTGCATGACCGAGCCCTGGCATTTGCAGCCATCTGGGGAGTGAATCAGCTGATGCAAGATCTCTTTCTCTCTCTCTCTTTCTCTCTCTCTGTAACTCTGCCTTTCAAATAAAGAAATCAATCTTTAAAAAGAAAATTGGGAGAGGTTAATCTTTTTCTTTTTAAAGATTTATTCATTTACTATTTATTTGAAAGTGGAGTAACAGTGAGAAAGACAGGGAGAAGGAGAGGGAGAGGGAGAGAAAGAGGGGGAGAGAGGGAGAGGGAGGGACAGGGAGGGAGAGGGAGGGAGAGGGAGAGAGAGGGAGGGAGAGGGAGAGAGAGGGAGGGAGATGGAGGGAGAGGGAGAGAGAGGGAGAGAGAGGGAGAGATCGTCCATCTGCTGGCTTACTCCTCAAATGGCCACAGCAGCCAGGTCTGGGCCAGGTTGAAGCCAGGAGCTAGGAACTCCATATGGGTCTCCCAGGTGGGTGGCAGGGGCCCAAGCACTGGGACCATCCTGGGTTGCTTTCTCAGGTGCATTAGTAGGGAGCTAGATGGGAAGGGGGCAGCTGGGACTTGAACTGGAACTCTGATATGGGATGTCGGCATCACAAGCAGCAGTTTAACTTGCTGTACCACAAAATACCAGCCCCGACTCAACAGTTGTTTTTCTATGACTCGGTCTCTCTGCTCCCACCTTACAAGGCAAGTGACTTTGAATGACCAATCTGCATTTTGTTCTTGATTTCTGCTTTCTTCAGTCCTTTGCTGTCTATGAAATGAGTCTCTTCTGCTCTGTGCATCGGAACACTTTTCCTGTTTTATGGAACAAAGTGTTGCTGATTTCTAGAACTGCAAAAGGAACCCAAGATCTTTCAACTAAATTTGCTGTGATTTTGTTTTTTGACAGTGTACAAGTTTTTAATTTCAGACTACCTCGGGATAGATAAATTATTGAAGTAATATTTGGCATGTAATCCTAATTTGTTTTGGTGAATCTACCTACATGTGAATGTGTCCTGTCATTTGGTTTCCTGTGTTCTGCTGCTAACTATGCCATTTTTTGGTTTCATAGTCATGGGCTGTTTGATGATTTTCTAGATTTCTGCTAGAGAGCACTAGCAGGATTGATGGGTCTGATCACTGTGGTTATTTTCATAAACATCGCAAGGCAAATCTTGCTGTAGCATACAGGGGTGTCATTTTTTTTTTTTTTTTTGACAGGCTGAGTTAGACAGTGAAAGAGAGAGACAGGGAGAAAGGTCTTCCTTCCGTTGGTTCACCCTACAAATGGCCGCTGTAGCCGGTGTGCTGCGCCGATCCGAAGCCAGGAGCCAGGTGCTTCTTCCTGGTCTCCCATGCGGGTGCAGGGCCCAAGCACTTGGGCCATCCTCCACTGCACTCCTGGGCCACAGCAGAGAGCTGGCCTGGAAGAGGAGCAACCAGGACAGAATCGGTTCCCCAACTGGGACTAGAACCCAGAGTGCTAGCGCTGCAAGCGGAGGATTAGCCTAGTGAGCCACAGTGCCAGCCCAGGGGTGTTGCTTCCGTGAGTCCACATGGTCAGAGTAAGCTTGCCTTGGGGCGAGGCTGGAGGTGATGAAATCCTATCCTTCATAACTGTCATTCCGGAACCTGTCCTAGCTGTAGGCTCCATGTTTGCCAGTGCATCTGACTTGAGGTGTGTTTTCAAAATAATATAACCGGAGCTGGCATTGTGGCACAGCAGTTTAGGCCACTGCTTGCAATGCTACCACCCCATATCAGAGTGCTGCTCTGGGTTCTGGCTGCTCTGCTCCCAATCCAGCTTCTTGCTAACGTGCCTGGGAGGCAGTGGAGGATAACTTAGACCCCTGCCACCCCTGTGGAAGATGTGGATGCAATTCCTGGTTCCTGGCTTTGGCCTGGCCCAGATGTGGCTTTTGTGGTCATTTGAGGAGTGACCCAGTGAATGGTAAATCTCTGTCTCTCTCCTTGTCTCTTCCTCTTTCTCTGTCACCTGCCTTTCAAATAAAGACATGAGTATTTAAAAATAAAATAACTTGTTAAAAGCATACAATTCTGTTTTGTTTTTCTACCGTGCCAGGTTTTTGTTTTGTTTTGTTTTTTAATACTATTTTATTTCACTGACTAGTGAACATACATGTTTTCTTTCTTTCAAAAAACGTAGTTATTTATCTGAACAGTTGTTCTCTGAGCATTAGTCCAGCAATGCTGAAATTGTTCACAGCACTACTAAATCCTCCTTTTGACTTTATTTATTTATTTTTTTGTTCTGTGGCACATTCTTATGACTGTGTTCAATTGTGGGAATCTTTCACTCACCAGTGTAAGTGTGCAGTGTCATTACACATCAATTAAATAATTGGAAACACAGGAAAACATTCATGAATTACCATTGCGTAAAATATGTTGCGTTCTCTTGATGATTCATTATATAATTGAAATTACGCTTTCAAAAATTATGTCCTACCCTAGAGAAATACTTATAACACTAAACAAAAATTAGGAAACAATGCAGTTGTTGACACTTAAATCAATGAAACGGAGTAGAGAGCCCAGAAAATAACCCACATACACGCCTCAGATGATCAGTGATGGAAGTGCCCAGACCATACTTTGGAGAAAGGATAACTCATTAATAAATGGTGCTGGAAAAACTGGAATGCATATATGTAGAAGAATGATACCAGATCCCGGCCTCTCACCATATACAAAAATCAACTCAAGACGGATCAAAGACATAAATTTAAGACCTAAGACTATGAAGTTGCTGGAAGAAAATGTAGAGGAAATACTTCAAGACATTGGTGTAGGTGATGACTTCCTAGATAAGACCCCCAAGGCACAGGCAACAAAAGCCAAACTATGCAGATGGAATTATATCAAACCCAGAAGCTTCTGCAGAGGAAACAATCAGTAGACTGTAGAGACATCTGACAGAATGGGAGAAAATACTTGCAAGCTACTTATCCGACAAAGTATTAATATCCCGAATATAGCAGCGACTCAACAAGCTCAACGACAAAAGCAACCAACCCAGTTAAGCGTTGGGCAATGGATCTCAGTTGAAATACAAATGGTCAACAAGTACACGAAAAAAATGCCCGACATTCCTAGTCACCAGGGAAATGCAAATCAAAACCACGAGCTATGATCTCACCTCTGTCACAGTGGCTGTTACCCAAAAGACAGAGTAACAAATGTCAGTGAGGATGTGGGGAAAGGGGAACTCATATACTGTCAGTGGGAATGTAAATTAGTGCAGCCACTGTGGAACACAGTATGTAGATTTCTTTAAAAATGAGAAATAAGCTTGCCATATGATTCAGCTATTCCACTCCTGGATCTATACCCATGTTTATGGCAGCACTGATGACAATAGCCAAAATATGGAGTCAAGCAAGGTGTTCATTGTCAGATGAATGGGTAAAGAAAATGTGGGAAAAATATATGCAATGAAATATTATTCACCCATCAAAAGAATAAAATTCTATCATTTGCATCAAAATGGTTGCAACTGGAGGACATCAGGTTGAATGAAATGAACTAGATATGGAAAGACAAATACCACATGTTCTCTCTTATATGTGGGAGCTAAAATAAAAACTAAAAAATATAAAAATAAAAAAAGAATGCATGTATCAGTTTTGCTGAAAACATAGTCAAGTTTTGCTTTAGATCTTTACCAACCAAATGCTATACTACTACAGCTTTAATGATTTGTGATTATTTTAAAACTTAGTGTATGAGTAAAATTGACATTTTTTCATATGATTATTGTTCCTAGTCCTTGCCTATATTCCTGCTAAACTATGTTTTTTTTTTTACTTTTTATTTGTTGAACTCTTTATTTAAGACAGCATCAAGCCTTTTACTGCAATGTAAATTAAAAATATGCTACCTCAAAAGTAAAAAAAAAATCTTAAAAAAATAGGTCAATCGGGGTTGGTGCTGTGGTGCAGCGGGTTAAAGCCCTGGCCTGCGGCAAGGCATCCCCTGTGGGCACCGGTTCGAGTCCTGGTTGCTCCACTTCTGATCCAGCTCTCTGTTGTGGCCTGGGAAAGCAGTAGAAGACAGCCCAAGTGCTTGGGTCCCTGCACCCACGTGGGAGACCCAGAGGAGGCTCCTGGCTCCTGGCTTCCCATCAGCGCAGCTCCGGCCCTTGCAGCCAATTGGGGAGTAAACCAGCGGATGGAAGACCTCTCTCTCTCTCTGCCTCGCATTCACTGGAAGGAGGCACATCAGAACTGTCAACGGTGGCTGCACTTGAGAAGGGGATCACCTGTGGGTTTGGTTTGTTTTTTACTATTAATTTCCAATTTTCCTTTCACCTGTGTGCTCATGTCTGAGCACTGCTGGAACAAAGTATCAAAACCCTGTGTGGCTGGAAACAACAGAAACTTAGTTCAGGGCCAAGGCTGTGGTGTAGGATGTTGGCCTATAGTGCCGACATCCCATATGGGTGCTGGTTAGAGTCCTGGCTGCTCCACTTCCGATCCAGCTCTGCTATGGCCTGGGAAAGCAACAGAGGATAGCCCAAGTCCTTGGGCCCCTGCACCCACGTAGGAGACCCAGAAGAAGCTCCTGGCTCCTGGCTTTGATCAGCTTAGCTCCAGCCATTGCAGCCAGCTGGGGAGTGAACCAGGGCTGGAAGATCTCTCTCTCTCTCTCTCTCTGGAACTCTTTCAAATAAATAAATAAATAAATATTTAAAAAGAAGAAGAAGAAGAAGAAACTTAGTTCTTAGTTCAGGCGCCCAGAAGTCTGAAGCCCAAGTGTGGGCAGGGCTGGTTCCTTCTGCAGGTTCTGGGGGAGCATCTCTTCCTGGCTGAATCCTGCGTGGCGTGGCCTGCAGCTGAATTCTTCCGCAGCCCCGAGTGTGCCTCTGTGCTCACATGGCCTTCCTTCCCATATGCCTTTATGTGGCCTTCCTGTAAGGACACCTGTATCAGGTTTTTTTTTTTTTTTTTTTTTTTTTTTTACTGTTATAACAGTAGCTAACTTATATAGAGAAAAAGTTTATTTAGCTCACATGGCCCAGGGTGAGCTTTGCTCTGGCAAAGGGTCCCGGCAGATGTTGGAGCAGGTGGATCACAAGGTGAGCCAGGGAGTAGAGAGAGACTGGGTGGGGCCAGACTCCGGCCTTTATAACCATCATGGGAGGAGAACTGGCTTCTGAGCACACAGCCCAGTGATGTACACATACACACATGGCCTCCCCTCCTAAAGTTCCACCCCCTCCCAACAGAGCCGGGGGACCCAGCCTTCAACACATGGGCATTTGGGCGACATTCAACATTAGATCTTAGCAGCATCAGTTATTGGACTGGGGTCCCAGCCTATCCTGAATGACCTCATCTTAACTATTATATCTACAAAGACTACAATGACCCTTTTTCCAAATAATTGGAAATGAATTTTGAGGAAATGCTATTCAATCCAGTGGAAAGTACTTTTTCTATTATTTTGTATTGGAAAAATATGAACAGTAAGAAAACAGAAGACTGAGCGGGGTCTACTCAGTTAGGTGGGCGATAGAACTGGATCAAAGTAGTTGTGACTCAAAGCTGTGCAACTACAATGCATTGCGGACAGCTTTAGACATAACGCAGCCTGGCCCCATGGCACAAGCACTAGACCTAATATCTTTGGCTGGGGTTAGGCTCCTCCCCACCTGCTCACTGTGTGCCTGTGGGTGAATGGCCTAAACATGGTAAGCCTGCAAAGAACACTATTTAAGACCTCAGCTGTGTCTAGCCAGCCAACTTATCTTCCAAAAGGCCCAATAGAAATCATTTTGGTGGGGAAGTGGGGCTTGTGCTTATCTTTTTTTTTTCTCACCAGGCTGGAGGGGAAGCACAAGGAGTGACTGAGATTTCAAAGCCTTGTGTGTTCCCTTACGGAGGTCAGGGTCCAAGAACGGCCCATGAATGAGTCATTGGTTGAGGTGCGCTCAGGGAGCACTTTGCACAAAGATGCAAGGCCGGTTGCATTGCAGCAGAGATCCAGGGAAGGGGGCTGAGAAGCGAGGGGATCTACAGTGGGGTGGAGAGCAGGAGGTAGAGCAACGTGCTGGAAACCTTGCAGCCAGCGGAGAAAAGTCCACGTGGGGATGCGGGTAGCCTAGAAACTCTCAGCACCAAAGGAGAGGGCTGTTCCTTGTTCAGTGTGGGACTTTGCCCGGCAGCACTGTGACACCCATTGCTTCTGGCTCATTTCCTCAGCCTTCAGTAACGCTTAGACACCCGAGTGTCTCACGGAAGTGCCGTGCGGTGGGAGGGATGGAGGAAAGAGCCATGCCACCATGCTGGGGCACCCACACGTGGAGCGCATGAGTGAGCCTCCAAAGGAACCAGTTGAGGGTGCCGGAAACTGCAGCCAGAGGTGGCTGGGAGGACTGTCCACACCCTGCCCACTGCAGGCAGGCAAGGACACCAGCCTGCTTCATTCACATCTCAAAGCATCAGCTAATTTTTTTTCCAAATGAACAAAATTTTGTATTTGACTCATTCTATTTCATGTATATGCATGAGTCTCCCTTGTTATTAGACTTTGGCAATAAAAAAAAAAAAAAGCAGCCTTGTATGGAACAGTGAAGATGCAGAGTGAAGGCAGTCTATGGTCTATGCAGACAAGTTTTCAGATTCACTTTGTTACTCCTCCACGATCTTCGATACTGTTATCGTCCACCTCCGGCCATTTTTCCTGAATGACGTCACTGATGCTATCAGCCTGAATGACGATCCCAGGCTCCCCTGTTCCTGAGGCACCACAAGAGACTTTTTGTGCCAAAAATCTTCATGCTTAAGTTCAGTTTCAAAAGTTGCCAGGCGACCCCCTCTGGTCACACATCTCTGCTCTGCTCTGTTGTAACTGTTAGTGGTTCCACCTTCTCCTTTGTTTTTTGTTTTTTTGTGTGTGTGTGTTTTTTTGTTTGTTTTTGGTTTTGGTTTTGTTTGTTTGTTTTTTGACAGGCAGAGTGGACAGTGAGAGAGAGAGACAGAGAAAGGTCTTCCTTTTGCCGTTGGTTCACCCTCCAATGGCCGCTGCGGCTAGCGCATCACGCTGATCCGAAGCCAGGAGCCAGGTACTTCTGGTCTCCCATGGGGTGCAGGGCCCAAGCACTTGGGCCATCCTCCACTGCACTCCCTGGCCACAGCAGAGAGCTGGCCTGGAAGAGGGGCAACCGGGACAGAATCCGGCGCCCCGTCCAGGACTAGAACCCGGTGTGCCGGCGCCGCAATGCGGAGGATTAGCCTAGTGAGCTCGGCGCCGGCCCTCCTTTGGTTTTACTTGACCCCTTCTACCTCTCTTGATTTTTCCCTCCTCTTCTTCCCCTGCTGTTCTTTGATCCTTGGTGATTCCAGCTTCCTGTTAGGCTGCACTTCCTATTGTAAGTTTTGCAAACTCACTTGGAAACCCTGCCCTGACCACTCTTCTATGACATCAGGCATATGGTCGCGGTGCTCTGTCGGTAAAGAACAGGCTCCATGGTAAAGGACTCAGATTTGGTCACCAACACCTAACCTGGCACCGTCCCTAGGGTCTCCTGTGCAGTCAGCGCCGCTGGATTCAGAAACGTCAGAAGCCACTTTCAAAAACCCAGGTCCTTTCCGACCCCCAAGCCCCCACCGCCTCCGCTCCCATCAGCTGAGTGACTTCAGCACCAGGTATTTTCGCTGACTTCCTCGCTGCAGGAAGGGACACCCACCCAGCCTCTAGGGAGAGTTCCAGACATTCGGACTTGAAGGGGCAGCAGATTCGCCATAAATGCAAGGCCTCCTGCACTACTATTCTGATGTAAAAAAATTATTTAAATGTGCCACTCCCACATGCTCATTTGCAAGTCAAACTTATTCACAGGTTTTTCAGTGTCGCTGAACTTTTATCTTCCTTTATCATCTCTCCACTGGTTTGCTCCATCCCATTTTCTAGGGAGTTGGCCATCCTTGGTCACCCTGACCCCAACTCTAGCCTTTTCCTTTCCAGGACTTGAACAGTTTTAAAAGCACTTTCAATGCAGCGTGTATATGAATCCTTATTCTTACTTTAAAGGGATCTTGCAATACCTTCCCACACTTACTGCTCATTCCCTGTTTACTGCCCTCTATGTAATGCCCAGTCTGGCTTCCTTTCTTATTTTTGCTTTACTATTGCTTCTTACTAATATTTCCTTCTTAAATATTTCTTCTTGTTGCTCTCCTCCCATAATCCCTTCTCAGAAATGCTGCCCTTGGGGCCGATGCTGTGGTGTAGTGGGTTAAGCTGCCTGCACTTTTGGGCCCCTGGGTGAATATCTTCAGTTCTGTGGAACACACAGTCCCTTCCCTTCCCTTCCCTTCCCTTCCCTTCCCTTCCCTTCCCTTCCCTTCCCTTCCCTTCCCGACAGGCAGAGTGAACAGTGAGAGAGAGAGAGAGACAGAGAGAAAAGTCTTCCTTGTCCGTTGGTTCACCCCCCAATGGCCGCTGCAGCCAGAACACCACGCTGATCCGAAGCCAGGAGCCAGGTGCTTCTCCTGGTCTCCCATGCGGGTGCAGGGCCCAAGCACTTGGGCCATCCTCCACTGCACTCCCTGGCCACAGCAGAGAGCTGGCCTGGAAGAGGGGCAACTGGGACAGAATCTGGCGCCCGACCAGGGCTAGAACCTGGGGTGCTGGCACCTCAGGTGGAGGATTAGCCAAGTGAGCGGTGGGGCCAGCCCACAGTCTCTTTTCAAATGCCACTGTTATGCCCTGAGTAGCTCAAAAGGCTTTATCTCTTTTTATTTTTATTTTTATTTATTTATTTTTTTGACAGGCAGAGTGGACAGTGAGAGAGAGAGACAGAGAGAAAGGTCTTCCTTTGCCGTTAGTTCACCCTCCAATGGCCGCCGTCGCCAGTGCACTGCGGCCGGCGCACCGCGCTGATCCGATGGCAGGAGCCAGGTACTTTTCCTGGTCTCCCATGGGGTGCAGGGCCCAAGCACTTGGGCCATCCTCCACTGCGCCCCCTGGCCACAGCAGAGAGCTGGCCTGGAAGAGGGGAAACCAGGACAGAATCCGGCGCCCTGACCAGGACTAGAACCCGGTGTGCCAGCGCCGCAAGGCGGAGGATTAGCCTAGTGAGCCACGGCGCCGGCCAAAAGGCTTTATCTCAACTCATTTCTATTTCCAAGCCCTAAAGCTCTCAAAGCACCTAATGTATTTCCCGTTGTTTTTCAGTCATGTTCCCAGCAGGTGCAATCGCCAGCGCCCTTGAGCAGGCTCAGATCCTACCACAAGAGCGATGCCTGGGCACGTGGAAGACGAGTCCGAAAGTCACCCTTTGCTTAATTTAATGCCCAAATCATTACCGTAATCACTACTATTACTGCAATGGTTGAGCGTGTCAGAGCTTTTTACCAGACCACCCCTGCTGTGAGAGGCCAGAGTCACGCCATGACAGGCTTCTCCCAAGATAGAGGGCAGGCTAGGACCAGGATGCACCTGGTAGGAGAAGATGAAACCTGACACTGGGCAGTCCTTGGTCCAGCAGGGCTGGTGAGGGGGGCAACTATGGGGGGGGGGCTCAATATATGGCCATTTGAGGGGAAAGGAATGCAAACCTAATACTTGTTTGCCTAGGAACTATAAAGAAAAGGGGTCTTGGTCTCCCAGTACTACACCGAACGGGAGGTCAGGCCCCAGCATGCTGGACCCGTAATAAAGTCCCTTTGTTCTTTGCATTACAGTGAGTCTCGCTGGTTCTTCCTATCTGGGCGATCCGGGACACTTCACTGCCTCTGCGTCACATGACAAAACTCACTCTTCTGCAGGCTCATTCCCCACCCAAAATAAAGGGACTTGCTTTACCTTGCTTGGGGAGTGAGGGCTTTGGAAACAACCTCTGTGGTCTCATCTGCTGCAAATAGAATTACTTTGTGGCCGGTGCCGCGGCTCACTAGACTAATCCCCCATCTGTGGCGCTGGCACCCCAAGTTCTAGTCCCAGCTCTCTGCTGTGGCCAGGGAGTGCAGTGGAGGATGGCCCAAGTCCTTGGGCCCTGCACCCGCATGGGAGATCAGGAGGAAGCACCTGGCTCCTGGCTTCAGATCGGCACAGCGCGCCAGTCATAGCGGCCATTTGGGGGGTGAAACAATGGAAGGAAGACCTTTCTCTCTCTCTCTCACTGTCTAACTCTGCCTGTCAAAAAAAAAAAAAAAAAAAAAAAAAAAGAATTACTTTGTGGGGCCAGTGTTGCTGATCCAGATCCCTGCTAATCTTTATTCATAAAATAGGCACTGGTCTGGATTTCACCAATGGGTCACAGAGTTCTGATCCCTGGTTTGAAGAATTTCATTTAAAAATTTAAAAAATGTATTTTCATGTTATGTGAGAGGCAGAAAGGCAGAGAGAAAGAGACAGACAGATCGTATGTCCACTGGTTCACTCGGCAAACGCTCACAAGAGCCAGGCTGGACCAGGCCAAAGCCAGGAGCCTACAGCTCAACCCAGGCCTGCCACACGGGTGGCAGGAGCACAAGTTCTTGAGCCATCACCGCTGCCTCCCGGGGTGCATCAGCTAAGAGCAGGAATCCTGGGGCTGAAGCCCAGAAACTCCTACATGGGCGGGAGTGAGGGACGCCGGCTCCCTTTCGTCAAGTCTCATTGGAATTTTAATTTTATCATTTTAATGTTATTATTTTAATTTTAAATTTTATTAAAATTTAATTTTAATGCAGTGGGAGATTGTGTTAGATTGGAATTATTTCTCCATGGACAGTTTGCTTTGTGAGATTTTAAAACGTAGACTTGGGAGAGCTAAGAAGCCATAGTATGATTTCATATTATAACATATTATAATTATAATCAGTAAAAGAATGACAAACATGGCGTATAAGTTCCTAGTTAATAGAAGCTGAGCAATGAGAGATTTTAACAATAAAAATAAAAAGGTGAGAATAGAGGAAAACAACTGAAAATAAGTGGATATGCCTTAGAAACAGACGTGTCTTCTCAGTAAGTGCTCATTCTTTTCAAGCATGTACAGAATACTTTTTAAGTCTTTCAATAGTTCTTTAAAATTTGATCGCTACTAGGCCACAGCCCTGCAGGGAACATACAGTACACCTAGAGGGTGGTTCAAAAAGGCTGAATCAAGAGCCTTTTTCCAAAGTCTGGGAGGGTTAGTAAGGTGAACCAACCAGGGGAAGGCAGCTTCCCAGAGGTTGGGAATAGGAAGAGCACACTGGGCCTGAAGGAGCAGGGGGAAGGGTGATTGGAACCTGGAGCCATTGCCATTGCCTCCCTTCTCCACACAAAGTATAAAGTACTGTTTGAAGACTAGTTATACCGTTAATTCACATAGTACAACACATTAAGGACAGAGATCCTCATGGGGAGTAAGTGCACAGTGACTCCTGTTGTTCATTTAACAATTGACACTCTTATTTATGACATCAGTAATCGTCCAAGTCTCTTGTCATGAGCTGCCAAGGCTATGGAAGCCTCTTGAGTTAGCCGACTCTGATCATATTTAGACAAGGTCATAGTCAAAGTGGAAGTTCTCTCCTCCCTTCAGAAAAAGGTACCTCCTTCTCTGATGGCCCATTCTTTCCACTGGGATCTCACTCGCAGAAATCTTTCTTTTAGGTCATTTTTTGCCACAGTGTCTTGGCTTTCCATGCCTGAGAAACTCTCATGGGCTTTTTAGCCAGATCCAAATGCCTTAAGGGCTGATTCTGAGGCCAGAGTACTGTTGAGGGCAATTGTCATTTTACGAGTCTGCTGTGTGTCCTGCTTCCCATGTTGGTTCATTCTCTTCTTTTTAATTCTATCTATTATTAGCAGACACTTGGTCTTATTTGTGTGATCCCTTTGACACTTAATCCTATCTTTATGATCAGTTATTAACTTAAACTGATCACTTTAACTAGTAAGATGGCATTGGTACTTGCCAACTTAATGGGATTTGGAGTCCCATGCAAGTTTTTAGCTTTACCCTTTGGGGTAAGTCCGAGGGAACGTGTACCAAACTGTACATCTCCTTCCCCTCTTATTCCCACTCTTATTTTTAACAGGGATCAATTTTCAATTGGACGTCAATACCTAAGAATAATTCTGTGTTAAGTGAAGAGCTAAACCAATGGTATTAAGTAGAAAAAGAAAATACTAAAAAAGAATAAAATAGTAAGCTCTTTCTCAGTCAGGACAAGGGCTGATCAAGTCATTGTTTCTCATAGTGTTCATTTCACTTCAACAGGTTTCCTTTTAGGTGCTCAGTTAGTTGTCACCAATCAGGGAGAACATATATTTGTCCTTTTGGGACTGGCTTATTTCACTCAACGTGATGTTTTCCAGATTCCTCCATTTTGTTGCAAATGACTGAATTTCATTTTTTTTTTTACCACTGTGTAGTATTCCATAGAGTACATATCCCATAATTTCTTTATCCAGTCTTCTGTTGATGGGCATTTAGGTTGATTCCATGTCTTAGCTATTGAGAATTGAGCTGCAATAAACATTGAGGTGCAGATAATTCTTTTATTTGTCAATTTAATTTCCTTTGGGTAAATTCTGAGGAGTGGGATGGCTGAGTCATATGATAGGGCTGTATTCAGATTTCTGGGGTATCTCCAAACTGTCTTCCATAGTGGCTTTACCAGTTTGCATTCCTATCAACAGTGGATTAGTGTGGAGGCACTTTTCGATTGTCATAGCTGGTACAAGAGGTTCCTGGCACCTGGTAGGCAGAGGAGACAGATGCTGTTAAACATTGTACAATGTCCGGGAAAGCCCCTGACAAGGAATATCCAGTCCCAAATGTCAATCATGCTGCAGTTGAGAAATTCCACAGCCTGTCCCAACCAGAAGCCTGATGTCCAGGGTCACAGAGCACAGCAGGTGGTGGAGAGGGGCTCTGAGGCGTTCACACTGCAGATGGTGAGCTCCCTTTGCGTCCACTTGTTGACCTGTGTGTATGAAAAACTCATGTTCCATATGCGTTTCCATCAGCTACTGTGTTGACATGAGTGTTGTCAATTCGTTATTTCTTCCTGAAACCTAAAATCTGGTCACCGTCTTCCTAGACAGTAGGATGTGGGAGTTCAAGGACAAGGGAACCCTGACAACGCGGTTAGCAAAGATCAGGCTCAGCGGCAGGGAAGACGGCGTGGAGGTCTCAGGGCAGACCGTGGAGAGGCAGCCCTGGTTCTCAACATGTTCTACAGGGTGAAAAGCCATCAGGACACACTCTGTCACCAGCACAAGCCAATAGAAATCAAGAGCAGGGGACAGCTGTTGAGCACAGCAGTTCAGATGTCCCTGGGGTTGCCCACACACATTTAGGAGTGTCTGGATTGGAGTCCTGGCTGTGCTTCTGATTCCATCTTCCTGCAAACACAGACCCTGGGAGGCAGCAGACGAAGGCTCCAATACTTGGGTCCCTGCCCTGCAAGTGGGAGACCGGGATGGAGTTCTCAGCACCTGGCTTCGGCTGAGTCTCCCCTGCGGGTGGCAGAGTCGCAAGTCTCGGAGTCATCACCTGCTACCTCTCAGCCCGCGCATTAGCAGCAAGTTGGATTGGAAGCAGGGGAGGCAGGGTTCAAGCCAGGCACTCCACTCGGGTGGGGCATCCCGAACAGCAACTGAACTGCTGTGCTGAACGCCCGCCCTGATAACTTCACTGCGGTGCACAACAACTTAAAATCCGTGCATGGTATTTTCTTTTTTTAAACTTTTATTTAATGAATATAAATTTCCAAAGTACAGCTTATGGATTACAATGGCTTCCCCCCCCCCCATAACTTCCCTCCCACCTGCAACCCTCCGCTCTCCCGCTCCCTCTCCCTTTCCATTCACATCAAGATTCATTTTCAATTATCTTTATATACAGAAGATTAATTTAGTACATACTAAGTAAAGCTTTCAACAGTCCGTGCACGGTATTTTCATAGTGCACATTTTCTGTGAGATTTTGTGAAAGTTCCTCACATGCGTGTGTTTCAAAAGTTTTTGGAACCAAAACAAACTAATTTTTCATTCCACTCTCTGCAAACTTTTTGAAGTACCCTGATACGCATTTCTGTAATAAATATAGTTAGGTAGATAATAAAATGAATAAGGCAAAGTTTCCCATAGACTAGATGTTGTATGAAACTCTAGAAATGTAGCTTATAAATTAACATTGATTTATGCAAAAACAATGCTGCAAAAGTCCACTCGGCTAGTTGCTACTGCTGTTTTCAGGGTACTTGGCAAATATGCCTGAGTCTCTTCCATACCTGGTTACCAACTGCCTTTTTAGACCTTCCAGGCATCCAGAGGTCTCTCCCCAAGGCTCAATAAACTTAGGCTACTTGTACCGACATTTACAAGCGAAAAAGGAGGACTGGGTTGAAGAGTCGACTATAAAGATTATATCCATTAGCAGTTGTCTTGCTTTGTAAGTGTAGTTTAATACCCATGATTTACAACTGTTCATTTAGTAACAAAGGGGGTTTAGAAGATGGAGCTGGTCTGATGGCCTGGCAGGTTAAACTGTTACTTGCAACACAGGAATCCCATATCAGAGCGCTGGCTGGAGTCCCAACTGTTCCACTTGCAATCCAGCCTCCTGCTAACGTACCTAGGAAAACAGTGGAAAACGGCCCAAGTGATTGGGCCCCTGCACCCACGTAGGAGAGCTGAGGCGTTCCAGGCTCCTGGCTTCAGCCTGGTCCAGTCCCAGATGTTGCAACCATTTGGGGAGTGAACCAGTAGTTGGAATCTCTCTCTTTCTCGCTCTCTCTCTCTCTTTCTATCACTCTGCCTTTCAAATAAATAAATCTTAAAGGATCTTGCACTGTTCTGAGTCCACCATATCCTCTTCCCTGTTTGCTTCCACATTCACACAGGAGTGTCCCCTTTCACAGAGAAATACAGCTCAGGGTCATATCTAAAACCAAGGATGATTCAGACTATTCAAACGATTGATTCCTAGTACCACTGAGTAGGCTGCGGTATCTCGACTTTGGTATAAAACTAAAATCATATAAGGTCCACAATTTTTTTTGTACACCAGAAAGGAAAAAATCCTGGAGAAAGATCATTTCTTCCAAATAGGGAGATCTTCAAATGACCCACAATTTAAAATATATATGAGGGGGCCAGTGCTGTGGCATAGTGGGTAAAGTTGCCACCTGCAGCGCCGGCATCCCATATGGGCACTAGTTTGAGTCTCGGCTGTTCCACTTCCAATCCAGCTTTCTGCTGTGGCCTGGGAAAGCAGTAGAAGATGACCCAAGACCTTGGGCCCTTGCAGCCACGTGCGAGACCCAGAAGAAGCTCCTGGCTACAGATAGGTGCAGCTCTGGCTGTTTTGGCCAAGTGGGGAGTGAACCAGCGCCTGAAAGACCTCTCTGTCTCTCTCTGCCTCTTCTCTCTTTGTGTAACTCTTTCAAATAAATCAATCTTTAAAAAATAAAATATACACGAGGTCATGTGAAAGCATATTCATACGTGCCTAAGGAAAGCTGCCTACGGAAATTCTGGGAAGACACACCTGAAGTTAGCAAGAGTAATTATTCCCTGTAATTACCCGGGAGGGCTGGGGAGCAGAGGAAGGACCCAAAACTGCTTGCACCACAAAGCATTTTGTGTTTTGAAATCCATAAACTACGTGGTTACCCTAGGGAGAAAAAGACAGAAAACTCCAGAGCTGTCTGGGCGGCTCCCAGAAGAGGCACTCTTGACTTTGGAACCCTGTAACTGTCTCTCTTGCCTGTGAATGCCTCTTTTGTGAGCCCCAGGCTGTCCTGCAGGTGTGGCTGATAACAGATGGCAAAGAATACGTTTATGAAGGTGAAGTGCAAATAAGCCACACTTGCCCCACCACTCGTCCTCAATCTTCTGGCCCAAGACACACTCAGTACCCTGAGAATGCAGCATTCAAAGAAGTCTTTTCATTGCCAAATGGAGCTTTTTTAAATTACATTCATGGAAACTCCAGAGTCTTTGTTTTAAAAAGGTATTTGTTATATATTTTTTTCAGATTGCAAAAAAAAAAAAACCACAACTCTTATTTTCAAGATTAACATTCAATTATGCAACACCATGCTGGAAAAGTCCATTCCACTGTCCATAAACCTATTCTCGGGGAAATCATGAGAGAAGGCAGCTTCACTCACTTCCTTTGCAAATATCCCTAGGCCTCTCCTATGGCTGTTTTAGGCCTTCCAAGTCTTCTTCAAGTCAGTAGTCTCACTGGGACCGGAGGAACTGTGGAATACACAAAAATTAAAGAGGAAGCATTCACAAATATGTCAGTCATGGTTTAGCAGGAGCTAAGCAGCCTCCCGGATCTTCAACCTGCGTAGCAGGCAGGGAATGAGTTGCAATTCTGTTCTGATAGGAGTGTTTATTTTTCTTTCTTTATATAGGATGTGTGTTAGCCCACTTTTCTCTCCTTATACAGGATGTGTTATATCAAGCAGAGGACTGGCAGGAACCACAGCTTCCCTCCTGAAACTGGAAATCAGCTGGCCAACTTCATGCACTCGTCGTAATGCAAAGGTTCATTTGGAATGTAAAGCACGGCTTTCCCATAGCAACAACATGAAAATGATGGCTGGGTTCCCAGGCAACACGCATAGTATAACACTACGTCATAATCCACAGTGGCTCCATTGCCAACAGAGCCTCATCACACTGAATAAAAGTGGGCTAGATCAGGTGTTTGTCTACAAAAAAAAAGGTGTATTCAGAAAGTATCGTGTTACACTGGTGGGATCAACTTACGGAGGACTGAGCTACAGTGATCGTGTCTATAGGTGCTGGCTTGCATCTCTATCCAGTTTCCATCTTGCCATTATGGATTTTTAATGGTTCCGCTGATTTTGCTGTCTCCATTACTCTTAACTTTGATTTCCAACCCCCACAAATCATCTCTAACTACTTCTGTAGAATTTTACATTAAAAAGAAAATCTTGTGTGCAGAGAGTGTCTGCCTTTGTCTTGGTGGTCTCGGGCCTCAGCAGCTGTAAAAAAGTCTGAATTCTGCTCTGCACAGTGGCAGAGGCAACACCGCCACCAGTAACCAATCAGTCACAGCAACTTGGATTTCCCAACATTGGCGTTGGCCTAGTGGTTAAGACACGCCCATCACACATCAGAGTGCCTGGATTCAGTGTAGGGCTCCAGCTTCCCGCTAATGCAGACCCTGGGGAGCAGTGGGGATGACTCAAGCAATTGGGTTCCTGCCACCCATGCGGAAGACCTGGATTGCAGTCCCCGCTCCCAGCTTTATTGTCTATTTGTGTCCATTTATGAGGACACAAGTCAGACTGGATGAGTGCTACCCAACTATTGCTGTGGATTCATTCTAAGAAGAGGAGCGAGGTGGGGGCAAGGGGCGCTGCATCACCACACAGACACCGGGAGTTAGGTGAAAGTGGGCAGGAGGTGTGCAGCTCACAGACTCGTTTATTTCAGCTGGTACAGCAGCTTATATAGCAGAAGCAGCCAATCTGGTCAAGGGGTGGTTTATGCCTTAACCAATCACTGCCTGTTGCCAGGCAGACTCTGTTGCCAGGTGGGTTTTGAAGCCATTCCTGAGTAACTGATGCTCCCTTGCTAGTGGCCATCTTGGCATGGCATTCTCATTCCACCACACCCAACAGCCTTGTTTTCACTTCATTGCCCCTTTAAAGAACTTTGGTCCAGTCACAGCCACATCCTGGGGGGCTGGGGGTTAGGACTTCAACACAGGAGTCAGAGTGGCCACAACTCGCTCTGTCCCAGGGCATACGACCCTGCACTTCATCCCAGGGCCTCACACACGCCTCCCCTCCTGGATGATGACATGCCCACCTGAGGCTGGATCTTCTGGGAGCTTGGTGGAGCTCTGCTGAGTGCCTGTTTGGAAGGAGCATAAAGCTGGGCTGGGGCCTCCATCACAGCCATAGCAGCAACAGCACCCATTGCTGTGTGGCAGGTCCTGTTCCAAGTGCTCTCTGGCAACAGTCTGCTTCCTCCGATAACCCTGTAAGTTTCATTAATACCTCCAACTTAGAGTGGAGGGAGAAGACAGAGACGTGGAACAATTTCCCCAATGTCATCCAGCCAGAATGCTAACTTTACATAAAGGATCAGGAAAACACTATGTGAAGAGAGAAGAGAAGAGGGGTGGAGAGGAGGTTAACAGAATCGCAGAAACCAGAGGAGGCAAGAACTCTTGCAGACCGAGAGATAGAGAAAAGATGGTTGGATGGACACTGGTCCTCCAAGGTCTATCTTTAAGGTGGGCTGAGTGGGCCTTTGGAGGAAGTGGGTGCTCATACTCACAATCATTGGGGTTGTGGTGGGACAAGGATCCTCAGCTGCACGCACAAGCTAGTGCGACCCGGATGACAGGTGTAAGGTGTGCATCACAACGAGCAACACCAAACACTCAGCACATGGACGACAGTGCTGACAATGCCTTTGCTGTTCACTCTTCTTGAAAGGACACATGTTGATTTAAAGGTGGACATCGGGAGAGTTGGTCATAGAGCCATTCATTCGACAAACGTGAAGCATGGCCTTTGTTCCTGCCCTGTGCTGGGGGTGGGGCCTGCTGGGTTCTCCAGGCTCCCAGGGCCCAGCATTGAGGCCTAATTTGCATACATTTATCAAGGAGCTGTTAAGTCCAAGGACTGTGCTAAAGCCAGGTGTACAACAACGAGAGAGAGAGAGAGACACACACAGAGAGAGAGATGTAACCCTGCTCTCCAGGGGCCCGCAAGGCACTGGGGAAGGCAGACATTAAAGAGAGGCTTGGCTCAAGAGCAGGCAGGAGACAGGAGGAGAGTGGCCCAGTGGGAGGGACTGGCAGGCTGTGGGCTGAGAGGGTGACTGGAAGCTTCCGTGGCAGCCAGGTGAGCTATGAGGGCAGGTGCGGCACGGTGCTGGTCATGAGCAGCTTGGATGTCGTGTAGTGAGTCTGGGTTTATCCTGCATTCTAGAGAGCTCAGTGGGGCTGCCCTGTGGGCGCTGGACGGGGGGAGGGGATGCAGTTGGGAGACTTGGGGCAGCTGGCCAGGCAGAGCGGAGAGGGGTGGACCGGACACTTACCGAGGCTTGAACAGAGTTCTCACTCTCCACTGCACTATTCTGTAAGAAGGGACTCCTCCTCCTCTTCTCCCTCTCCTTCTCTCTCAACATTCAAGTGAAGAAGGACTCCCGCTCAGTCCTAGCGCTGGGCAGCACAGTCCTCCCGAGCCAAGGACAAGGAGGCACCGATCGCTCCTTCATGACAAGGAGAGGAGACTTCTCCCCCTTTTGCTTCCTCTCACCCTGCAGGAGCATCCAGCCAAGGGTAGGGAGGCTGGAGCTGCCGTGGGGACCACCTTTCCTGCAGCGCCCCAGGCCCTGAAACAGGGCTGGTTAGAGAAGAAGGGGAGGGGAGCCCTGGACTGGCAGGTGGAGGCCCTGGCTTTATGGCCAATGCTACCACCAGGCACAACAACTTCCTTACGTCTCAGTGTCCTACTTGGCAAAACTAGCGTGAATGAAAATCCTGTGGTCTGGGGGCAAGACTCCAGTTGGGGTTGGCACTGTGGCTTCACACGTTAAGCCACCACCTGCAGCACCAGCATCCCATGGGGGTGCCAGGTTGAGTCCTGGCTGCTCCACTTCCCACCCAGCTCCCCGATAATGTGCCTGGGAAGGCAGCAGAGGATGGCCCTGCACCCACATGGGAGACCCAAAGAAGCTCCTGGCTTTTGGCTCCTGGCTCCTGGCTTTTACGGCCATTTGGGGAGTAAACCAGCAGATGGAAAATCTCTCTCTCTCTCTCTCTCTCTCTCTCTCTCTCTCTCTGTCTCCCCACCACCTCTATAACTCTGACTTTCAAATAAAAAATAAAATTAAAAAAAATTGAAAAAAAAAAAAAAGACTCCAGTTAGGGTGTCTGCATCCCCCACCAGAATGCCAGGGTTCAAGTCCTGAGTCCTGGCTCTACTTACAATTCCAGTTTCCTGCTAATTATGCACCCTGAGAGGCAGCAGGTGTTGGTTCAAATTTTAGTTTCCTGCCACCCATCCAGGACACCTGAGTTGAGTTTCTGGTTCCCACCTTCTGCCTGGTCCAGCCCCAGTTGTTGTGGGCATTTGAGAGTGGACCAGCAAATGAAAGCGCTCTCTCTCTCTCTCTCTCTCTCTCTCTCTCTCTGTCTCACTGCTTCTCAAATAAAGAACTAGGAATATATGTGTCTCAAAAAAAAAAAAATCTTGTGGCCTTTAAGGTAGATATCAGAATAGCAGTCACAGAAAAGTCTTTTCAGAAGCTATATTTACTTTGGGGTTTGATAAAAGAACATGAAAGGTTCTGATTGGCACCATTTAAATATTTGTTCCAGGACTGATATTTGCATTTGGGGTGAAGGGAATTGATGCGTGTTATTTCTGATTAACTCTGAAGTTCAGGGGCCAGGGACTGAAACACTGAGTTAGAAGGAAGATGTATCAGACTGACCTGAACAAAATCAGTCCTTGTCATCAGCCTTCGCTTCTTCACCTGCTCAATCTCCATTTTCAAGTGGATTTTTAAAAACTATTCTCTATGCTTTTAAAGGTTTACCACCTAAGGGGAAAGATGCATGCAATTGAACTACACAATAAACAGTAAACACCAATTGCCCCGCAGTGAAAAGCTAATGGTGTTTGATAAGGTTCCACAATAGACTCCACTTAGCCACTAATGTTCTCCTGCTAATGGTCAATTCACTCTCACCGAAGGACCAGGGTGCATGACCTCATAATTTTTAAAGAACAAAGGGTACACTAATGGACTTCAAAATCACCCGTTCTCTGTAAGCAGCACTCTCAGGGGTGAAATTTCAAATTGCTAATGGCCAGAGCATTGGACAAGTAGAGATTTTCCTACTGAGGGACCAGAGAAGGTGACAAAAGATAATGGCATTCACAAAGAGGACTGGAAGCTGGGAAAATTGAGTTGCTGGGTCTGTGGTGCAATTTGAGCTGTGGCAGTCGTTATGATTAGAAAATTGGGCTTCTCTGTAGTAGAATGGGAAGCAGCTTTCTGAGGCATTGTTCGTTTTAATGGTATGGGGGGCCAGAATCACACACACCACTGGAACTAAAAATCCTGGGTGAATTGAACAAAATCTACCAACCTCCCGGGAAGCATATTTAAATATAATCTCTTCCACCTTAATCTTGTGAGTACTTAAGCCACCCGACTCATGGCTAACATCCCTAAATAAATCACAGATGTGTGGATTGATTAAATACTCTATCAAAAATAGTCTTTGAAAAGAGTATAAGTAGAATGGGAAAAACCAAGACATCATGGAAATATTATTGCAATGGACCGAATATTTGTGTTCCCCCAAAATGCATGCTGAAACCCTTACCCCGAGTGTGATGGTCCCGGGAGGTGGGATTTGGGGGCTGATTAGCTCAGGAGGATGGAGTCCTCCTGGATGGCATTAGCACCAGATTAAAGGAGCTGGATACCACAGAACTCTTCTGCTTTCTTTCTGCCATCAGAAGACACAGGGAAAAGGCTGCCGTCTGTAGCACAGAGGAGGGCCCTCACCAGAACTCCATCATGTCAGTGCCTTGATCCTGGACACCCAGGAGCCAAAACTACAAGAAACACATGTTTATTGTTTGTAAGCCTTTCAAGTCCATGGTACTTTATCAGAGCAGCCCAAAGTGCCTATGGACGAAGGAGCTGAAACTCAGACTTGGTCCTGCAATTCTCCTCTCTCCTTTTCTCAATTGTTAATTCTCCCTTTCTTTCGTCCTAGGTTAAGAAAAATCCTCTCATCCCCTGACATTCTGCTGAGCCGTGTCTCACACCGTAACTTCCCTCAGACTTGCTATCCTTTCTGTCTTGACTTCCTCTCCTCCCATCACTCTTGCACCAGCTCCACTCATGTATTTGGCCCCAAACTGCACCCAAATGGCTCGGATCAAATCCACCAGACAATCTTCAGTCCTCAGCCAGATGGTTTCTGCCTCCTTCCTGAGCTGCTCATTTCACTTGACTTTCAGGATGCCTGGCGTGGAGTCACACAGCCACCAGAGATTCATGCTCCCTTTTCTGCTAAGAACTCACCGTGGGCAGGCATTGCATGTCCCCGACCCTTCTCCCCCTGGGTAGGGGCAATGGGATCTGAGGCCAGGTGGTGAGGAGATGCATCCTTCATCCTGCTCCTCCCTATCTGGCTGCAGGTGGATGCCTGGGATAACCTTGGGAGCAGGCGGCCAAGCCTCCGTCCCTCTGGGTCCCTGTGTGCAGCACAGCCCCTCCGTTGCATCAGATGAACTTCAGACCTTGAGCATAGCATGAGAGCTCTGAAGACCGTGGCCTCTGCCCACACAGACAAGGCCTGGAGCGGTGAGGAGACCGTGGGCAGTGCTCACTCCATGTCGCTCCTGGTCTTTCATGAGTGTCTGCTTCAGTCCACTTTAATGGAAAACCAGGCTACTTTGCTTCACAATACCCTTGGTAAGCAGTTTACCAGATAGCTCTCTGCAGCCCCCAAGGTCACAGGTTACAAAAAAAAACCTAATAACTGACTGAGCTGATTGTTCATCTCAGGTCAGGCGCCCACTTCTGGTCCAACAGCTATGACCGAGAAGATATGCCTGAAACATCATGTTGAGGCTTGGGATCCTACCATGTGGCCTCGTACATCACAGCAGAGGAGAGGTTTCAGGACTGTTCCAATGTAAGCAAACTAGCAACTGCCTACTCTGCATCACCATCCGCGTGTGTTTCTCTCTCTGTCCTCATCTCCTAGTCTTCTATTCTCCACCCCAACCATCCTAAGTCCTCTTTTCCTTTGTTGAAGCCTTCTCTGAAAAGTTTGCATGTTCTCCTATGCCCAGTGCCTCAGATTTACTTCTTGGAATCTTCTGCCTTCTCCAGTGTCTTCCTCCTCTGCCTTGTAGAAAGCTATCTGCTTTTTAGCTGGATCCGAATGCTTTCAGGGCTGATTCTGAGGCCAGAGTGCTGTTTAGGACATCTGCCATTCTATGAGTCTGCTGTGTATCCCGCTTTCTATGTTGGATCGTTCTCTCCTTTTTAATTCTATCAATTATTATTATTAGTCTTGTTAGTTTCTCAGGCATGGAAAGCCAAGACACTGTGGCAAAAAATGACCTAAGTGAAAGATCTCTGTGAGTGATATCCCAGTGGAAAGAATAGGCCATCAAAAAAGGAGGTACCTTTCTCTGAAGGGAGGAGAGAACTTCCACTTTGATTATGGCCTTGTCTAAATTAGGTCTGAGTTTGTGAACTCAAGAGGCTTCCATAGCCTTGGCAGCTCATGACAAGAGCCTTGGGTGATTACTGATGTCATAAATAAGAGTGTCAATTGTTAAATCAACGGGAGTCACTGTGCACTTGCTCCCCAGGTAGGATCTCTGTCCTTTATGTTGTACTATGTGAATTAACGGTAAAACTAGTCTTCAAACAGTACTCTATATTTTGTGTGTCTGTGTGGGTGCAATCTGTTGAAATCTTTACTTAGTATATACTAAGTTGATCTTCTGTATATAAAGATAATTAAAATGAATCTTAATGAAGAATGGGATGGGAAAGGGAGTAGGAGATGGGATAGTTTGTGGGTGGGAGGGTGGTTATGAGGGGGAAAAACTGCTATAATCCAAAAGTTGTATTTTCAAAATTATATTTATTAAAGTTTTTAAAAAAGAAATTTAAAAAAGGAAGCATCTGCTTCCTTGACATCCACGTCATCTGGACACACCACCCTGGGTCTTCTGTTGTTTTGTGTAGGCATCTCTCAGGCACCCTCTTTCATTCACCAGTTACTTTGGCCCCTGTCTCCCATGTTTCCTTCTCATTTCCAACTCCTAGTCTCTTGTGGGTGGCCTTGACCCCCTGTGGTCAGTACACCCCACACCATGGGTTATCTGTGTGTTGAATACCTCGTCTTTTAAAAAAGAAGATTTATTTATTTGAAAGACAGAGTTACAGAGTGAGGGTGGGACAGAGAGACAGAGAGATCTTCCATCCGTTGTTTTACTTCCCAAATGGCAGCAATGGCCAGGAGTGGGCCAGATTGAAACCAGGAGCCTGGAACTTCATCCAGGTCTCCCCCATGAGTGGCAGGGGCCCAAGGACTTGGACCATTTTCTGCTGCTTTCCCACGTGCATTAACAGGGAGCTGGATCGGAAGCAGAGCAGCTGGGACTTGAACTGGCACCCATACAGGATGTCAGCTTCGTAGGTGGTGGCTTAACCAGGGGTACCACAGCACCGGCCTGAACACCTCATCTTTATGACCTTCTTACTCTCTCCATTTCAGTCTGGCCTTCCTGTAACTGTTCAGTGAACCTTGGTCTCATCTGCAATTGTTCTTGGAAACCCTTCAACATCTCCGTCTCTAATCACAAAATTTACGATTTTGAAACTCTTGCCTTCAGTTCCTCCTGACACCATTGCCCTTGCGTGTGCTTTACTCCACTCTGTTTCCTTCTTTGCTTGGTTTAGGGCCCATGAATCATCATTTCAGGAACCTTCCTTTCAATACCCTTGACTCCCTGTCCCCTTGTTCTTCCCTTTTGTCAGTTTCATTTTTTTAAAATATTTATTTACTTGAAAGTCAGAGTTACACAGAAAGAGAAGGAGAGGCAGAGAGAGAGAGGTCTTCCATCCGCTGGTTCATTCCCCAGATTGCTGCTACAGCTGGAGCTGTGCCGATCCAAAGCCAGGAGCTTCTTCTGGGTCTCCCATGTGGGTGCAGGGGCCCAAGGACTTGGGCCATCTTCTACTGCTTTCCCAGGCCATAGCAGAGAGCTGGATCAGAAGTGGAGCAGCTGGGACTCGAACCAGTGCCCATATGGGATGCCAGCACCACAGGCGGCAGCTTTATCTGCTACACCACAGCACCAGATCCTTCATCAGGTTTTTTTTTTTCTTTCTTTTTTTTTTTTATCTTTTATTTAATGAATATAAATTTCCAAAGTACGACTCATGGGTTACAATGGCTTCTCCCCCCACCCCATACCGTCCCTCCCACCCACAACCCTCCCCTTTCCCACTCCCTCTCCCCTTCCATTCACATCAAGATTCATTTTCGATTATCTTAATATACAGAAGATCAGCTTAGTATACCTTAAGTAAGGATTTCAACAGTTTGCTCCCACACAGAAACATAAAGTGAAAAATAATAGATGATTTTTTTTTTAAATGATGATGAAATCAGATCAGACCTATTGTCATGTTTAATCCCAGTGAGAGTCAAGTTGGGAGTTGATAATTTCTTTTTTTTTTTTTTTTTTTTTTTTACAGAAGATCAGTTTAGTGTACATTAAGTAAAGATTTCAATCGTTTGCACCCCCATAGAAACACAAAGTGAAATATACTGTTTGAGTACTCGTTATAGCATTAAGCCTCAATGTACAGCACATTAAGGACAGAGATCCTGCATGAGGAGTAAGTGCACAGTGACTCCTGTTGTTGACTTTACAAATTGACACTCGTGTTTATGGCATCAGTAATCTCCCTAGGCACCAGTCATGAGTTTCCAAGGGCATAACAAATCTTCCCCAAATCTGGAAGATTCCAATCAGTTGCCCTCTCCTCACCAATCCGCTGCATCCCATTTCAGAGTGCCTGGGTTCAAGTCCCCGCTCCACTCCTGATTCCACTTCCTGGAATGATTCCATACAAATTTTCTGTTTCACATCCCTTGGAGGCCCTCAATGCCTCAGGGTAATGTTCTCCTTCAACGTGGCTCCAAGTTCCTTGAGGCCTCTGTTGATGCTCCAACGTGGTCCTCCCGTCCGTCTGTTTCCTCCTCTCCAGCTCTCGTGAGCTCTCCCACCAACCTTCCACACCCTGGCACCTGCTTTGAGTCCTACTTGGAAATCTGTCCTCGTGCTAATGCTTACTCTTCCTTCAGTTCTTAATATAAATGACATTTCTGGAAAATTTTTATGTTGGGCAATAAAAATGTGGGTGAAAATAATTTAAATTACATAGTATTGTTCTAAAAGCTGTTTAATAATACATATTGAAGCAAATTAAAAGACTAGTGGTTCTGACAGTTGATACTAAGCCAGGAGTCTTTTCTGGACATATGGTGAATGAGGGGAGGGACCCCGTAGTGTACATTTCTGTTACACATTAACCATGATCACAGCCCCACCTTATCAGTGCTGTTAGAGGAGAGTTTTATGGCACCAGGGGTCATTATGATTGCCTCTCTCTTTCTCTATAACTGAATTTCACTTGTCTCAGGACCCCTTTCCCATGTTTTTTTTTTTTAATATTAACATTTCTATTAATATCCTTTTCAAATGCTCAAAGAAAAATTTTACTGACTATAGTACAAAAATAGGTCTTAGTTCTCCAAAGGCAAAACTAAGGTTCTTATTAGTAGAAAGCCAAGGGTGATCCAAGTTCTCTTATGAAGACTTTGGATCCTTTCTGCTCTCAGAGCTTTCAAATCTTGAAAAGATGAGGATATTCTGAACTGGGCTAGACGAGAAAGATCAGTAGGAAGACAAATTGTCCGAGATCATTTGGTGCATTTTTGTGTTCTGAGTATTAAGGAAAGCTGAGTGGCTCAATAAGTGTTGGCTGAATGAGGCAAGAATGAATATGTGCAAAACTTCTACAGAAATGTGTTTATCCAGAGCCCACAAAATTTTTATGAGCTTTTTGATTACTGGCAAACTAGTCCACTTTTCCTGATTTCACCTTTCATCTGCGGAATGAGAATGATGAGAGGTAACACAAAATTGTGTGCCATTCCCAGAAAAGGATGTGACCCTGGCACGGTGTCTGATCACGCACTGCAACTATCAAACAAAACAAAAGGAAGAACGTTGCCACCACAGGTGTATGGGACAATGCTCAGAATGCCTGCATCCCATGTTGCAATGCCTTCTGCTGAGTCCCAGCTCTGCTTCCAATTCCAGCTCCTTGCTGATGCAGAACTTGGGAGCAGCAGGCGACGCCTGAGCCAGGTGGAAGCCAGGAGCCTGGAACTCAGTCCAGGTCTCCCATGTGGGGGGCAGGAACCCAGGTACTGGGGCCATCATCTGCCGCCTCCCAGGATGCACATTAGCAGGAATCTGGATCAGAAGCCCAGACTGGGCAGGCCTCAGACCAGGCAAAATATCCCTCCCCAGTTGATCATTTTAATGCAGTGTTTTACCCCCACTTTCATACTTTCTTGTGAATTTTTTTAGAGAGACCACACCAAGGAGACACCACCATACCAGCACTGAGGTCTGCTAGTGGTGTTGGCTTTGGGCTGCTCTTTGGGCCATGCAAACACTGTCACTGGCTTCAGATCAGTAATTGAATTCTATTAACTTGAGACAACACCTATTCACTGGCACAGGAAGTGGGGCCAATCTCCTCCTCTGCCCGGTTCAACTGGTAACCTTAAACTCTGGAGTCGCAGATAAGCCACAAGGCATGGATCAATACAAACTGCTAGAGACCAGAGAGCTGGGACGCTCAGGAGCCAGCACCTGGCCCCACTTAATCTCTGCGCCCCACTGGGCAAATTTCCTCCTCTGTAAGATGGGAATAATACTGTTACTCACATCCTAGGGTTGTTCTGGGCAAAAACGGCAGTCCCCCCTTGTCCACAGAGGATACATTCCAAGACCCTCCAGCGGATGCCTGAACCCAGGGAGAGTACTGAGCCCTACAGGTGCTGGGTTTTCCCCTTAGGAAGTTCACATATTTACTTCTGATAAAATTTCATCTTTTCTACTAAAGGAAGCACTTTAGGGCTTTGCTTTGCATATCTGAATTGCCAACACCACTTCTCTCACTATTCAAAGCCATTGCTAAGGAAAATAAGAACTAGCTGAACACAAGTGATGTGCACAACAGCTGGATGTATGACCAACACAGCCACTGAGTGACTAACGGGAGAGCAGCTGACACAACACAGACACACTGCACAAAGGGCCACTTCCTGTCTGCAGCAGGCGGAACAGCTCAGAACAGTGCACCATTTAAACTGCATGAATTGCTTATTTCTGGACTTCTCCATCTCATGTTCTGGGACCACAGTTCTCTGTGGGAACCTGGAACAGTGGGAAAGCAGTAAGGAGGGACGACTGTATTTGTGAAGAGCCCAGAATGTTGCCTGGCATTGAGCGAGGACCAGGTGAGTGCTGAGTTCCTCCTGTCTTGGTAACAGGCCCCCGGCTCTTCTTATCAAACCGGGGGTTACGTCCTACAAAACACATCCTGCTCTGAAGCGTCACTTTCTTCACTGGGTCACCAGACCACCCCTCTGATTTTCCACCCACTGAGACCACCTGACCAAGGGACTGGCCTCCCTCTCATAGACAGGCTGGGACCTAATTTTCTGTGAAGACCCCTGGGCTGTTGTATCAACCCACACCCACCCCCTTCTGCAATAAACACGAACTACTGAGAAACCTGAACTCCAAGTGCCAGGACTCGGTGAGCAACTGGAACGCTGAGTGCCTCCCTTTGCTGGAGAGCCTCCCCCTCGACTCTGCACGCTAAGACAGCAAGAGGTGGGGATGGAGTCACCTACTCCGTGAGTCACTGTGGCTGGGTAAAGACCTCACAACCACAGGGCAAAGGCCCTCACTCGGGCTCCACCTCAGGGCCTAGAGAATTAATGTACATCTGATCTGATTACATCTGACCTTCCCAGCATCCCATAAGGCAAGGAAAACAACTGCACCAGGAAAACCAAGTCCCAGATTGTACTGACTTTGCACCAACTGACAACATTACAAGAAGCAGATATTGCTGGCTGCCCTTGAGGAAAAGTATAGCAACATCAGTTGTTGTCTTCTTTGAAAAATGTATTTATTTATTTGAAAGGCAGAGTTGACAGAAAGAGAGAGACACACAAAAATAGATCTTCCCTCTGTTGGTTCACTTCCCAAATGGCCAGTCATGGCTGGACCAGACCAAAGCCAGGAGCCAGGAACTCCACCCAGGTCTCCCATGTGGGTGGCAGGTGCTTTCCTAGGGACATTAGCAGCGGGATCAGAAGCAGGCAGCTGGGACTGGAACTGGGGCTCTAATATGGGATTCTGGTATCGTATGTGGAAGTTTAAGTTGCTGTGCCACTATGCCAGCCCTAATAGAATCAGTTGTTATAATCACTACACAGACTATCAAGTAACTTTATTTTAGATTTCTTCATGGGGGCCTTAAAACACCTCTGAGAAATTGTTATTCTCCTACCAAAGTTGCCAAAAATTTGAAAAAGCATTGCTCCCACCCTAGAAATAATTTTAGAATTTTGGGTAAACTACAAAAGTATAACTTTCCTTGGCACTTCAAGGGGCAGATGTTGCAGATGCTGTCAGCCAGAGCAACGGCCCACCCGGCAGGGACGGGATGTATGGACTGTCACTGTGGCAGGATGTGGGAGAAAGGGGCATGAGTGCCACACATGCAGGTATGAAGAAATCAGCTGACATCTTCCCAAACTGCTGAAGGCTGAGCATGGACCAGAAAGACAGTCCACGCTCCCCTGAGCCCAGACTCAAGGGAAGTCATCACCCACTGACAGCCTCTTACCCGTGGCCTCTATCCAGTGCTCCTGAGAAACATGGGGAGCAGGGGAGGAGACTGACAGAGGCATCTTCAGTGGGGTAGGCTTGTAGGAGAGGTTTGGCCACTGCTGTGGGAAAGCGTGAACGCTCTCTCCCCTGCCAGGATCCTCCATGACTGCACAGCAAGAGGATTCAGCTGCTAGGAAAGGAACAACAAACATTTCCCTTCACCATGCAGACGAAGATCCATTGCTTCTGGGGAACAATGGGGGAAAAGCCCTTCTACAGGAAGAGAAATAGAAAAGAACCCCGGAAGTATGAAACTAGACTCCTCCTTTACACCCTACACACAAATCCACTCAAAATGGATCAAAGACCTAAATTCAATACCCATCAAATTACTAGAGAACATTGAGGAAACTCTGCAATACATTGGCATAGGCAAAGACTTCTTGGAAAAGATCCCAGAAGCACAGGCAACCAAAACCAAAATTGACAAATGGGATTACATCAAGCTCAGCAAAATGAAGAGGTAACCGACAGAATGGGAGAAAATATTTGCAAACTACACAACTGCAGAAGGTTTAATATACAAAATCTATAAAGAGCTCAAGAAATTCAACAACAACAAATCAAACAACCCAGTTAAGAAATGGGCAAAGGACTTGAACAGGCAGTTTTCAAGAGAAGAAATTCAAATGGCTGACACTTGAAAACATGTTCAGGATCACTAGCCATCAGGGAAATGCAAATTGAAATAATGATGAAGTTTCACCTCACCCCAGTTAGAATGGTTCTCATGCAAAAATCAACAAACAACAAATGCTGGTAAGGATGTGGGGGTAAAGGTACCCTAATTTACTGTTTGTGGGAATATAAACTGGCCTAGCCACTGTGGAAGGCAGTATGGAAATACCTCAGAAATCTGAATGTAGACTTACCATATTATCCAGCTATCCCACTTCTGGGAATTTACCCAAACCAAAAGAAATCAGCATATTAAAAAAATTATCTGTACCCCCCATGTTGACTGCAGCTCAATTCACAATAGCTAAGATATGGAATCAACCCAGATGTCCATCAACTGGAGAAAGAAATTATGGTGTACATACACTATGGCTTACTACTCAGCTGTAAAAAACAAATTAATGAAATCCTGTCTTTTGTAACAAAATGGATACAACTGGAAACTAGTATACTTAATGAAATAAGCCAGTCCCAAAAAGACAGATATTATATGTTTTCCCTGATCTGGGGTAACTAATAGCGTACCTAAAATGTAGTGTATTGGAGTGAAATTGAACTATGAGATTTAATGATTGTTTATACCCTTGTCTCTTCTGTTGAGAAACAGTGTGTTTTTCTTTATACGATTTGTTGAACTCTTTATTTAGTGTAGGGTTAACATTACGATCATTAAGTAAACTGAAAACAGATCTTTGTAAAAATTAGGAGTGGGAATGGCAGAGGGAGGAGGAAGAAGGGTTAGATCATGGGTGAGAGAGAGGGTAGGGAGGGAGGTATCACTATGTTTCTCAATCTGTATGTATGAAATACATGAAACTTGTAAAACTTAAATAAATTTTTTTGAAAGTTAAAAAAAAAGAAAGAAAGAAAAGAATTCTGGATCCAGGGTCCTACACCAGGTCATTATACTAAGGGCCCTTCCACTAAGGGAGAGAAGGAAATTCTCTTCCCAAGGCCCAGGTGACGGACACATGCAGAGGTTCCTGCCATGGGAAGAAGACACAGAGCATTGCAAACCCAGGTCACAGGCCCAGACATGCAGAGTCGACATTGGGTTGTCGAAGCTGGACCAGAGCAATAGAAAAGCCCTTTGAACCCCCAACCTTGAGCCCAACAGCATGTATGAGACAATCATGGTCTATTGCTGGGGGAGGGACAAAGGCATGGAGGAAGAGCCCCTCTGTGGCTTGGAGGCAGAGAAAGATGAGAGCTGAGGATGCAGCAGGAAGATCCCCTTTCGCTGGAAGCACAAGGAAGTGAAAATACAAAGCATAGCTCTAATAAGGGATTTGGATCCAGACTCTTCTACAACTCAGCAATAAAAAGACAAATAACTTAAAATGAGAAAAGGATTTTAATAGACATTTCTCAAAAAAAAAAGATAAACAAATAGCTGATAAACACAAAAAGATGCTTAACATCATTAGTCACTAGAAAAACAGAACTAAAGAGTGTAACCAGATGCCTTTTCACACCTGCTAGGGTGGTCATAATAATGATTTTAAATGGTAGACAATACAGAGGTTGGCAAGGAGTGGGGAGACTAGCTCTCTCAGGCTTTGCCTCTGGGAATGGGAGATGGTGCCCCCTCCCCGTGGAAACACTCTGACCATTTCTCAAGGATCTGATTTTTAAGTTTTTAAAACTATTTACTTATTTATTTATTTGAAAGGCAGAGTGACAGAGGAAGAGAGAGTGAAGACAAAGAGAGAATCTTCTATTACTGGTTCACTCCCAAAATGGTCACAACTGCCAGGGCTGGTCTAGGCTGAAACCGGAGCCAAGAACTCCATCCGGATCTCCTGTGTGGATGGCAGGGGCCCAAGTACTTGGGCCATCATCTGCTGCTTTCTCAAGCACATTAGCAGGGAGCTGGATTGGAAGCTGAGCAGCCAAGACTGAAACCAGTACGCCATGCTCACTTGGACTTACCCCCAAGGGTAAAGCTAGAAATGTGCCATGGACTCCAAATCCCATTAAGTTGGCATGTACCAATGCCATCTTGCTAGTTAAAGTGATCAGTTTAAGTTCATAACTGATCATAATGATAGGTCTAAGAGTCAAAGGGATCACATAAACAGACTAGTGTCTGCTAATACTGATAGAATTAAAAATGGAGAGAATGATCCAACATGGGAAGCAGGATACACAGCAGACTCATAGAATGGCTGATGTCCTAAACAGCATTCTGGCCTCAGAATCAGCCCTTAAGGCATTTGAATCTGGCTAAAAAGCCCATGAGAGTTTCTCAGGCATGGAAAGCCAAGACACTGTTTCAAAAAAAATGACCTAAATGAAAGATCTCTGTAAGTGAGATCCCAGTGGAAAGAATGGGTCATCAAAAAAGGAGGTACCTTTCTCTGAAGGGAGGAGAGAACTTCCACTTTGATTATGGCCTTGTCTAAATAAGGTCGGAGTTTGTGAACTCAAGAGGCTTCCATAGCCTTGGTAGCTCATGACAAGAGCCTCGGGTGATCACTGATGTCATAAATAAGAGTGTCAATTGTTAAATCAATGGGAGTCACTGTGCACTTACTCCCAGGTAGGATCTCTGTCCTTAATGTGTTATACCATGTGAATTAACGGTAAAACTAGTCTTCAAACAGTACTCTATACTTTATGTGTCGGTGTGGGTGCAAACTATTGTAATCTTTACTTAGTATATACTAAATTGATCTTCTGTATATAAAGATAATTAAAAATGAATCTTAATAAAGAATGGGATGGGAGAGGGAGTAGGAGATGGGATAGTTTGCGGGTGGGAGGGTGGTTATGAGGGGAAAAACCGCTGTAATCCAAAAGTTGTACTTTTGAAATTTATATTTATTAAATAAAAGTTTTCTAAAAAAAAGAAAGAAAGAAAGAAACCGATGCTCATACAAGATGCTGGTATTTCAGGCAGTGGCTTAACTTGCTGTACCACAATGCTGGCCCCAAGAATAAATCTTAGAGTTTTTTTTTTTTAAGGATTTACTTATTCATTTGAAATGCAGAGTTAGAGAGAGAGAGAGGGAGAGAGATCTATCATATGACCTTGCCATTCCACTCCTAGGTGTATTCCCTAAAGAATCGAAAACAGATGTCCATATACAATTTTGTAAACAAATCATCGTAGGAGTACTATTCATAATGGCCAAGATGTGGAAACAACCCCATGTCTATTTGCTGATAAATACACAGACTGGAGCATATTCATACCATGGAATGTTTATCCCTACTGTGAACTCAATGCTCTCACCTGCTGCAACAGGTATGAGCTAAGTGAAAGGAGCCAGACATAAAAGATCAAAGCTCACCTGTTGCACATTTTCATGTTTCATATAGAATGTCTGGAACAGGGAGATACACAGGAACAGAAACGTTCATTTCTGGGTGCCAGATTCTTTGGAGCAGGAGAAACAGGAAGTGCCTACCATCAGGTTCTTCTCTTATTTTGTGGAGATTAAGATATTCTTTTTTTTTTTTTTTTTAAGATTTTATTTATTGGGGCTGACGCTGTGGTGCGGTAAGTTAACACCTTGGCCTGAAGCGCTGGCAACCCATATGGGTGCCGGTTTGAGACCCAACTGCTCCACTCCAACCCAGCTCTCTGCTATGGCCTAGGAAAGCAGTAGAAGATGGTCCAAGTCCTTGGGTCCTTGCACCCACATGGAAGATCTGGAAGAAGCTCCTGGCTCCAGGCTTCGGATTGGTGCAACTCTGGCCATTGCAGCCAATTGGGGAGTGAACCATCAGATGGAAGACCTCTCTCTCTCTTTCTGCTTCTCCTCTCTGTTTAACTCTTTCAAATAAATAAATAAATCTTTTGAAAATATTTATTTGAGAGGCTGAGTTACAGACAGTGAGAGACAGAGAGAGAAAGAGGTCTTCCAACTGCTGGTTCACTCCCTAAATGGCCACAATGGCCGGAACTGAGCCCATCTGAAGCCAGGAGCCAGGAGCCTCCTCTGGGTCTCCCACATGGGTGCAGAGGCCCAGGCGCCTGGGCCATCCTCCACTGCTTTCCCAGGCCATCGCAGAGAGCTAGATTGGAAGTGGAGCAGCTGGGACTCGAACCAGTGCCCACATGCCATGCCAGCACTGCAGGGGGAGGATTAATCTACTGTGCCACAGTGCTGGCCCCGAGATGAAGATATTCTATAGTTAGATAATGGTGGTCAAACAACTCTGTGAATGTACTAAAAACCATGGAATTGCACACTTTTAAAGGGTAAGCTTTGTAGTATGTAAATTATATTTCTATTAATCTGTAATGTAAGCAAGGTTCAAATGAAAACAGAAAAGCAATCTCAAAAATGACAACTTTGGGGCTGGCGTTGTAGGGCAGCAGGTTAAGCCCCCACTTGTGACACCAGCATCCCATACTGGAGCACGGGTTCAAGTCCCATTTGCCCCATTTCTGATCTAGCTCTCTACTCATGCTCCTGGGAAGGCAGAGGAGGATGATTCAGCACCTGGGGGCCCAGCACATGGGAGATCTGGATGGAGTTCTTGGCTGCTGGCTTTGGTCTGGCTCAGCCCTGGCTTTTGCAGTTATTTGGGGAGTAAACCAGGGGATGAAAGATCTCTCTCTCTCTCCCCCCACCCCTCTTTTTTCCCCCTCTCTATCACAGTGCCTTTCAAATAAATAAAAATATTTAAAAAAAGCAGAAATGACAAATTCTTCCACTTACTCATTAAAGGATCAGTGATTTAAATTAGCTAATCTGAAACACAAAGGGAAATAAAAGGACCAAAAAACCAACAAAGAGAATATCCAGCAGTGTGGACAATCACACAACACATGTATGTGCTTGGATTCTAGAATGAGAAGAGAGGAAGGATAGGACAGAAGGAATAGTTGAAAGATAATGCCCCTGATTCTTCAAAAAAAAAAAAAAAAAAAAAAAAGGACAACAGCCACAGATCCAAGAAATTCAGAGTCCAAAGCAAGATAAACAGCAAAACAGAAGACAACAAAAAGTTCCACATGGGTACAGCATATTCACCTGCTAGAAACTGAAGACAGAGCCGACAGCTTGAACGCAGTGAGAAAAAAACTAGACGTTAGTGACAGAGGAGCAACCAGGACAAGCAGAGTAGCAGGTGTCTTCCCAGAAATGACACAAATCATCTTTAGCAAAACTTGCAGACTCTTTAAGGCACTGAAAGAAGAAACCTCTTGAAACTCAGTGTCCTATACCCACCGAGAATATCAGTTTTTATTAAACTTGTCTTTTTAATTTAATTTTTATACAAATTTTTAATTAAAGATTTACTTATTTGAAAGGCAGAGTGACAGAGAGAAGCAGGGAGATACCAGATAATGAGAGAGGGAGAGAGACAGACAGACAGAGGGAGGAAGATCTTCCATCCACTGTTTCACTCTCCCCAGTTGGTAGCAATAGCCAGAGCTGGGCCAGGTGGAAGCCAGGAGGCAGAAACTCCAACCGGGGCTCCCTTGTGGGTAGCAGGGGCCAAAGCACTTGGGCCACTCTCCTCTTCTTTTTCCAAGGCCCATTAGCAGGAAGCTAGATCAAAAGTGGAACAGCTGGGACTTAAACCAGCACTCTGATATGAATGCCAGCGTTGCAAACAGTGGCTTAACCCACTGATCCACAATTACCCCTGAAAATGTCCTTTATTTTTGACAGGCAGAGTTAGAGAGACAGAGAGAGAAAGGTCTTCCTTCTGTTGGTTCACCTCCTAAATGGCCGCTACATGCGGCATGCTGCGCAGATCCGAAAAGCCAGGAGCCAGGTGCTTCCTCCTGGTCTCCCATGCGGGTGCAGGGCCCAAGGACTTGGGCCATCCTCCACTGCCTTCCTGGGCCACAGCAAGGACCTGGACTGGAAGAGGGGCAACCGGGACAGAATCTGGCTCCCCAACCGGGACTAGAACCCGGGGTGCCGGCACAAGCGGAGGATTAGCCTAGTGAGCCGCGGTGCTGGCCCCTGAAAACATCTTTTGAAAAATGAAGAAGGGCTGGGCATTTGGCATGGCAATTAAGACACCACTTGGGAATGCCCACATCCCATATCAGAGTGCCTGGGTTTGAAGATACCACTTGGGAATGCCCACATAATCCCATATCAGAGTGTCTGGGCTTGCATCCTGGCTCTGCTTCCAATTCCAGCTTCCTGCTAACATACACCTTGGAAGGCAGCAAATGATGGCTCAGGCAGTTGGAACCCTGCCACCCACATGACCCAGACTGAGTTCCTTGTTCCTTGCTTCTGCCTGGCCCAGCCCTGGCTATTGCAGGCATTTGAGCAGTTAACCAGCTCTGTCTCTGTCTCTTTGCCTTCCAAGTCGACAAAAATAAATAAAACTTTAAAAATTAGTATGGTGGGGCCGGTGCTGTGGCTCACTTGGTTAATCCTCCACCTGTGGCACTGGTATCCTATATGGGCACTGAATTCTGTCTCGGTTGCTCTTCTTCCAGTCCAGCTCTCTGCTGTGGCCCAAGAGTGCAGTGGAGGATGGCCCAAGTGCTTGGGCATCTGCACCCCATGGGAGACCAGGAAGGAAGCTCCTGGCTCCTGGCTTTGGATCGGTGTAGCTCCAGCCATGGCGGCCATTTGGGGAGTGAATCAACGGAAGGAAGACCTTTCTCTCTGGCTCTCTCTCTCTCACTGTTTATAACTCTACCTGTCAAAAAAAAAATTAGTATGGTAATAAAAAAAAAACTAGGAATAGAAGGAAAGTTCCTTAATGAAGTCTATCTGCAAAACACCTGTATACTCTATTGTACTTCATAGAGAAATTTTAAGGCCTTTTTTTTTTTTGATAGGCAGAGTTAGACAATGAAAGAGAGAGACAGAGAGAAAGGTATTCCTTCTGTTGGTTCACCCCCTAAATGGCCGCTGCGGCTGGCACGCAGCACCAATCCAAAGCCAGGAGCCAGGTGCTTCCTCCTGGTCTCCCATGCGGGTGCAGGGCCCAAGGACTTGGGCCATCCTCCACTGCCTTCCCGGGCCACAGCAGAGAGCTGGACTGGAAGAGGAGCAACCAGGACAGAATCCGGCGCCCCGACCAGGACTAGAACCTGGGGTACCGGCTCCACAGGTGGAGGATTAGCCTAGTGAACCATGGCGCCAGCCAGGCATAATTCTTTTAAAACTGAGAATCAGATGAGGATGCCCACAATAACTGATATGATTAATATAGTGTTGAATGTTCTGATCAATCCTATAAAGAAAATTAGATCAATGAAGTATTAGAAAAGGTAGACAAAATTGGCACGATATGCATGCAATGTGATTACCTCCAGAGAAAAGCAAAGAGATAGCACAAAAGTTACTAGAAATAGGGGCCAGCATTGTGGCACAGCAGGTTAAGCTGCCACCTGTGACACTGGCATCCCATATGGGTGCAGGTTCGAGTCTTGGCTGCTCCACCTCTGATCCAGCTCTCTGCTAATAGCCTGGGAGTGGAAGATGGCCTACAAGCTTGGGCCCCTGCACCCATTTGGGAGATCCTAAAGAAGCTTCTGGCTCCTGGCTTCAGATCAGCTCAATTCTGACCATTGTGGCCATTTGAGGAGTGAACCAGTGCATAGAAGACCTCTCTCTCTGTCTCTCTCTCTCTCTCTCTCTCTCTCTCTCCCCCCCTCCCTCCTCTTCTCTACTTGTCTAATAAGCATTAAACATGACCAATACAACCCCACAAAATCATTAGCATTTTTATACTTGGCAATAACCAACTGGGAAATATAATTTTAAAAGGACACTATTTATAACTGCAAACAAATACGCAAAAACAAAAGGCTACAAAGTAACTAGAAATTGAATGAGCATATATAAGGCCTCTATGGATGAAAACGTAACACCCTGATAAATGACAAAGAATGATCTAAATGAAAGTTGAGACATTTTGTGCTCTCGGATGGGATAATCTAGTAATATAAAGATAACTTCCATGTTAGAAATATGCTTATTATTAAGAGCATATAAATTGCTATGGTAATGAGTGCTACTTGGACCGGAGATCTGGGCAGGATGTTCAGCAGGCTGAGAAGCAGGTACCCCCTACTGTCTGCAAGAGGTATGACATGCAGCGGGCTGGATGTGGGCTTCCTATGAACACAAAAGGATTTTACCTCATGGGTAAAACAGAGTGCAGTTGGGTCGACAAGCAGTCCTACTTAACAACCACACGATACACAGCGCTTGTAAACAGTGTGCTAAGTGAATGCTTTTATAGACTACGTAAGTCACTGCTGCATGGTATTTGCAATGATCACTGACTTGTTCAGTGGGGTTTGGGTCCTTTAATTCCTTCACCTGTGACTTCAAACTTGAGAGAGTGGCTAGACATCCCCGTGGTAATAAGTAGGGAGACTACCGTGAGCCTGGAGCTTTTCAGAGAAGGAACAATGAATTGGACAGAGTAGACAGACAGACAGACAGGCATTCTCTGGGACTGGAAAAGATCACTGAGGGGGAGGAGTATAGATTCAGAGAAGGAAAAGGAATAGAGACAAAACATTCTGCAAGAACGTCAGCGTTTGGGGCTTGGGGAGCTCAGGCTGAACCAGCGTGTGGGGAGGAGCCAGTGCAGTGAGAGTGGAATCACAGAACCTAACCAGATTTGAGAACGAGGGGAATTCAACTGAAAGATCTGCTGGGTGCAGACCGAGATCCGACTTCGACATGAGTCACCGTAGGACGTGGTGAAGACCTTGGTAAGTACCAGTCACCAGAATGGTGGATGCTGAGAAAGCCCAGCCGAAGGGGGCACAAGACCTGAAAGGGAGGCGGAAGGGCTGGGCCAGGTCCAAGCTGGGCGCTGGGAACCCCCAGGTGAGTGAGCCAGCTCAGTGGCCGGCCTGAGCGCATGTTAGCAAGAAGCTGGAGTGGGAAGCAGAACCACCACTGAACCCCAGGCATGCTGGCGTGGGATGGGGGCACCCCAAGGGACACCACAGCCATTGCACAAAGTGCCTGACTATGGTTAGGATCTTTTTCATTCCAAGTAGCAGAAAGCCTTTTTCCAGCCACCTTAAATCACAAGCAAATGCAGTATCCAACTCAAAGGGAGGTTCCGAAGCAGGGCAAGCTCTAGGGGTGGCTGAGTCCATGGCCCTGTGAATTCATCAAGAACCTGAGTTCCTTTTCTATCCACTCAGCTGTCCACACAATGGGCTTCCTCGTAGGACTTGCGTCTTGCTGTGTGTGACACGGCTGCTGTAGGCAGTGAGTCCCGTCTTCTCCCTTAGTCAAGAAAACCTTCCACCAGCTGGGGAAAGAGGGGATTGCCCACCTTGGGAATGACTTGTGCTGTGGGCCTCAGTCAGGCCCCCCGAGTTGGCCACTGGTGAGGACCACAGGGATACCAGGATGAGTTCTGATGAGTGGATCACATAGTATGATTTTCAGATGAGCAGTGTCAGCATCACCCAGGCAACCTGTCCGAAAGCAAAAGCCTGGGCCTCCCATCGGATCTACTGTAGCAAGAATTCTGGGCGAGGCCGGGGGGTGGGTGGCCCTGCAATCTGTAGTTGAACAACCCCTCCCGGTGAGTCTGATACACAGCGATGCTTAAGAACTCCCGGCTTAGGATACAGCGGTGAACCCCAGGAACAAAGCAAAACAAAGGTTCTGTGAAGGAGGGATACAGAGTAGGCATCAACTCACCCAGGGGCACCTCAGAGAGTGGTTATGGAGCTGAGAGTGTTTGCAGCAAGATACTCTAGCATGGTTCCTGAAAGAAGAATTCGAAGGGAAATGAGGGGACGAAGGGAAGATGGGGCGGGAAGGTGACGGTTGACAGACTGAAGCCCTCAGTGACCTGGGAGATTTGGAATGAGCTAGCAGGATGGAAGGTGTGACGGCCACAGAACGTGCTCACCAATTTCCAGGGGCAAGGAACACAACTGGCCAAGGGCCTCACATTTGCACCGAGCGCTCACTGACCACCTGCTGCTGCCGCCAACTCATGTGTGTGTTGGGGACACCGGGGCCAACTGGTCAGGGCATGATCTTCTGATGGCTGGCTATGGCTTAAGGACCCTGCGGGACCTGACGGACTTTCCTTAGGCTGCAGGGCCCTCTAAGAACCGTCCACCCAACTCCTCCTGTGCCCTCACTCACGGCTCCACTGGCAGCACCGCACCACGGCTCTCCCACGTACCCACCCCCCTCCCTGAATTTCTTCTCACACAGGCACTTCCCCTGTTAAGATCCTTGGCTCTGCTGCTTGGAGGATGTAAACTAACACAGATGCTTCTTGAGTATAGTTTGTGTGGGGAGCAATCCGGACTAGACTAAGTTACTCGAATTAGGACTTATTCTATGCATCTGCTCTCCCACAATATGGCGCTGGGAGAGAAGTAAACAGCTTCCGCACAGCTGCCTCCAGTTCAACCAATTAACTGTAGGACTTGCTCCTGATTGGAGAGCAGCGTACTCGGCGTGTGGGCAGCCGAGTTGGGATTGGCGGAGGAGGACTATAAAGGAGGAGAGAAACGGCATGCACAGGGAACATCTATGGGGAACATCTAGCTGAAGGAACACCCGTGCAGCCCCCGAAGAAAGCCGGCCGGCGGTGTGCCGCTCCCCTGCGGAAGTGGGGAATGTGGCCAGGGGGAACTGCCCTTCCACGGAGGTGGAAGGGATAGTAGCCAACCCGGGAAGAACCAGCAGCAAACCCGGGGAGGGCCGAGCAGACGAAAGAACAGCGCAGGGTCCTGTGTCGTTCCTCCATGAAGAGGGGGAGCGACATAATGGTGCCGTGACTCGGATATGAAGCCTAGGCAGGGTCTTGTGTCGTTCCTCCACGAAGAGGGGGAGCGACATAATGGTGCCGTGACTCGGATAGGAAACCTAGCTCGGATAGGAAACTTAGGACGGTTAGGAAACCTAGGAGGGAAGAAACGGGAAGAAGCAGGAAAATACCGGAGAGAGAGACTAGCAAACAGCCTAGGGAAAAGCCGGACGAAAAAGGAGCCGGAAGAAGCTATTGAAAGCCTAGGCATAGATTCGGATACGGACTACGGGGGGAAGCTGGGAGAAATCTCTAAGGTCAAAAGCGAAAGTGAAAGCTAGAACAAACAGACTCGGATGCGGACTGTGGGGAGAGGCCAGGAGAAATGAGGGAGGAATATCGTTGGAGGAAAGTTTGGGGAAACATACCGGGTAGAGAAAAATGTTAGGGAAATTGAAGCCGTGGGGGGCAGGCCAAGGCGGAAATGGAAGCCACTTTGGGGTTCTCAAGTTAGCCCGGGAATAGGGGGCGAAAAGTTGAAACCAGAAGCTGAAACGTGAGCCAGGTTGGGATCCGTCTGATTAGCCCGGGGAGCAAAGGACGGGAAGCCAAACCGTGGGGCGGAGACGTACGCTGGGTTGAATTCGCCAGGCTAGCCCGGGGAACTTAGATTGAATGCTAGTGGCGGACACGTGAGCTACGCTGTGTTACTCGCGGAAGCCGCCGCGTGCAGAGAGCACGGGGCGTGAATAGATAGGGAACGGGGCTGGCGTAGGCCGTGGTGCGGACGCGAAGGGCGTGGAGACCGCGGAGCGCGAAGCCAAGCCGCGCAAAGCCGGGAAGCCGCGCAGATGAGGCGCGGGCTGAAGCGGCTCAGAGCCGGCGAGGCGCGGAGAAGCAGCCTCGGGGCGGAGCCCGCTGGCGGGGCGAGGCGCCGGGAAGCTGCGCGGAGCCGTGAAGCTGCCGGCAGGGCGAGGCGCCGGGAAGCCGCGGGGATAAGAGAAAACAGAAGTTTAGAAATGGAATGAGAGCGGGAAGCTGCGGGGATAAGAGAAACAGAAGTTTGGAAGTAAAGTGAGAGAAATAGGAATGCTGGAAGATAGAAGTAAAATGGGAGAAATAGGAATGCCCGGAGATAGAGAAATAGAGAGAAATAAGGCCTCCCCTCAACATGCCAATTAGAAGGCTTGGATTCGGTCTGCCCGATTAGTGAGGCGATGAGCACCTGGGCGGCTAGCCGCAGGTCACCGAAGACAGGCACGAATTAACATCAGTAAAGCTTCCCCACAATGCAACAATTAGGAGGCTTGGATTCGGTCTGCCTGATTTAAGGCGGTAAGCGCCAGCAAAGCTCGACCAGAGTATGAGCTGCAGGTCACCGAAGATAGGCACGAACCAACACTAATAAGTCTCCCCCACAATAAGGCAATGAGAAGGCTTGGATTCGGTTTGCCTGATAGGTCTTGTAAGTCCCCTGCAGGCAGAGCAGAGCATGCGCTGCGGGGCACCGAACACAGGCACGCATCAGCGCCTAAAAACCTCCTCACAACATGGCGAAGAGAGGACCCGGATTCGGTTTGCCTGATAGGACTTGTAAGAGCCTGTGGCAACTCTAGCAAGTAGAGCAGAGTGTGTGCCGCGGGACACCGAAGACAGGCGCGTATCAACGCTAAAAAATAAAAAGAAAGGGGGATCTGTGGGGAGCAATCCGGACTAGACTAAGTTACTCGAATTAGGACTTATTCTATGCATCTGCTCTCCCACAATATGGCGCTGGGAGAGAAGTAAACAGCTTCCGCACAGCTGCCTCCAGTTCAACCAATTAACTGTAGGACTTGCTCCTGATTGGAGAGCAGCGTACTCGGCGTGTGGGCAGCTGAGTTGGGATTGGCGGAGGAGGACTATAAAGGAGGAGAGAAACGGCATGCACAGGGAACATCTATGGGGAACATCTAGCTGAAGGAACACCCGTGCAGCCCCCGAAGAAAGCCGGCCGGCGGTGTGCCGCTCCCCTGCGGAAGTGGGGAATGTGGCCAGGGGGAACTGCCCTTCCACGGAGGTGGAAGGGATAGTAGCCAACCCGGGAAGAACCAGCAGCAAACCCGGGGAGGGCCGAGCAGACGAAAGAACAGCGCAGGGTCCTGTGTTGCTCCTCCACGAAGAGGGGGAGCGACAGTTTGAAAAGGAGGCATGGCCTTTGGCCCAGTGGGTTAAGGAGCCACCTGGGATGCTTCCAGCCCACACTGGAGTGCCTTGTTTGAGTCCCGGTACCCCTGTTGGATCCAGCTTCCTTCTAATCCATTCTGAGAGGCAAGAAATGATGGCTCAAGTGCTTGGGCCCCTGCCACCCATGTGAGAGATGAGGATGGAGTTCCAGGCTCATGGCTTCAGCCCAGCTCCAGCTGTTGCAAACATTTGAGGAGCACGCCAGCGAATGCAAGATCTCTCTCTCTCTCTCTCTCTCTCTCTCTTTCAAGTAGGTAAAAACAAACAAGCATTTTTAAAAAGCAAAGCAGACTACACATCAGATATTGTGCTATGCATACAGGAGCATCAGTGAGAAACAAAGATGCATGATTAATAATCACAAGACAGCCTTGTATGCAATGACACAGACCACCCCGGGGCGGTCCCTGCAGGCCTGGATGGTGGGAAGATGAGGACACTGGATATCCCACCAGATAAAGACCTCGTGTTCAGTTGCTAGCCCCTTAAAGAGTCTCCCCAAAGCACCCGTGTGTGTATCACTCCCTTACCCCACGGGGTGGGCAGAGTTGCCGTGGGCTGCTGCCTCCCCCAGGCCTTATAAACCAATTCCGTCATCATCTCCTGTACTGTGGCCACCAGCAACAAAACAGGTGACTTCGTGGGTACTGAGGGGGAGACAAATATTCAATAAAGAGTTGGTTTTCAGGACAAAGTCCTTGTTTCCTGCCTGCCGTTCTCCGCGATTTCCCTTAGTGGCTGTCAACCTGCACTGGGGGCTTGATCTCACCCAGTGAGAATCCAGGAAGCTGGATCTCACCCGATGAGATCAAGTGTTGGTCAGGCGGGACCCTGGGCTCCCTTGGAAATGGGAAGGAGCTGTACTGGGCAAGGACTTGGTCTCACTGCCTCGCACGTGGCTGCAGGTAGCCTGTGAATGCAGTGAGCTCCGTCCAGTGGGCTTGCTACTTCCACTGAGGAGGAGACCTTGGGTCCCTTTTGGATTCGTAGCCTGGAATTTGGGGTCCATGTGCGGGTTTTAGGGAAACCAAACCTGAAGTTTTGAGTGCACTTTTCATCTCGGTTTGTGGCATAGAAAGGGGTTGAGTTCATAGTCTTCCTTATTTCTCAGGAGTTTGTGACCTCAAAAAATACTGAGTGAGCGTTTTTTTTTTTTTTTTTTTTTCTCAGAGATGGAGCACATAAGAAACACTACAGGACAAGGATCTGTGTGTGTGTGTGTGGTGGTGGTGGTGGTAAAACTTTGCCTTTAAAACCCACCAGTGGGCCAGTGTTGTGGTGTAGCAGGTAAAGCCTCCACCTGCAACATCGACATCCCATATGGGCATCAGTTTGAGTCCTGCCTGCTCCGCTTCTGATCCTGCTCCCTACTGATGCACCTGGGAAAGCAGTGGAGGATGGCCCAAGTGCTTGGAACCCTGAACTCATATGGGAGGCCCGGAAGAAGCTCCTGGCTCCTGGCTTCAGCCTGACACAGCCCCAGATGCTTTGGCTAGTTGGGGAGTGAACCAGGAGATGGAATATTTCTCTCTCTCTGTCTCTCCTTCTCTTTCTGTAACTGTATATAAATAAACATAAATATATAACATATAAATAATTATATATTTATAATATATATTATATATATGTGAAGATATTGTGAATGAAGACAAGTAACCAGTGTCAGTGTCTCATTTCTATCATTTTCTCCTCCTTCACAGGAGATCAGATGCATATATAATACATATTTATAATATATTATTATATATAATATATTCTGATATAAATTATATAAATATATTATTTATGTATAAATATAACTAAATCTCTTTTTAATATATAAATAAATATGTAAATAAATCTTTAAAATATAAATAAAAAATAAAACGTACCTGTGGTTGTGGTTCTTTGCTTTAGATGAGAAGTAAAACTCCTTTAGCTTTCTGGTGAGACAGGAAATATTATGGAACTCTGTGGCTACTAATGACAGGGAATGATGGAAATTAATTTTTCTCCTTAATAAATCTTGTAAGAGGAATTTTGCCTTCATAGAATACTGTCTTGGGAAACTGAGGACTTAAGCCAAAACAAAGTTTCCTTTTATTCTCATTCCAACTTTCTTTGTAATTGGTCAGTCTTGGAGCTGGCGCTGTGGTGTAGGGGGTAAGCTGCTGCCTGCAGTGCTGGCATCCCATATGAGTGCTGGCTCAAGTCCTGGCCGCTCCACTTCTAATCCAGCTCCCTGCTAATATGCCTGGGAAAGCAGCAGAAGATGGTCCAAGTCCCTGGGCCCCTGCACCAACGTGGGAGACCTGGATGAAGCTCCTGGCTCCTGGCTTTGGCCTGGCCCAGTCCTGAGAGTTGCTGCCATTTGAGGAGTGACCCAGTGGTGTAAGGTATCTATCTCTCCCTCGTCCTCTCCCTGACTCTCCTCTGTAACTCTTTCAAATAAATTAATAAATATTTTTTAAAAAACTAAGTAATTGGTCGATCTTGGTCCTAGATGTTTTAAAGAAAAAGAAAATGTTCATTAGAGTTGTGGTTACAAGTAACTTGCATGACAAACACTTGAGTTCACAAAGCTTGTTTGTCTGACCTTTTCCTTCATTGAACACTAGAGGGCGCAACATACCAGCGATGGCTCTGTTCACCACTAGGCTCAGCAGCTGGGTTGGCCGGCTGTGTTTGTAGTGGGTGTTTTGCATCATGTACACAGAGATCAGCAAAAACATGGATGAAAAGGGCCTTGCTCGTTTGTACATTTGTCAGGGAGCCCCAGGAGAGTCCCAGGGATTGTTCCGGTCAGGAGGCTGTGGCTGCTCCAGTAGGAGCACTCCTAACCAGGCCCTGTGATTGGCAGAGGAGCCGCTGCCTGGCAGGTCCTGAGGCCCTCACCAAGGGTCTTGGCTAGAATGAAAAGCCAAGCTCAGTTCCTTTCCTGGCAGGTGCCTAAGTGGCTAGGGTAAGAGACGTGCTCAGAGGTGAGCAGGCAGGCCAAGGCATCTGTGAGGTCTGTCCTGATCTCCTGTGACGGAGAAGAAATCGATGGCGAGGAGACATTGACACCAGTTCCTTGTTTTCAGTCGCACTCTCACATGCTGGTGGCTGCCTTCCACGTGCGTCTGCCGGGCACCGATCACAGCTGGGGACAGGTGCTTCAGAGGACGGCCTTGCACCGTCAGGTGTAAGGTGCAACATGAAACTGATGACTTTAACCACTTTCTAAGTGTAGAGTTTCGTGGCATTGTCCGTTCACATTTCGTGCACGTATTCCAGACCTTGTCGTCCTCCTGCACTGAAGCTCTGCTCTCCACAAATCCCAACCTCCCATTCCCCCCACCTCCCAGTCCCTGGTAACCACGGTGCCAGTTTCTGTCTCAGTTTGCCTACTCTGGATACCCCTTATGAATGGACACATCCAGGATTTTTCTTTTTGCATCTGGCTTATTTCACTTCACATGGCTTCAGACTCATCCTTGTAGCATGCATCAAAATGTCATTCCTTTTCATTCATTTACCTTAAAAGATTTATTTATTTGAAAGGCAGAGCAATGGAGGAGGAGGAGGTGGAGGAGGAGGAGAGAGAGATCTTCCATCTACTAGTTTACTTTCTAAATGTCCACAATGGCCAGGGCTGGGCCCGGCTGAAGCCAGGAGCTAGGAACTCCATCTGGGTCTCCCAGGTGGGTGGCAGGGGCACAGGCACTTGGTCCATCTTCCACTGCCTTCCCAGGTGCATTAGTAGGGAGCTGGATTGGAAGCGGAACAGCCTAGCCTGGCACCAGTGCTCCAATATGGGAAGCCGGCATTATAGGCAGAGGCTTACCCACTGCACCACAGTGTCGGTGCTCTATCAGCCCTTTTTGAGGCTGAATAATATTCTATTGTATCATTTACCCCACTCTGTGAACCCATGCAACCATCTGTTGATGCATATTTGGGTTTCTTCTACCTTTTGGCTATTGTGAGTAACACAGCCATGAGCAGGAGCATGCGGCTACTTGCTCAAGGCTCTGTTTGCAGCTCTCGTGGGCACGGGCCCAGAAGTGCTGGCCACCATCTGCTAACTTCGCATGGGACTGAGGAACTGCCACACCTTTGTCCACAGCACCTGCCTGGGTTCACTTTCTCTCCAGCGCCCAGAGGTTCCAGTTGTTCTGTGTCTTTGCAAACACTTGCTGTCTAGTGTCTAGTTTTTCTAACGTGGTGGTATTCAGCGTTTGAGGGCTGCCTCATAGACATGGGCTCTGGTGTCAGTTGTAGAGCAGGTGCCAAGGGAAGGGGCTGGGACGGGGAACAGAAGCTTCCTGCTACTTTTATTACTTAAAAAACAAAACAAAGCCAGTACTCTCCAAAGACAGATGCCGCCGAGCGAAGCACTGAGCCCTCCTTCCAGGGACAATCCAAGGCGTCCTGAGCCGTTGTGAACAGGCAGGCAGCTTCCTTACAGCCCTGCAATATAATGTTATCTCTCTGCCCATCAGTCTAGAGCGTCCATCTTCCCAGGTCTCAGCTGGGACTAAGGGGAGACGCCATGATGAACGCGTGATGTTAAACTGTATGGGGGGGGGGGTGCCACACAATTCCCAGACGGCCTCACGCATGCTAAGGCACCACACTCTACCTCATAGAAGAGGCTAAGAACACGGTGCTCTTCGGGCTCTCTCCTCTTTCTCTCTCTCTAAGCCACCCTCTAGCCTGCACTCACCTTGAGTAAATCCCCTTCCTACTTGTGCCCATTGCTATACCTGCATTTAGAATTCTCATCTATGAGAAGTAGATTGACGGATGATCACGGCCAAGATGAGCCAGTCCCAGAGTGGGGCACAGACTGGGTTTTCTAGCAGTCAGTGGTACAAAGGAGCTGCGTCATCTTCCTGGTGGGCTCACACTGTTCCCCAGGGGCAGGCAGTGGGGCTGGGGCTGGTGTGGCCATCTATCACTTTTCCCATCCACATTTGAGGATCCAGAGGCTCTGAGCCTTGTGAGGGTCCCACGTGGTGGCAGAGCTGGGACCCGCAAGCCCCCTGATGGACAGTTTCCCAGCCTGGGCTCCTCTGCCGGCTGGAGAACACAATAGGGGCCAATATTTAGGCAAGAATGAATAAAACAAGCCCTCAGGCTCTGGCCTCTGCAGACGACAGGTGGGGTTCAAAGCAGCTGCCTTACAAGGCTAGATCCCTAGAATCCAGAATGTCAGAGCTCCAAGGAAGGGTCACCATGATCTATCCCACACACACACCTGTCCCGATGGACAGACAGGGAAACTGAGGCCCAGAGTCGGCCTGGAGGCTCGTCCCACCTTACCCTTATTTACTCTTGGGGAAGGGCAGGCTTGCTCCTGCTGCCTGCATCCAATAGTCCCGCCCCAGCTCAAAGCACTTCTACAGTGCAGCAAATTGCTTTCAGAACCAATTCAGCAGACACGCGAGAGGGTCAATCCCTTCACTCCATTGATATGTTTTTGACTTTGACTCAAAACACCCCCGAGCCTCTGCATGCGCCCCACACTACAGACCTGACTGCGGATGACTCACAACTTGCAGGAATTCCATCCGCCCAGAGAACACAGATTGCCTCCATGGAGGGTCTGCCAAAGGATCTGCGCTCCCAGGTAACTTTAAAAGTAATTTCCAAAGACACATGAAGCGATGCCAGTGTCTCGGACATGTGACACACCTGCCTGGGAGACGCCAGGAGCCCCAGATGGCTGCACTCCGCCATGGCTTCCACAGTCAGCCACCACGTAGCTTTCACATGAGCTGCCACAAGACAGGAGCTCCCTTCTGGGATAAAGGCTGTGGAGCTGGGGTGGCAGGGAGTGCCCCACCCCCATCCAGCTACCCTCGACGTCACAGCCAGGTTATCATCACTTACCCACGACACCACAGCTAGGTCCTCACCTCCTACCCATGATATCACAGCTAGGTCCTCGCCTCCTACCCACGACATCACAGCTAGGTCCTCACCTCCTACCCATGACGTCACAGCTAGGTCCTCACTTCCTACCCACGACATCACAGCTAGGTCCTCACCTCCTACCCTCGACGTCACAGCCAGGTTATCATCACTTACCCACGACATCACAGCTAGGTCCTCACCTCCTACCCTCGACATCACAGCTAGGTCCTCAACTCCTACCCATGACATCACAGCTAAGTCCTCACCTCCTACCCTCGACGTCACAGCCAGGTTATCATCACTTACCCACGACATCACAGCTAGGTCCTCACCTCCTACCCTCGACATCACAGCTAGGTCCTCAACTCCTACCCACGACATCACAGCTAGGTCCTCACCTCCTACCCATGACGTCACAGCTAGGTCCTCACCTCCTACCCACGACATCACAGCTAGGTCCTCGCCTCCTACCCACGACGTCACAGCTAGGTCCTCGCCTCCTACCCACGACATCACAGCTAGGTCCTCGCCTCCTACCCATGACGTCACAGCTAGGTCCTCACCTCCTACCCATGACGTCACAGCTAGGTCCTCACCTCCTACCCATGACATCACAGCTAGGTCCTCGCCTCCTACCTACGACATCACAGCTAGGTCCTTGCCACCTACCCTCTACATCACAGCTAGGTCATCACCAGCTACCCATCACAACTAGGACATCACCTCCTACCCATGATGTCACAGCTAGGTCATCACCCGTGTAGGACAAGTAGAAGCCGCGTGTGTCATTCTGGACACAGGTGATGAGGAAACAGGCATGTCTTCTCTTCCTGCTCGTTCCCCATCAGGCAGCTGAATACAAGTGACTTCCCCATCCCTGCAAAGTGGGAGCCACAAGAGGGAAAGAGCCTGGGTCAGAACCAGTTCTGTCCTTTAGCAGAGCAAGAAAGAGACTTTCATCCATCAGGCATTTGAACTATGGAGATTTCTCTGTTACAGCAGGGAGTGAGCACAATCATTACTCTTGCAGTGGACCCAAGTCAGATTTCACCACATGTGAGTGTGGAGGTGCAGAGCCCAACACATGCTGTCACACTAAGGCGCTTGATACACACGGATTGCTGAACTAGGAACCGAGTCTCTGGGTGTGACCAAAGGGAAAGGGAGTCCACGCATGCAGAGGGTGTTCTCCTACGTGCTGACCACTGATTTTCCAACTGCGCTCAGGGATAAGTGGACATGGCTTGGAGCTGCCACAGAGAGAGGGTCTCTGGGAATGGATTTCTGAATCAACTGAGGTCAGATTATCCACAAACAGCTCAAAACCCAGGTGAAGGGGCCTCTCCTGCTAGGTGAAGTCAGAGGTCTTGGCCGGCTGATGGGTGTGTAAATAGGGCCATATTTGCATACCTAGTTGCTACCTTGAAAGGCTACCTTCTGGAATGGGAGAGCTGGAGGCAGTGTGGAGTAGCCTGGTCTATTCTTCATTTCACAGGCAAGGGAGCTGAAGCCCAGGAGTGGGGATGACTCACCCAGCACCCCTTAGTTGTCGGCAGGTGCACACACTCCATGACGGAGAGTGTAGACTATGGGTGGTGCAAAGGAAGCCAACTGCCTGGAATTTAGTGCCAGCTCTGCTCCCTGGTAAATTCCCCATCTTTAAACTGGGGCTCATCAGAACAGAGCCGTTTTGTGGGGTTGTCATGGAGATTAAATGAGATAATACATGCCAAGTGCTCAGGGGAGCCCTGACCCGCAGGAAGGACTTGGAAAATGTTGTGGCCGTTTAGCATCCTCATTATCCTCACACAGAGTTCAGACCGCCCTTTTCCTGTGTCCGTGGTCTTTGACCTTCAGAATAAAGACATCCTGCACCAGGGAAAATGGAGAACCTTGCTGCATCGTGCACGGCACACGAGGCCTGAGAACCCAAAACATTTGACATGAAAAAAACGCATGCTCTGTGGCACATGCGCAGTGACTGATTCACTAAGAGCAGAGAATGCAGCTTCCGCCCGGCCCGGGAGCGCTGGCAGGAGGGTATAAGGTATCTTTGTTCCTCACCGAGTAAAGGAAGAGAGACGGCACTGAGTGTAACATTAACCCTGAACAGGCCGGAGAGGCTGGAACACGAGAAGCAGGCCAAGGAAGGAACAGGGCCAAACGCTGCTTCTCCCTGGGAAGAAACAGAAAGCGTGGACTCTGGTGAACTCAGTGTTGCCAAAGAACTTGTCAGGCTCTGGGAACCCTAGCCCGCCGGGCGCTTTATGAAAGAGGCCGGAATCCATTAGGGCGTCGTGAAACAAAGCACACTCGTCCTCTCATCGAGCTCTCCTGGCCCGACCTTCACTCCGGGGCAGAACTCCTTAATCCAGCCCCGGCAGATGGGCGGCTGGCTTGCTTGGACACTCCTGAGCCGGGAGACCCAGGGCCCACACCCAGGCCGCTGACTCGGTCCTGGGCAGCTTCATTGTTGCAGAATCCTTCCCTTGGCTGAGCCAGCAGTCTGCCCATGTTGGCCCATTGTTCCTGCATTTACCTTCTGGCGTGAAACATAAGAAATCTCCCTGCTTTCTCCTTCTATGTGGTGGGGAGTGAGTGGAGTTGGACCTCCCCAGGTCGACTGCTGGCCCTGAGCGTCCCGTAGCTCTTGCTCTAGCTCCCTTGCCTTCAGTGGCTCGTTTTCAGAGAGGCACTGAGTGTTCACACAGCTCTTTGAAGCTTTAGGTCAGTAAGTGTCATGGAGAGTAGAGCCTGGGACTATTTATCCAGGAGACGGTAGCAACAATGGTCATAGTTTGAATTCAGCTCTTCGGGTTCCCAAAGTCTTTTATCATCTAAATATCTTTATTTCTTCCAGTTGTCCCCACTTGGGCTGGCACCCCGCTGTACCCCATTCTGGCTGCCTCCTTTGCAATGCTTCTCAAAGTCCTCACTATCCCATCCACTTGTCACGTTGTCACTGGTCCTCACCATGGAGTGATGAACAGGACATCCCTACATGGAGAACAGGTACAGCCGGCTCCAGCTTTAGGAGTGGTGGGATCATAACTCCAGAGGAGCTGGGCCATGTGGCAGGGAGGAGGCACTTGGGTACCCCAGGAGGAAGGCAGGGTCAAGGCATGGATCCCAGAAGTGGCTGCTCCAGGACTGTGGTGTGTGGGTGCAGAGAAAGCCAAAAGAGAGATTTCAGCTTTTTTGAAGACTATTTAAGCCATTTCCAAAGGAGCAAGAAGCCAACCAGGATGTGATGGAATTATTCTGACTTCAGATAAGAAAGCACGGTGTGGGAAGGCATTTTTCCTTGTCTTGGGCCCTTATTTGCCAACCTTGGTCAGTACTACAGTTTTGTGGAAACAGCCTAAGTTCGTGCCATGCACACGGAGGATGGTGCCCATCCACTGAGTGCTTGCAGTCAACTATAAACTTTGGATTTTTTTTTTTTTATCATGAGATCCAGCCATCCTAAATAAGTAGAGCTAAGTATGGGGCTCAAACGCAGAAATTGACAAGAAATTAGCCCATTGCTCACCTAGTTGTAAGTACTAAGTAAGCGTTAGCCATTTTAGTAGTAGTGTTAGTTTTATCCACCTTAGGTTTCATTGTCCTGGCTTCAGGAACCTTGGGTGGAGGTAGTTTTGAGTCCCAGCTCTGATTTACACACACACACACACACACACCCTCCCAGCCTCAAGTGAAGCACCTGTTTGGCCAATGTCTCTCTGAGTCTAACGTGGTGATTAACTGATCAAACTTGGAGCTCATGCACTGACCGGAAGAAACTCCACCACCCTGTTTTTCTCTTCTCTCCAGAAACATCACTCTCCCAAACGTCCAGAATTTCACAACGAGAAAATTCTCCCTCTGGGGTTAGCTTTGTCCTGGTCTCTACGGCTAAATAGAGAACGCAGAAGCCTCTGGAGGAACCAGATGTTAAAGCCCAGGAATCGTGAATAGCCTGGGTTCTGGGGAGAAGGTGAAAGCAGAAGGAGGCTCTGATAGAACAAAAAATACATTCAGTGTCTGCCCCCAGCTCCTGGCACACAGCTCCTGAAACCCTGCAAATTCCTGAGCAAGACGGGTGTTAGTGCAGCTTCTGTTCTCATATTTGGTCGTTGGCCCCGACTGCTGACACAGAGCCCCTCAGTCCTTGGGATTTTCTGGGCAGTAGCACCTGCTCTCGTGAGGGGACTCCACGGCTGCTCACTGGAAAGCCCAGGCCATGATCAGTGCCTTGCAACTTTCAGTTCCAACCTCCGGGAAGGGGTAAAGGGAGGAGGGTTCAGTTCAGAGTTGGCCATGACTTCATGTGAAGCCCGTGGAAAATCCCTGTGCTGCAGCCTTGAGAGTATCTCCAGGTTGCTGGACACTTGGAGGTGCTGGGTGGGTGGTGCACCCAGGGGGGACTGGGAGCACACCCTCCTCCCCCAGGCCTGGCCCTCTGTGTCTCTGCCCTCTGACTGCTCCTGCATCACGTTATACCCTTCTGCAACAAACAGGGGTCCTAGCAGGTGACGTGTTTCCCTGAGTTCTGTGAGCCATTCCAGCCAATGGGAACTGGGGGAACCTCTGAGTCACAGCCGGTTAGTTGGGAGTGCAGAGGACAACCTGGACTTGCAATTGGGGGGCAGCCTCATGGAACTGAACTTTCAACACGTGAGGTCTGCATGGATTTTAGGTAGATGGTGTTGGAACCGAACTGTAGGACACCCAGTTGGTACAGAGGACTTGAGCATTGCTTGGTGTGGGAAAACCAACACGTGTGGTGTTGGCACTGACATGTTGGAAGTAGAAAAGAAAGCCCAGTGAGCTTTTCCTAGGCAGAGGCTAAGAGGATACAAATCAGTAAAGAAAGGGGCAGGGCCGGCGCCGTGGCTCACTAGGCTAATCCTCTGCCTAGTGGCACTGGCACACCAGGTTCTAGTCCCGGTCGGGGCGCCGGATTCTGTCCCGGTTGCCCCTCTTCCAGGCCAGCTCTCTGCTGTGGCCAGGGAGTGCAGTGGAGGATGGCCCGAGTGCTTGGGCCCTGCACCCCATGGGAGACCAGGAGAAGCACCTGGCTCCTGGCTTCGGATCAGCGCAGTGCGCCGGCCGCAGCAGCCGTTGGAGAGTGAACCAATGGCAAAAGGAAGACCTTTCTCTCTGTCTCTCTCTCACTATCCACTCTGCCTGTCAAAAAGAAAAAAGAAAAAAAGAAAGGGGCAGGCAGCAGGCAAGCTCCAACTTCAATCACGTCTCGCACTTGCCCGGGGAACAAGCTTTCGGGAAGTGCACAGAAAGATGCAGTGGGTTGAACAGTGCCCCCCGCCCCCCCAAGCAATACAACCGCATCCTGATCCCTGAAAGCTGTGAGCATAACCCTGCTTGGAAAACAGGTCTGTGTGGATGCAAGTGAAGGGTCCTGAGATGACCCCATCCGGAGTTCTCCTGTGGGTTCAAAACCCCATGAGAGTGTCGGAAAGGTAAGGGGAGATTTCAGACAAAGAGGAGGAGACCCTCAAAGATGGAGGAGAGCTGAGGGCGATGCAACAAGGCAAAGGATACCGGAACTGGGAAACTGGAAGGGGTAAGGAGGGATTCTCACCGGCAGCTCCCAGAGGACTCCTGGTTTTGCCGGCGGCTTGATTCAGAACCTCTGGCCCCAGTGCTGTGAGGGAATCAGTCTTTCAAGGCACCCCGTATGTGCTACTTTGTCACAGCAGCCACTGACACTAACACAAGGTGCATTGTTGTGTCCCTGCGGAGCCCTTCTCAGAGTCTGAAGGATCTGCCCAGAGAAGGAGGAAGCCACATCTCAGCTGCCTGCCTGTGTCAGACCCGCGGGGAAAGAGTGAGGCTTAGTAAGCAGTGGACAAGCTTGAACACGTGATGGGGGAGTTAATCTGTCACTAGGTGAAGGATAATACCTGGGTGAGCAAGAAGCATCCTGAGCTCATAACAGACAAGGAGGCCTGACAGACCGAGAGCCTCACTGACAGGCCGGGCACCTACCCAGCAGCCCGAGGGGAGGGAATCCACCTGCAGCGGCGCCATCTTGGATCCCTGTGAGGCGGGAACTGGCCCAGCAGTCGCTCAGTGCACACGGCTGGGAGCCTGCCTGGGGCCTTCCTGTCTGCCTGAGGAGAGACTTTGTCTTCCCTGGCTCTCGGTTCCCAAAGCAGGCCAAAATGATGATGCTCCAGCTCAGAGAGTACTGCTGTGAGCTAATTAGTCATGGCTGTGACACATGAAACTTTTTTTATATCGTCCCCAGTGTGGTTTTTCATAGCATCATAAATACACAGACAACCCAAGAAGCTGTCGATGTGATGGTTTCCCTGCTTCTGCCAAATTAGCCTGGAATACGCCATGGTAACAGACAACACCCGAATCTCAGTGGCTTAACACAATAAAGGTTGCCATGGGCTGAGCTGTGTCCCCTCAAAAACCCTTGTGTTGCAGTCCTGACCCCCAGTACCTCAGAACAGGACCACATTTGGAGATGGAGTTGTTAAGAGGTAATTAAGTTAAAACGAGGTCGTTGGGCAGGCTCCTATCTAATGTGTGCCCATGTAAGAAGCGAAAACATGGGCCGGCGCCGCAGCTCACTAGGCTAATCCTCCGCCTTGCGGTGCCGGCACACCGGGTTCTAGTCCTGGTCAGGGTGCCGGATTCTGTCCCGGTTGCCCCTCTTCCAGGCCAGCTCTCTGCTGTGGCCCGGGAGTGCAGTGGAGGATGGCCCAAGTGCTTGGGTCCTGCACCCCATGGGAGACCAGGAGAAGTACCTGGCTCCTGCCATCGGATCAGCGCGGTGCGCCAGCCGCAGTGTCCATTGGAGGGTGAACCAACGGTGCGCCAGCCGCAGTGTCCATTGGAGGGTGAACCAACGGCAAAGGAAGACCTTTCTCTCTGTGTCTCTCTCTCTCTCACTGTCCACTCTGCCTGTCAAAAAAAAAAAAAAAAAGGCAAAAACATGGACACAGAGGCAGAGGAGGGTGATGTGATGTGAAGATACAGAGCGAAGGAGAACAAGGCAAGCCGAGGAGCAGCTGAGCTCTCCCTGCTGTTCAGAGGGAACCAGCACTGCCCACACTGACCTCGGATTTCTAACCTCCAGCCCAGGGAAGCAGAGAGTTGTTGGAGCCTCCTGTCCTGTGCTACTTAGCTGACAACAGCCCTAGCTCTGGCAACTAACTGGCTGGAGCGGGGATAGACCTCTGTCTGTTTTGGACACGGATCTCGCTCAGGTTCCCAAAACAGGATCATGTTCTAGGTTCCAGATCTTAATAAGTGCTTAGTATTTGTTAAAGTTTGTTGAATTGATACTATAAGGACATAATCAAGGTCCACGCTATATATCTGTGGCATGTGGATTTCTTCAAAGTCCTATCTTCAAATGATTTGTCTGCAATTCTAATTGTTAAGTGGGGGGAACTCTGCTGAGTCCTAGTGGAATGATGGTGCTGACCTTTTCCTTGTCTTGTAGCAGACGATCCAAGCTTATTGGGAGTCTCTGGTTATAAAGTAAGAAAAACTCAATCTGATCCAGTGTAGAGAAGAGGAGGACTTTTTTTAAGGAGTTGGACAATCAAGTCATGATAAGGGTAGGTCTTTCTGGGCTTCAGAAACAACTAGAATAGAGATTTGAGTGACACCAGGGCCACTCAATCTCTCTCTCCTCTTCTCCACCAGTCCCCCCTGTTCCTTCCATCTGTGCCTCCCCTTCACAGGAACTTCCTTCCCTCCCTACTAAATGTCCTACTGTGTGTTGGCTTCCTCTGTACTGCTGGGACCTGGCTACTGGATCCTTTCCTTAGCTCCACTTTGGAAAACCCTGGAGAAGCCTTTAGATGCAGTGGGGTGGGTGCTCCCTCTGGCCCAGCCAAGGGTGGCCAATAGACTGAATACCCTTGCCAGCTTGGTCAGATGTTTACTCTGACTCTTTTGGCTGCCGTTCCATTAACAGTGGCCAGGGGAAGAGCTGTGTGGCAGGGTGGCCAGTGGGCACTGTCTTTCAGTATTCATTGAAAGAGAATCTAGGACCCCACCACCACCAATTTGTGCTCACACACAGATAACCCTTTTTTCTTAGATTCCTGCTCCTGCCTCATAGTTGATTCCTTGACCACACATCATGGTCAATGCTCAGAATTACCCTTGTTGTATCTCATGCTGATCTCTGTCATGAAATCTCCTGAACTCCTACAAGTGCTCATTCTACCAGAAAGCCAGACCACCCTCCACAGGTCAGAGCCCATGCCCATCACAGGCTGGACAGGGTCTAGGACTGGGAGGGCACAGCCCAGCACCCAGAAGACCTTGACCTTGATCCAGAGCCCTGGAGCAGACACCTGGGCACGAACCATCACTTGATCTCACCTCTTCAGCTGGAACCTATAGTCTGAAGTCAGTCCTAATTACACCCTTGATGAATTTTCTCATCATTCTCCCTTCTTTCCCTTGGGTACACTTGTCACAGCTGAATCCAAGCTTTACTGTGCACAGGGTGGTTTATGTCCCTGCCCCCACCCCTGCTCACCACTTAGCATAAGGGCAGGCTTTTCCTCATACCATATACCCAACATCTAATACATTACCTGGAATAGATCAGGCACTCAAGTGAAATGAGGAATGAATACGTGAACAGGCCACTGAGTAACCAGGGCCTGCAGAAGTATAGCAGGGGGATCTGAACTAGAGAAGGAGTTGGGAAAGGCATCCCTAAGGATGACACTGAGATGGGGACCTGATACTTTGATGAGAAGCATCTGGAAGAGACAGGCACAAGTCTCCAAGTAGCCGGGAGCAGCAAGGGGTAAGTCCCCTGGGCAGAGAAATGATAGTATTCAGACCTAGAATTTGACTCTCCAGACACCCTATTGCAGCCAGTAGCGTCCCTGGCTTGGTTCTGTTTGGAGAGATTTTAGTAGATTAATGGTTTTTCTGCTCCAATGTGGTTAAAATTATCACTCAAATGCTTGCACCACATCAGAAGATTCTTAATATTTAATATTCCATTGACTCTCAGGAGGAAACTAAAATTGCCTATTAGTCACTTGGTAGCTGGTACCAAACAATGACGGCCAGCCCGTGTGCGTGTGTGTGTGTGTGTGTGTGTAGGGTGGATAACCAGAAATGCAGAATGGCTTAGAAGTGTTGAGAAAATAAACAAGTCAAAAGATTAGGAAGGAAGAAAAGCAATGAGTCATTTGTTTGAATTATTTGATTGATTCAGAATAGACTAAACACCACACATGGGTAGAGTTGATGCTCTTAAAACCCCAAAGAAAGCCCTGTATCCATTGTGCTAATTCACAATATGCAACTGCCTAAACCAAAATTGCAGCTCTGCTGTTCTTGGTACAGCCAAAGCCAGAGATGAACCAAAAGCAGCTACCACCTACCTAAGGCTAAAAATGCTTTGCATGGCTGAAGCCCTCCCCTCCAGGGTGGAAACCTCAGAGCACTCACAAACACGCAATGGGGCCACCGTGTGTAGTGGCCTCACAGAGATGTTTCCAAGTTAGCCACACATTTTTGTGGCTGTCCTGAATCCCATCACATTCACTAATCACACTTCAGACCATCTGTCAATCAAAAGAACCATGTAGGTGGTAGTCCTAGCAAGACTGTGCAACCCTGCTCTTGTCTTACCTGGCTTTCTTTCCAGTGGCATCCCAAACGTAGCCTGAGCTCCTTCTCCTTCTTCTTGTTCCCTTCTTCCCCCACCACCATTCAGGGGGTGGGAATAGGAGAGATGGCCACAGGTTGTCCAGGCCAATTTTGCCCCTTTACAAGTTGTCTTGTGGCCTAGAAAGTTGTCCTTCCATGACACTGATCCCACCCACCCCCCAAGGATACCTAGGATTCAAGGAACCCCTGACTGTAAAATGGCAATCCTGGCACAGAGCCGTGTTTGACTACCAAGCCCCTCTGGCTCCCCTAACAACCCATGTCATTCCTTCTCCAAGCCAAGTTCAGGAACCCATCATTTGCACTCTCCCACCGCACTGCCTCTGACAACAACAATTCTCTGGCACATTTTCCTCCAGATTTCCATCTCAGGTGGGTATCTAAAGGTTGAGAATCCATCAAGGTGGGCATTGTTGGTGGTTAGAGTGGCAATGCGCATTTCAGAGCCCAGAAGCCGGGCCCCCAAGGCAAGGGTAGCACCTGGGCCTCCGTGCTGGATGTGCTGCAGTTACTGAGGGATACCCATTACAGCTGCAGCAGGTGCACAAGGCTGAATAATGGCTCCTAACATGATGGGCCTTAATGCCCGCCCCCTGTTGTATTTCCTGCTGCTATGGGAGATTGCCACAGCCTGGGTAACTTACAAACAACAGAAATGCATTCAGCTCACGGTTCTGGAGGTTCAGAAGTCCAAGCATGGGGCCACAGCTGGGGAGGGTCTTCTTGCTATGTTACCACGTGGTGAAAGATATCACATGATGAGACGGAGGAGGAGAGACTGAATTCAGGCCTCAACCCGTTCCTACCCGGCTTTAATAAACTCGTGAGGGAGGGCTCCACCCCGTGACCTCACCACGCCCGCTAGGCCCCACCCCCCAGCACTGTTGCATGGGGAATTAGTTTCCAACACGTGCTTTTCGGGGGACTACATTCAAATCATAGCACCTGCAAATGTTACATTATTTGGAAAAAGGGCCTTTGCAAATGAGGTTAGCTTAAGGAGCCTGAGGTGGGGGAAACTATCCTGTTTTATCTAGGCCCCCAAAGCCATCACATTTCTCCTTAAACAAGGAGGCAGAGCAAGATTAGAAACACACAGGGGAGAGAAGGCCAGTGCTGTGGCTTAGCAGGTAAAGCCACGGCCCACATTGCTGGCATCCCTTATGGGCACCAGTTCAAGTCTCTGCTGCTCCACTTCTGATCCAGCTCCCCACTAATGCACCTGGGGAAGCAGTGGAAGATGGCCCAGGTATTTGGGGCTCTGCACCCACGTGGGAGACCTGGAAGGAGCTCCTGGCTTCGGAAAGGCTCGGCTCTGGCTGTTGTGGCCATTTGGGGAGTGAACCAGCAGATGGAAGACCCCTCTCTCTCTGTAACTCTGCCTTTCAAGTAAACAAATAAATCTAAAAAAAATAAAAAGCACACAGAGGAAGACATTCCATGACCTTGAAGGTAGAGATTGGAATGGCAGGGATACAAGTTCAGGGAACAGTGGCAGCCACTAGAACTGAAAGTGGCAAGAAGAGACTCTCCCCCTGGGGGACGTCTGGATGCATGCGGCCCTGCCAGCACCCCGAGGTTGGCCCAGTGGCTCTGATTTCAGACTCCCGTCTTCAGGACTGTGAGAATAACCTACTGTTGTTTTAAGTCATCCAGTGTGTGGTTTGTTGTTCCAGCAGGCACAGGAGCTGACACGCCAGGAATGGAACCTAAACAGAGGTATCGTGTATGTGAGACACACCTTCCTTCCTGGGCCTTTCCCAGAGCTGGGTGTGGCTAGGAAACCTCAGTACTTCATGTCAGATAGAGATGGCAAGTGAAAGGCATGAGAGCTGCAGGCACAGGGCTTCGTAAAGGCAGCGGTGAGCCAGGGGCAGGTGGCTGGGAGCAGCAGCTAGGCCAGCGCTTCTGTTAGAACACACGCTTCATGCAGACAGCACAGGCAAACCTGGAAGACATGATCTTAGGCTAACAATGGGCTCAGTCGCTTACAAACTTCTAACAATGGGAGATGCTCGGGTGTAATTAAAGGGTTGGAGCATAGCTCCACACTCATCTCATGCAACCCACCTGTCACAAAGCCCCAGGATCACATGTAGCCAGGAGGCAAACCTCACCTGAAGTCTCTGACTCTCGGCTCCTTGTTCTCTGTTGGTTTTGTTTCTGGCTCTGTCTACCCAGTGTGGCCCAGGAATTCATGCCATCTGGGGGCTTTGCTTCTCTGGCACCAAGTGAGGCATAGTGAAGTTCGAGTCATCCCGAAGTCATGACCAAGTTCAAATCTTTTCACTGGAGTGGGTCAGAATCAACATCAGGATCATGCTGGAGAACACGCGCCACTCCGTGGTCCCCTGCTTGCTCTGCACGAGTTGAGAGAGCGAGCTTCCACCTTCTGTTCCTGCCTCCAAATCCTTCTTCGTTTCTTTGCCCCGTCCCAGACCCAGAGGCCAGCCCAGCTCTCTGCAGAAGGTCTAGGGAAGGAATGTTTTACCTCAGCTGTGACAGAGGGGTTCCTGCCAGTGGAGGAGACCCAACACAAGAGGAGGCTTCTTGGACCCTGAGAACTGTGCCTCATGGGCTGGCCATGACCTGGCACAGAATTGAGGACAGAGGGAGGGTATGGCTAGGAGGTGACAATCAGGTGGAGTCCAGGACATTCTGAGTTCTCATGTTTTTTTTTTTTTTCCAGAGTCTCAGCTTCAGCCACTCGATCCTGACCACTGTCAGCTACCTGCGAGGGGCCCTTATCCACCCAGGCCCCCAGGGCTCCTCCAGCCTCCCCACAGTGCGAACTCCTGGGTGCTTTAAACTGCTACACCTGGCTACCACCCCCAGACTCTGATTTATGTGGTCTGGAGTAGGGTCCAGGCACTGGTTGTTTTTCAACACTCTCCAGGTGGCCCTAATGTGCAACCGTGGATGAGGTCCCTGAACTGGAAGTGGGGTTTGGTTTGGGATTTTTTTATTTTGCATAAAAAGCCATGGCCCTCACCCCCGTCATAGGCTTAAATAAGCTAATGCAGCACTGGATGGTTTATTTCTGGCATGTTGCACATATTATAAATGTGCAGATTTTAAAATGGAACCACTTCTTAAATTTTTAAAATTTAAAAATGTGTATAAGAAACAGAGAGAGCTCCCTTCCACTGGCTCACTCCCCAAATGCCCACAACACAGCCCCTGGCTGGGACAGAAGACAGGAAACAGGAGCTCAATCCAGGCCTCCCACGTGGGTGGCAGGGACCCATTACTTGAGCCTCACTGCTGCTCCCCAGAGTGTGCGTTAGCAGGAAGCTGGAGTCCAGGGCTGGAGCTGGGATTGAACCCAGATACTCTGCTATGTGACATGGACATCTCAAGTGCAAGGCCACACGCCTGCCCCAATGCAGCTGCTTTAAGTGCATTATTTAGAAGTATCCAATGATATACGGGCACTGCAGTGCTTCAATACCCAGTTAAAAATACACAAATCAGCTCTAACAGAAAAGTTTAAACTATTTGAGTTTAAATAATTTAAATTTAATAATTTGAATTTACATTTTCATGATCTTTCCCTCACAGAAGTGGACCCCAAGGTAATAGAGCCTCTATGCTTTAAAGCCTTTTGTGGATCACCCACAAAAAAAGTAAAAATATCGACATAAACTGAAACCTTACAAACAAACCTCTCCCTGTGCCCTTACAGCTGTAAGTACTGAGAAGTTCCTTCTTGGTGGTCACTGTTAACGTTAGCCCATTAGTCAGCATCACAGGGGCAGGCATTTGCAACCCCACATCCCACGTCAGCCTGCCTGGGGGATGTCCTGGCTCCAGCTCCTGACCCCAGCTTCCTGCTAACGCAGCCCCTGGGAGGCAGCAGGGATGGCTCAGGTATTTGGACCCCTGCCACCCATGTGGGAGGCCTGGACTGTGTTCCTGGCTCCTGGAACCAAAGCCCAGCTTTGGTTGTTGAGGGCATTTGGGGAGTGAACCAGCAAATGGAAGTGCTTGCTCACTCTCTCTCTCTCTCTCTCTCTATCAAGTAGAAAAAAATTTTTAATTACTTTAAAAATCAATATAACAGGGACTGCCGCTATGGCTTAGCGGGTAAAGCTACTACCTGTAGTGCTGGCGTCTCATATGGGTGCCAGTTCAAGTCCCAGCTACTCCACTTCCAATCCAGCTCTCTGCTATGGCCTGGGAAAGCAGTGGAAGATGGCCCAAGTGCTTGGGCCCCTGCACCTGCATGGGAGACCCAGAAGAAGCTCCTGGCTCCTGGCTTCAGATTGGTGCAGCTCCAGCTGTTGTGGCCATCTGGGGAGTGAACCAGTGGATGGAAGACCTCTCTCTCTCTCTCTCTCTCTCTCTCCCTCTCTCTGCCTGTGCCTCGCTGTAACTCTGCTTTTCAAATAAATTTAAAAAATCTTTAAAAAACTAATATAACAAAGATATGACAGACGATCAAATATGAAAATAATTATTAACCACGAAAGGCAAAGTAGCATTTGAAAGATACTTCCCAATAAACTAGCTGAAGGCATGTTTCATTGTGTGCTAATGAGCTCGTGTGCTGGGGATGAATGAGACAGAGTTAGCAACATTTTTATTTCTGTCCCTCGCACCAGAGATTCTAGGGCTGGCAAGCGCCCGTTTACGGAAAGACGTAGGCAGACACAGCAGCGGCACTCGGTTCTTTAGGCTCTTTCCAAGCTGTGGGCCAGGAGCCGCATTTTGCTTGTCAGTTGACAGCTCAGTTAGTTACGTTCGCCTGCGATTTTGCTCAAGGCAGAGATGTGAAAACCACTTCAATTGCACGGGAACTTATTACTCTGTCATTGGAGTCGCTTTCTCAGTCTGGAGGCAAAGCACCAAAAGCTCCCCCACGTCTTCCCGAGACTCCCACCTGCTAGCCGCTCCCCCGCGCCTTCGTATTTTCATACCCGATATTCTCAGAGAAGGCTGCAAGAGCTGCAGCATCGTTCATTTCTATCCTCGTTTATCAATGCAACTTTAAAGTATATATTAAGTGTGGATTTCCCCCTGGATCATGGTAGGGAAATGCCTATCATGTCATCTAAACAGCAGGGCCAGGCTTCATTGTCCAATAAGACATACTTCCTGCTAGAAAAAAACTGAACCTTTTCTTTTATAAAAGATTTGTTTTTATTTATTTGAAAGGCAGAGCTACATAGAAAGAAGGAGAGAGAAAGAGAGAGATCTTCCATCCTCTGGTTCACTCTCCAACGGCCAGACTGAAGCCAGGAGCCAGGAGCTTCTTCCAGGTCTCCCATGTGGGTGCAGGGGCTCAAGCACTTGGGCCATCTTCTACTGCTTTCCCAGGCGCATCAGCAGGAAGCTGGATTGGAAGTGGAGCAACCAGGACTTGCACAGGTGCCCACATGGGATGCCAGCCAGGTGGCAGCTTAACCCACTATACCGCAACACCAGCCACAACTTTTCAGTCCAAATCATCCTGCTCCCATGTGCCCTCCAGGAGAGCACTTTGTGTCTCTGATTCCTACATCCCAGACAGAGGGAGGCGGGGAGGGCGAAGGCAAGCAGCCATCAGTGCATCCACTTTGCACATGTGCAGGGCAGCATAAGAGGGCCTCCACTCTTTGACACGAAGGCTGGCCTTGGTCCCTTTTGTGCTGCTAATTTTTATAATAAACTGCAATTGATTTTCTCACAGTTCTGGAGGCCGAGAAATCCAAGATCAGAGAGCCAGTGGGTCAAATGCTTCCTGAAGCCTCTTTGGTAAGAGTCTTAAGCCCACCCACGAGGAGGAGCCCCCAGGGCCTGGTCACCCTCCCTGAACACTGTCACACTGGCAGCACCTGAGATCTGAAGAGGCCACGTTAGAGCAGGCCACTTCCATCAGAAGTGGGAGCAACCAGGACTCAAACTGGCGCCCGGACGGGATGCCGGCACTGCAGGTGGCGGGTTTTGCCCCACTTCCAATCCAGCTCTCTGCTGTGGCCTGGGAAAGCAGTAGAAGATGGCCCAAGTCTTGGGGCCCTGCACCCAAGTGAGAGACCCAGAAAAAACTCCTGGCTCCTGGCTTCAGATAGGCCCAGCTCCGGCCATTGCAGCCAACTGGGGAATGAACCAGAGGATGGAAGACCTCTCTCTCTGCCTCTGCCTCTGCCTCTCTGTAACTCTGCCTTTCAAATAAATAAATAAAACTTTTTTAAAAAATGGAAAATGGGCTGGTGTCAGCCAAAAGCACAGTGCACTTTTCTGTCCTCCTCCTGATTTCCCTTTGTCGGCCTTGGGCATCTCCAAACGAGCTGGCCCTCTGGCCGCCTGAGGGTTGCTCTCTCCACTGCCCTGGACCTGCCACAGCTGTGTCCAGCAGACCAGAGGGCTGGTTTCGCCACCACCTGCCTGAGCTGCATTGCAGAACTGCCCGGGGCGACTCAGCTCAGGGAAGTGCTCCGCCCACCTGCTGGGTCTTTGTCTCCCTGGGGAGCAGGTGGACATGGCAAGGGCTTGTCCAGCCCCATGCAGCTTCTGGAAGCCTCTGTCTTTCATCCCAAACACTTTCCATCTTGAATCTTTTCACCCTTTCCCAGATCTAATCCACAACAGATTTAATACCACCTAGCATGAAAATCATATGCTCTTTGTGCCTTATGAAGACTCTCTGAAAAAAAATTTTTTTTGACAGGCAGAGTGGACAGTAAGAGAGAGAGACAGAGAGAAAGGTCTTCCTTTGCCATTGGTTCACCCTCCAATGGCCACCGTGGCCAGCGCACCACGCTGATCCGAAGGCAGGAGCCAGATGCTTCCCCTGGTCTCCCATGGGGTGCAGGGCCCAAGCACTTGGGCCATCCTCCACTGCACTCCTGGGCCGTAGCAGAGAGCTGGCCTGGAAGAGGGGCAACCAGGACAGAATCTGGCGCCCCGACCGGGACTAGAACCCAGTGTGCCGGTGCCGCAAGGCAGAGGATTAGCCTATTGAGCCGCAGCGGCGGCCTCTCTGAAATATTTTTAATAATCTCTCTGTATAGTTCTAAAACTTAAACTAGAGTTAAGCTTACAGGGGAGAAAAAGGGAGAAGTGACGTGCTAACCACAACTCACAGTAGCCGTCTGCTAATAACACAGTCAATTTTTTTTCTTGATTGAAAAGCATGCATTCAAAATCCTTCTCAATGCATGATCACACAACCCTTTGGCTATAAGACTCTGGCATAGCATTACTGAAAACATTAAAGTGAATGGTTGCTACAGTCCAGGATGGTTAAACAACCTACGCAGTGCCACAAGCGGTAAAGTTAGACCCACAACCGTATGTTCAAGAGGAATCCCGAGTTCCAAGTGTGGAAGTGAGGAAGGGAGGGATTTGGGGCAATGATGTTTGCATCCAATAGTAGCCCAAGGTGAAATCATGTTCTGCAATGAAATGTTATGGGGTGGCTGGGTCCAGATGGGATCAGATGGCCGAGTCCAGGTTCTTGGATCTGATGCAAGAAAAACATCCAAGAAGGGGACAGACATAGGTAAAGGCGAGCAGAGGAAGAAGATTCATTGGCATGCAAGGCAAAGTCCGCAGTTAAGAGGGAGTGCAGGCACACTCAGGGGGAAGCTGCCCTCAGTATGCATGGCAGTGAGCCCTGTGTGTGAAATGGAGGCACAGGGCATAGTGTCTGGGACAGTGTTTGATTGGATACTCATAGGAAACAGAGTTTGGGGCCAGGTTTGAGTACTGTCATTTTCTTGTCCTCTTTTGGAAATCTCGGAAGTGTCATGCATCACTACTGTGCGACAGGAGGAGGAGTGTCAGCCATGCCGATTTTATGATAATGATATAATCACCTAATGGTTATATGGGGCTGCAGTTGGCAGTCATGTTGGTTAATTTTCACTGCTTCTTCTTCTTCTTCTTTTTTTTATTGACAGGCAGAGTGGACAGTGAGAGAGAGAGACAGAGAGAAAGGTCTTCCTTTTGCCGTTGGTTCACCCTCCAATGGCCGCCGCAGCTGGCGCGCTGCGGCCGGCGCATCGCGCTGATCCGAAGCCAGGAGCCAGGTGCTTCTCCTGGTCTCCCATGGGGTGCAGGACCCAAGCACTTGGGCCATCCTCCACTGCACTCCCTGGCCACAGCAGAGAGCTGGCCTGGAAGAGGGGCAACTGGGACAGAATCCGGCACCCTGACTGGGACTAGAACCCGGTGTGCCGGCGCCTCAAGGTGGAGGATTAGCCTAGTGAGCCGCGGCGCCGGCTGCTGCTGCTTTTACGTGGCAATGTCACAGACGCTCTGGTGTTCTGCTGCACAGCAGTGAGGGGGGTGTTTGGGTGGTGCATGGGGGGGCTGCAGGGAGGGGCTGGCGGCCTCAGCTTCTTGCTAGCTACCTCCTTACCTACATGAGAAACTTGTGTCTTGCCTACAAGATTCGGTCACAGTCACTGACCAGTGTTGCTTGATCTTTATGAATGTATAGTCTGTGTATTCTTCAAGAAAGCTAGGTCCAGAAGAGCATCCTTGGAGACTAGAACATTCCAAGGAGAAAAAAGGACGGGTGAGGTAAAGCCTTGGAGGTGCCTGGAGGTGGAAATGGTACCGTCAGCTGTCCTGGGGCAGGGAGCTGCTGGGGTCCCAGGAGACACTGACTTCTGGAGGCATCAGTCAGCTTTCAGGACAGAGCCTGGATCCCAGCTGCACATTAGAATCACCTGGGAAGCTTCCAGAGCCCAGTCCTACCCAGGACCAGTCACAGGGGAATCTCCCAGAGGTGGGTGTGGGGCTGGGAGTCTTTCGAGCTCCCGGCTGATTCCAATGTGTGGCCAAGGTCATGAGTCATTGCACCTGTGCCTACCAAATAAGCACTGAAAAAACATTTGCTGAATGAATAGATGGATATGGAAATACCAGCAACGAAACTGAAGAAAGAACCCGATTATGACGGTTTTGACTGAGATGGAGGACCCTGCACTCCCCACACACCACGAACAAGCTCTTGGTTCAGAAACAGGCTGGTGAGGTTAGAGCATCGCTCTCCTCTGCCCACACCCAGGAGGGGAAGGGGAGAAGGCACTCTCTCCGAAGCAGATATGCCGACAGCAGAAGGAAGGAGCAATGGGGCAACCCGAAACCAAGTAGGAAGTACCAACGCTCCAGAGCAGGAGACAGAAGTCCGGGGAGACTGTCTGGGGCCATTGCACACCAGGGCAATCTGACCCGCCCAGCGCCGTTTCCCCGAGGGCGTCCCTGTATTAGAACATCGCAGTAATGGACGCTCGGACTGCCTGAGTCATGCAGCAGAGGTGCAGTTCTGTTCCATCTCCGCTGTTTAAGGAGCCACAGGAGAACGGGCAGAGCTGGAGGCTTGCATAACACCGGCTATAACAGGCTGCCCCGACTAGAACCCGGATCTGTTTTTGGAAACCTTGCTGTGTTTCGTAGCTGATAAAACAGCATCACTTTAACATTGGCAGCAGAAGCTGCCTCCTAAGGGACCAACGTGAAATTTCCCACTGGGGCAGGGTGGCCCTTTCTGTCCCTTTTTCAGGGAAAGCCCCGCTCGGGGGTCCACAGAAGGTAGGTAGAGCTGGTAGTGCGTAGACTTTTCTGGGCTAGCCAAGGTTGGTCCGAACACACATCGCTTAGACCGAGCAGCTACGCTTCCGAGAAAGTGTCTTTATAAGCCACGATTAGCTATTTTTTAAGAAGAGCTCTTACTTTTCTCTGCAGGGAGTCGGATTGCTCTGTGTCTAAGAAATTGCCTGTTCTGGGGGTGGGTATGTTCCAAACTAGCGGGCGATCTAGATTTGGGTTTCCGTGGGAACAGGAGGGCACTGCAGACTTGAACTTGGCCCCACGCTAACGGGAAGACCACACAAAGGAAGTGGATGTCTCGGTGCCCCGGAACACAGGGCTGCGGGGTTGCTACAGCCCGGTGTGGCTTTGTTTGTACCATGCAAGGCCAGGCTGTCATACATTGCAGGAGAAGGGTGGCCATTCCCGCTGAGAGTCCAGGAGCTCCCCTCCAGAACAGGAAGTGAAAGGTGAGCTCTGTGCTAGGGGAGGGAGCAGGCAAAGGAGGCACTTTCACACCAGCTTTTCTGGGCCCCTGGGCAGTAGACAGCAGTGTGGGAGCTGGCACTTACCCTGGGGAGTAGCTCGAGGCCACCACAAATGAGGAACTCTGACATGGGTCCCAGCTGGGAGCTCAGAAGGCAGCCACGATGTGGAGTGATCCACCATTCTTCCGGTTGTTTCTCTTTAAAGAAAAAACCTTTTTTTTTTTTTTTTTTTACTTATTTGAAAAGCAGAAAGCAGAGTAAGGGGTGGGGGGAAATCTTCAATCCACAGCTCTACTCTCCAAATGCCTACAATAGCCAAGGCTGGGCCAGGCTGGAGTCAGGCACCAGGAACTCCACTGAGGGCTCAGGGACCCAATCCCCCGCTCTCTCCCAGGGTGTGCATTAGCAGGACTCTGGATAGGAAGTGGAGCAGCTGGGACTCGAACAGGTAACCCCAACACAGGATGTGGACATCTCCAGCAGCAGCTTAGCTCGCTGGGCCGCAGCACTGCTCCCAGGGTGGTTTCCCTTTTGCACTTTGGCTGCGTTGACGGTCTGGGCCACACTTTTGAGATCTGGGAAAGGCAGGGCTCCCAGAGAAGTGACCAGGAGCCGGGATGGTTAGGCTCAGGGGTCACCAGCAGAGGGCAGAGGTGCACAGCAGAGCGGTGGGCACTCAGCGGCTGTTAGCAGGAAAAGGAGGAGTGGTCACATCATAAACAAGGCAGAGTGGATGCTTGCATGGGGGTGGGAGACGCCTTGCTCCTGAGCTGGCGGGAAGCTACCACAGGGCCCTCGCAGGACCCTCTGGAGGGCTTATGGAAGGGTGCTAATTCTTGACAATTAGCAAGGCAGGATTGGAGCCGGTATAGCCTGGGTATTTGGAGGAAACAGTCTCCAACCGATGGCTGGAGTGCCTTCATTTTCACTCCAGGACCTTGCCCCTCTAAGTGGGGGTGTAGGAACGGGCCCAGGTAGGAGCAGGGTTTATTAAACACAGGTTCACGTGTGGGTGGGCTGCTCCATGTGGAGAAATAGCCGGCAGGAGTGGGCTGGGGGGTTGCTGAGAGAGAGTAAAAATACTGTATAGCTCCCCCCACCATGGTCAGCGGCAGACGAGGGCCCTCCCCCCTCCCCATTCTCAGCCTCTTTCATGAGACATGAGGTGGTGCCTTAACAGGTGTCAGCCACCTGGGATTTCCATGGTGCCTCCACGTGGAATTTAACACCCCATGAGGTCATCATGGCGCCTTCTCCTTCTTTGTCCCGGAGGAGACACAGGGGCATCCTGGGAAGGTGGGCATTTTAGACTGACAGGTAAAGAGGTGGCATCATATTTCAGGGCTTCCAGGAATGCCAGCTCACTTAGGCTTAACTAGTAGCTTGCCTATTCACACCACGTTGTAACTGCAACCTTTGGGCCTTCAACACGTGAGAAACACTTGCAGTCAGATCTTTGTTCAAAACCTTCTCCACCACGCACTGGCTGTGTGGCTGCAGGTGCTCAGCCCAGGCCTCCCAGCTCAGGTTCCTGACCCTCCGTAACCTTTACTCTCCTGACCTCATCAGGTTGTTTCAAGCAACAAAGAAGGTGAAGTTCAAATATATTTGAATATATTGAGTATATTGAATACAAGTGGCAAAATGCGGTGCAGACCCACCCAAAGTGTTATTTTATCTTGGAAACTTTTGCACTGAAAATGATGGGTCACATTTAACATTTTTTGCTTTGGCTAATAATCTGTGTCTCTAACAACCAGCTGGCAGGTGTGGGCAACACAGGTGGCATCAATCCTGGTGATTAGTGCCACCTTCCTTGGGAGAGAGGGCTGGGCCCGGGAGGCAGCCCGTGGGGCTGGGGCGGTAGAATGGGTGCTGTGCTTATCCCTGGCTACCAGGAAAAATAGAAGCCGCCTCTAAAGCAAATAAGTAAAATGCAGAAAAAGCAACTACCATATCCCCAAGATAACCACACAGAGGGTAATGTGTTTTTAAAGTCACAAAATGAAGTTCAAAGAGTAGCAACATTCTGGGAAAAAATTCACAAGCTTGAATCAGACGATTGATAGACAAGTTCTTATTCAACCAGTGGTACTTGGCCAAAGCAGGGCTCTATGGATGTCACTTTGTTAAACTGATGTCTGCCCTGCTTCCCCAGACTGCAAACCTTTATTTTTCTTTAAAGATTGTTTGTTTGTTTGAACGGCAGAATGAAAGAGAGAGACGGGGAGGATCTTCCATCTGCTAGTTCACCCCCAAAATGGTCAAAACAACTAGGGCTAACCCAGGCTGGAGCCAGGTGCCAGGAGCTCCGTCTGGGTGTCCCATGTGGATGGTAGGGACCCAAGCACTGGGACCATCATCTGCTGCTTCCCAGGCACCTTAGCAGGGAGCCCGGCTCGAGCCTGGCACTCTGCTATGGGATGAGGATGTGTCCCAAACAGTGTCCCAAGCCGCTGTGCCACCATGCCTATCCGTAGAGCCACAATCTCAGGGAAAACCCACCTGGGCAGAAGCAGAGACTGACCAAACATGAGCCATGAGATCCTACGTCTGTGCCGTTCACGACAGTAGCCTGTGTGGGCTGTGTGGAGCAACAGAGCGCTCAAAATGCTGAGTGTGTTCACACTCTTCAGATTAAAAAAAAGTAAGAATGTAAAATATCTTGTTCATAAATTTCACACTGATCATATTACATGCTGAGATGATATCTGGAGTGCATTAGCTTAAATAAAATATGAAACTTTTAAAAAGATAGGCTTTAAAATAGGTGAGCAGCTGTTAATTTCTGTACGTGGGAATTCTCACACAGTGGGGTTTGATTAGATGTTCCCTCGCCCCTGTTCTGAATTGCAGGGCTCAGCACCGTTCTCAACAGCCTCCTCCTTAGCCTGGATCCTCTTCCTGCTGGTGCAGCAGGCGCCCCGTGCAGTTAGAAGGTGGAGACTGTTGCCTCCTGGATTTGATTTCAATCTGATCCAATTGAGATTCACATAAAATGCTTTTCTTTCCTTTCTTTTTAATTTGAAAGGCACACAGAGAGAGATACAGACAGAGAGCAGGTGTGTTTGCTCCAATCAGCTGGTGCCTGCCCCAAATGCTCAAAGCAGCAAAGGCTTGGCCAGGCCAAAACCAGGAGCCGAAAACTCCTTCTGGGTCTCCCACAGGTGGGGCAGGAACCCGTGAACTTGAGATGTCATCTGCTACCTCCCTGGGTGAGAATTAGCAGGAAGCTGGACTAGGAAGCAGAGATGAGACTCAACCCCAGCACTCTGGTATGGATCCACGTGTCCCAAGAGGTATCCTAACTGCTAACTCAAATGTCCAGCCCACAATGCTTGTTCTTGGGGCAACGTTTGGCACAGTGGTCAATGCACCTGTACCCTATATTGAAGTGCCCCGGTTTGAGTCCCACTTGTGCTTCTGATTCTAGCTTCCTGCTAATGTGTACCCCAAAAGGCAGCAGGTGATGGCTCAAATACTCAGGTCCTTGTCTCCCACATGGGAAACCCAGATGGAGTTCTAGGCTCCTGGCTGAAGCCTGGCCCAGCCCTGGTTATAGCAGGCATTTGAAGACTGAATCAGCAGACGAAAGATCTGTCTGATGGTCTCTGTCTCCCTTTCAAATAAATACAGATTAATAAACAAACAAAACGCAAAATGCTTGTTCTTTATCTAGCAATTCCTCACATTCAGAGAATGACACGAGACACAAGACAGGGACATTTTTGTCACTGTTGGGTCTTGTACCAATGGGAACTCCTCTTAGTCACTTTGCGTGCCTGGTTGACCCTGGTTAGGCTCCAAATAGCTCCCTGGTGAAGTGCACCTTGCAGTTACGCCTCTACTGTGCTTGCCACGGTGCCTGACACATAGTAAATGCTCAAGAAGTAGTGATTGGGGCCGGTGCTGTGGCGTAGCGGGTAAAGCAGTGCCCACGGTGCCGACATCTCATATGCAGGCTGGTTCAAGTCCCAGCTGCTCCACTTCCAATCCAGCTCTCTGTTATGACCTGGGAAAGCAGTGGAAGATGGCCCCCAAAAAATAGCTGCACCAAACCCAAACTGCATGCAGACAGGCAGACCTCACGTCTACCTAGGTGAGCCCCTGTGCACCAGCCACCATTTTCTCTCCTGCTGGACTGCCCTGCCTCGCCTGCTGCCCCGAGCCACCCCCTTTATTTCCCACGCATGGCCCAAGCTGTGTGATCTCAGCGGCTCCCTTTTGTAGCACTGAAACACACGAAGCAGAGCTCCGGGGCTGCAGGCCTGTGCACCTCGCAGTGCTGGAAAATATTCCGTAATTACTAAGCAGAAAGCATGTGGGCTGTGGGGGCTGGAGGCGAAGGCTTCCGTACAGAATCCGCTTCCATTTAGCGTTTGTCCTGGGTCCTTCCGGAAGACTTCCAGGGATAGGGAAAGCTTTGAATGACTGGCAGGCTGGGTTTTACACAAGAATTTTTAAAAACTGAACAGCAAATATTTTGAACACTTTCTTTGTGTATTTTTGGGCCACTTGGGCATCTTTTTTTTTGTGAAATGTTTGTTCAAGTCTTTGACCATGTGATATTGGTGTTTCGTCCTTTATTATTGATTTGTAGCCATTTTTAATAGATTCTGAATATGTCATTTGTCAGAGAGATGTGTTGTAACTATTTTTTTCCCTCAGTATGTGGTTTGCCTATTCATTTTCTTGATGATATCTTTCCATGAGCTGAAATTTTAAATGGCTAGTACCTTCTGTGTCCTGTCCAACGACTCTTTGCCCACAAGGTTATGAAGGTATTATGTTTCAGACTACAGCTTTGTAGCTGCGGGTAGAACATTCGTGTCTGTAGCTTATTTTGATTTAATATTTGTACAGAGTGAGATACAGCTTGATATTCACTACTTTCCCCACATATATCCAGTTTTTCCAGCAATATTATTTAAATGTGCTTTCTTTTTCCCATTGAGTTGGAGCCGACAACTGGAAACAACCCATTTGTCTATCAGCAGGTAAATGGTTAAACGAAGTGTGACCTATTCGGCCAGCCATCTAAACAGGCAACAACCTGGGGAGGGAGCCTCTGAAGCGAGATGTTGAAGGCAAGAAGCTGAAACACGAAGGAATTCTTGCTGTGGAGTCTACTTACACGAAATTCTGCAACGGCCTCAAGTGATTCCGCAGTGACCGACGGTGGTCGCCTGCCTGGGAGCAGGGATGGGAGATTGCTGGCATGATAAAGATGTTTTGGGTGTTGGCTGTATGCATGCATATACCATTGTCACAATTCACCCATCTGGACATCTAACGGGTGACACGTTTCAATATAGATTAATTACATCTCAACTTATATTAAAGAAAGAAAAAAGGTTATAAAGTGAGCTGTCCTGGATTATGCCCAAGAAGCAGCAACATGCCTTCCTCTCTGCAGATGGTTTGCCCTTGAAGGCTGGGAAAGGGAGGGGGGAGATCACGCAGAGCCCTTGACTCCTCTCCGTTCCCCAGACGGTGGGATAGAATTCTCAAAACATTGGCTAGGAGACTTGCATTCAAAACCAGCTGAATAAATAATGGGACTTTGCTGAGTTGTTTTTTCCCTCTCCGTGTTTGGAAATCTGAACCTGGTGTATCTTTCTCAAACACATTTCATTTAGAAGATAATTTACATTTGCACAAAACCATGGCTACAGCCCATCTGCTCGACGATTATGTAAGAGCCAACACTCATTAGAGTGTGACGTGTGTCGATCGCAGGGAGCACATGAACTTGTGCTTGGGACTTCGGTTGTTCCAGAAAAACGTGCAGCTCTACCTGGTTACCGTGGCCCACGCTTTTTGATACTTTCTTGGGAACATCACAGTTGATCTCCACTTTAGGGAAACTGAATTATTGGGAGGCTTTCCGTTTTTAATCATCTACTACGGTTAAGTAAGATTGTGTTGGTGGTTGTAGAGGGGTGCTGACTAGAGTTATTGTTTGGTTATTTCTATCCACCGGTTTTATCACCAAAGATAATTCTCCACAATGAAACAGCTGGAGCAGTGACATGATTCATATTAATATATGCGTGGAAAGGGGGAGGAAGGGAATTAACATAATTTCTGTGCTTTGGTTTTCCCTCTGAAGTTGAGACTACTGGTGTATTTACAGTCTGCCTTAAGCAGAGCCAGGCAGTTCTGTTGCTGACAGATGGCAGAGACGCCTGCGCCATGTGCTGCGGCTCAATGGGCGAATGTGAACATTGCAGTGTGCGGGTCCAGCTCTTCAAAGAGGCCGGAGCCAGGAGGAGAAAGCAGAGGAAGACAAAGCCTCCTTTTGTCTTCCTCGGTTCTTCAAGCTTCCACTCGGTCCCTTTGTCCTAGTTTTGCCTGCCAGCATTAGGAGCGGAGGGGAGTGGGGAGACACAGGGAGATGCCAGCACCAGGGTTGCCAAGACAGAACCTTGTGAGAGGAGTGAACCAGGGAAGGGAGCTGCTGTAGGGAGCACCTAGGGAGGGGACCAGGAGGCAGGAGCTGCGCCCCAGGGAGAAGGCTGGGAGAACCTGGGGCTGGAGGACAGATCAGAGGAGAGGCCCACGGCCAGACAGACTCTGCTCACTGCAGAGAGCGGCAAGGTACAGGGAACACCCTGCACTCCAAACGGAACCTCCTGGGGAGGCCGAGGGTTGAATGTGATGCACCAGGAGACTTCTAGGTCTCTGGTGCCGAGAGGAAGTCTCAGGTCATTTAGGAAAGGGCAGGACCAACCCCAGGACAGAGAGGCTTGTGGGTGGAAAGGGACTGCCTGGCTGGGACACGGGCCCAGACAGCGACAGCTGTGCAGTCTTCAGCATCTTCATCCCTCTGCAGCCCCTCTTCTGGCCAAATTCTCTCCCCCCACCCCCGACAAGGTCACTTCCACCCCCGGGGAAGCCCTAGGGATGGGATGCGTCCCAGACACTCAAGTGTTGGAAGCTCTCTGTAAGGCAGTGGTGCTGAGAGCTGCGACATCCAAGAGGTGAGTAGGACATGAGCCGTCCTCCCAATGAGTGGACTCAGGTCTACTTTCACAGCAGGGGCTTGTGGTTGGGAGAGTGTGGAAAGGGAGGTCAGGCCTCTCCTGCTCTCACACTGTGTGATGCCTCCCGTCACGTTCAGACACAGCGAGAAAACCCTCCCCGGAGGCAGCCCCTCCACCTTGAACTTCAAGAGTCCAGAGGCCTGAGCCACATAAGCGTCTGTTCACTATAAATAACCCAGTCTTGTGTGTTCTCTTACAGTCACACAAAACAGGCTGAGACAAGAGGTGAACCCCTTGAGCAGAAAGAAAAATGCCTCCTTCTCCCTGCCCATGTTTCTTTCTCATGTATTTGGCAGTGTCTGCTTGTGTGTGTAGGAGGGAGGGTGTGTGTGTGTGTGTGTGTGTGTCCTAAGGAAAGTGAGTTCAAAAAGATGCCAGAAGTGTTACACCGATGCTTGTCCCTTATGTAGAAACATGGAGCAAGAGGGAAGGGGGTTGTGACTCCATGCAATAGTAGGTTCTCAAAATATGCATTTGAGGGAATGAACTCAAAATTGAGAAGCACCTATCAGGGGCCAGCATTGTGGCACAGTAGGTTAAGCTGCTGCCTGTGATGCCAGCATCCCGTATGAGCACCAGTTCATGTACTGACTGTTCCACTTCTGATCCACCTCCCTGTTAATGTGTCTAGGAAGGCAGTGGAAGACGGCCCAAGTAGTTGGGCACCTGCTGTCCTCATGGGAGACTTGGATGAAGCTCCTGGCTGCTGGCTTCAGCCTGGCTGAGCCCTAGCCATTGGGGCAATTTGGGGAGTGGATCAGAGGGTGGAAGCTCTCTCTCTCTGTAACTCTGCCTTTCAAATAAATAAATCTTTTGAAAATAAGAAATGCTTAATAGCATACTTTGTTCTCCTGAACATAGCTGTATGGTGTTTTTTTTGTTGTTTTTTTTTTTTTTTTTTTTACAGGCAGAGTGGACAGTGAGAGAGAGAGACAGAGAGAAAGGTCTTCCTTTGCCGTTGGTTCACCCTCCAATGGCCGCCACGGCCGGCACACCACGCTGATCCGATGGCAAGAGCCAGGTACTTATCCTGGTCTCCCATGGGGTGCAGGTCCCAAGCACTTGGGCCATCTTCCACTGCACTCCCGGGCCATAGCAGAGAGCTGGCCTGGAAGAGGGGCAACCGGGACAGAATCCAGTGCCCTGATTGGGACTAGAACCTGGTGTGCCGGCGCCGCAAGGTGGAGGATTAGCCTAGTGAGCCACGGCGCCGGCCCTGCTGTATGGTTTTAATCTACCTAATCCTCTGTTCTTGGGGTAGGATTCACTGATACTTCCTTCTGAGTTACTGAGTTACACATGTGTTGACTTGACAGAATTTCACATTTAGTTTTTGAAAATTTATTTGTTTATTCACTGAAGACACAGAGAGAGCTCCATCTGCCTACAACAACTGCGCTAGGCCAAGGCCAAAGTCAGGAGCCAGGCCCTCTATCCAAGCCGGGTGCCAGGTCCTCAGTTCTTGAGCCATCACCTGCTGCCTCCTGGTGCACATTAGCAGGAAGCCAGAATGAGCAGAGCTGGGACTCAGAGCCAGGCATTTGATGGTTGGAGGTGGGCATTCCCACTGGTGTCTCAGCTGCTAGGCTAAACACCACCCCTGACATTTCCTTTTATTCTCTAAGGAACTTACCTGAATTGGCAAGGGCAGGGTTGTGAAAACACGGTGGTACTTCCAACAAGTGGAAGAGACAACGGAGGTACCGGCACATTTTGCAAGTGCAAAAAGGAGATTACACCACAGCTTCTGCTCTGAACACTAGAGGCTTCAGAAGTGGTCCCGACATCACAGTGCTGTCTCTCCCTCTCTCCTGAGCCCCGAGAGTTGCTGGCAGTGCCTGGGCCTCTGCATCCCCAAGGCACCTGCGTCGGGGAGTGAACAAACACAACTGAGCATACAGCTGCCCCCTTCTCAAAGTACTTCCGTGTCAGCCACGGCCTCCCGAGACATCTCGCACTTACTGAGTGTCTACTCATTGCCCGTCAGAGGGCAGTGACCTCTACGCATGCTGACCCCGTGTCAATGTCATTCCCATTTTCAGATGCAGAACTGAGAGGCAGCAAGCAAGACACCTGCTGGAGCCCAGAGCTGAAATTTCATATTTGAGTTGACCTATTCCAAGCCTGTTCTTTTCCCACTACATCAATCAGATTTCTCTACCATAAAAGCTTTGTAGCCCTCAGTAGGTTCCAATTAAAATAAAATATTCTGGAACAATATTAAACCCTAAGAGCCAATGTCTTGGTTGTGCCAATTGCAATATAGGTTGGCAGCAAATGGACATTAGTATAAACAACTATTAGTGGATGGCTGAGGGGTGAGGAAACCATAATGAGGAGGAGCTGTAATTAAGATTGTTTTGTCCTAGTCTGCAGAAGTTCAGGGAAAACCACAAAATGTATGTGATGCAGTAAAGGTCATTTGCCTTTCTTCCTTGGTGCTTTTTTTTTTTAATTTATTTGACAGATAAATTAGATAGTTAGGGAGAGAGACAGAGAGAAAGGTCTTCTTTCCGTTGGTTCACCAACCCAAATGGCTGCTACGGCCAGAGTTGTGCCAATCCAAACCCAAGAGCCAGGTGCTTCTTCCTGGTCTCCCATGTGGGTGCAGGGCCCAAGCACTTGGGCCATCCTCCACTGCCTTCCTGGGCCACAGCAGAGAGCTGGACTGGAAGAGGAGCAACCGGGACTAGAACCCGGTGCCCATATGGGATGCTGGCGCCGCAGGCAGAGGATTAACCAAGTGAGCCATGGCGCCGGTCCTTGATGCTTTAGTATCTGACTCATCCTTGTACGTGTGGGACTCCTGAATCTAGTGGTCTAACTGCCACTGGAGGAGAGGGTGGTACTCGCTCTTCCAGCTTGTCTTGCAGCTGGGCCTAGAACCTCCCAAGAGAAACCCTACAAAGACTTGGAAAGATTAACACTCTGGTGGGGCTGACTCGCTGCTTGCCATGCTGGCATCCCATGTCAGAACGCTGCTCAAGTACTTGTGCCCCTGCCACGCACATGGGAGACCTGGATGGAGCTTCTGCCCCCTAGCTTTGGCCGGGCCGAGCCTTGGCCATCGTGACCATTTGGGAAGTGAACCGGCAAATGCAAGATCTCTCTCTTTGTGTCTCTCTGTCTCTCTGCCTTTCAAATAAATAAATAATTATTTTTTTTTCAAATGAAGAAATTTTTTTTTATGATTTGATGTCCATACAGTATCTTTTTAAATAAAGGTGAAATAAATCCTTCTGTGCCTTTTGAGGCATTACCTTAAGCCATGGGCCTATACTGTATATTTTAACAAGAATGTACGAACAGGGACAAGGTGTGATGTTTAGCTCCTTTTCCTCAAGTACGGCCCATTTTTGGTTCTTTGTAGTTATTTTTTTAAGATTTATTTTATTAAAGATTTATTTATTTGAAAAAAAGATTTATTTATTTGAAAGGCTACATTTCAGAGAGAGGGAGAGAAGAGGAGTGGAGAGGGGAGAGAAGTGGAGGGGAGAGGAGAGGAGAGATCTTCCATCCACTGGTTTGCTCCCCAAATGACCGCAAGAGCTGGGGCTGGGCCAGGTCAAGGCCAGGAGCCAGGAACTCCTTCCAGGTCTCCCACATGGGTGGCAAAGGCACGAGCACTCGGGCCATCTGCTGCTGCTTTCCCAGGCACATTAACAGGGCGCTGGGTCAGAAGTGGAGCAGCCGGGACTGGAAGGGGCACTGTGATATGGGAGGCTAGCGTTGCAGCTGGCACTTTAATCCCCTGCATCAACGCCAGCCTCGCATTCTTGGTTGTTAAAAGAACACCCCAGGGTGGTGGCAAGTTTGACTTCTCGGGCCAAAGGTGGCAGTGTGCTCAAGGCAGTGCCGCATGCCATTCCTGTCACACAGTGGCTGTGACTTCGTGGCCTCGGAAAACCACTCCTGCAGCAATTCCAGACACTATTCTTAGCAGTTCAGCTCCTCCAATAATTCTGTGAACCACCCATTTTCACTCTTTTTGTTTTTTAAATAGCAGCTACATGGACATGTACTTCATATACCATAAAATCTCTCCTCTTATGGCATACAATTTCATGGTTTTTAGTATATTCTCAGAGTTGTGCAACCACCAAAACTATCTAATTACACAGATTTTAATCACTGCCTTCCGAAAACCCATGCCTATGGCCAGCTAGTCCTCGCTGCTCCTCCCCCAGTCCCTGGAAACCACCAACTACTTGCTGTGTCTTCCAGACATTTCATGTGGATGCAGTCACACAATATGTGGCCTTTCCTTTGTCGCTTCTCCTACTCCGCGGGATGTTCAGGGTTCATCCACGTTGTAACAGGACATCAGTATTTCCTTCTCTTTTATGGCCAAATGCTGGTCCCATTCTGTGGCTCTAGTACACGTTGTCTATCATTCACCCATTGATTACCATTCACAGTGCCGCGAGGGACTTTTGTGTGCAAGTTTTTGTGCGGATGCTTGTTTTTCAACCCTCTTGCGTAGACATCTACAAGTAGAATTGCAGAATCAGGTGGTAATTCTGTTTAACTTCTGAAGGAACTGTCCGGCTGTTTTCTACAGAGACTTTAAATTCCTACCGGCAGTGCACAAGAACTCCAGTTCCTACGCATCTTCACCAACACTCTTAATTTTAGTTCTTTTCTTTAGCTGTCCCATGAGTGTGCCGTTTGGGGTGTGCCAGACCTTTCCCTGGTAGACTGCTCAGTGTCTTGTCCTGTGCTTGCTCCCTATTTACGCATCTTTGAAGACGCATCTGCTTAAATTCTCCCTTAAATTTTAACTAGTTGTGTTGTAAGAATCCTCTGTATAGTTTGAACACAAATTCCTGATCGGCACGGGATTTGCAAACATTTTTCTGTTCAGAACCTTGATAATGTGCTTTGGAGAACACACAGGTTTAGTTCTGATGAAGTCCAGTTTCTTTGCTTGCTTGGACTTTTGCAGTCATAACTGAGAAACTGTGACCTAATCCAACGTCACAAAGACTTACTCCTACGTTTCCTTCTAAGGGTCTTACGGTTTTATCTTTTCCAGGTAGGTCTATGATCCATTTTGATTCCGTTTCTGTGTTTGGTGTGAGATAGGAGTCAAAATCTGTTCTTTCTGCCTGTGGGTGTCCAGTTGTTCCAGCCTTATTTGTTGAAAAGACCATTTTTTTCCCCTCCATTCAGTTGTCTTTGTAACCTTGTCAAAAATCGATGAACCATAAATAAGGGTTTATTTCTGCAATTCTGTTCTATTGCTGTGTCTACCCTTTCCCCAGCGTCACAGAGCGGGTCTCAGCCATGGGAATCCCTGCCGGGCCCACCAAGCACAGAGCCAGCTTTCCGCGGTTACCAGTTCAAGCCCCTGACAGACGCTAGAGGATTTCCAGATGCATTATGGGAAGGGGATGGGAGACTTTAAGGGAAATGGACACTTTCTGCCCTCTCTTACCATGGGGGGATGGGGAGCAGGACAAGCATTTGCCCTCAACAGTTCATTTGGTGGCCCCGTAAACAGGATCAAAGGATGTTCCAGTTACAACACCAAGGAGGTGATGGGCCTTGCTTACAGCTCGTCTTCGAGTCTGGCCCCAGGTGCTTTTGCAGGCGCCCCCAACTCTTCCTTGCTCCGGCCCTGTCTCCCCACAAATCGCAGCGTCTCCCCTCCTCTGCTAGGGTGGGTAAGGACAAATCCGTCCTGTGTCTCAGGCTGTCCTCGGTCATCCTCAGGCTCCTATTTCCAGAGGTTTTGGTTTCCTAGGTGTCACCACCAGCGTAGTAGCCTAAAGCAACCCAAATTGACTCCCTTACGGTTCTAGAAGTCAGTTTGAAGTCAGGTCCGTGGGACTAACAGCCACACGGCTTCCAGAGGCTCTCGGGGACAAAGCGTTTGCTCGCCTTTCCCTCTCCTAAATGCCACCTGCACTCCCAGGCTCATGCCCTTGCTTTGACTTCAAAGCCCCCAGTGTCTCATCTTACTTCCCAGGCATGTTGCCTTCTGTCTCCTAGCAGCAGGTGGCCCTCTGCCTCCCTCTTATGAACACACTTGGAGACCCTCCTGTGCAGTTCAGGGTGCTCTTTCTCTCCCAAGATCCTTAACTTAATCACATCTACAAAGTCCCTTTTGCTAAACGTGGTGACATCCACATCTTTTGGAGATTAGGACGGGGGCATCGCTGTGGGCCCCTTACACAGCCTGCCATGCCATGCTGCACGGCTGGTTAGGGCTGGCGTCTGTTCTGAATGGGGCCTTCACCAGTGGTTGATAGTTTAGCTGTAAAATACATCCTGACCAGTTGTCAAGCCTTTTGAAGCTGATACTATTGTTAGCTCTCTTTGTTGGGGAGCTGGATTGGATATAGATTTGTAGGCAGCTGAAACACCACTCAGTGTGACAATCATTTGCATGAGCCAAGAAAAAGAAAACCAGGGCCAGGTATTTGGTGCAGGGGTTAAGATGCTACCGGGCTGGCGCCGCGGCTCACTAGGCTAATCCTCCGCCTTGCGGCGCCCGCACACCGGGTTCTAGTCCCGGTCGGGGCGCCGGATTCTGTCCCGGTTGCCCTTCTTCCAGGCCAGCTCTCTGCTGTGGCCAGGGAGTACAGTGGAGGATGGTCCAAGTGCTTGGGCCCTGCACCCCATGGGAGACCAGGAGAAGCACCTGGCTCCTGCCATCGGATCAGCGCGGTGCGCCGGCTGCAGCGCGCCGGCCGCGGCGGCCATTGGAGGGTGAACCAACGGCAAAAGGAAGACCTTTCTCTCTGTCTCTCTCTCTCACTGTCCACTCTGCCTGTCAAAAAATAAAATAAATAAATAAAAAAAAAAAAGATGCTACCTGGGATGCCTGCATCCCATGCCAGAGTGCCTGGGTTTGAGTCCAGGCTCTGCTTCCCATTCCAGCTTCCTGCTAATGTGCACCGTGAGAGGCAACAGGAGATGGCGCTGGTTGCTGGGTGGCTGCCACTCAACTGGAAGACCCAGATGAAATCCCAGGCTCCTGGCTTTAACCTGCGCCAGCCCCAGCTATTGCCAAGTATTTGGAGAGCAAACCAGCAGAGGGAATATCGATCTCTCTTTCTCTCTCTCTCAAATAAAAAGAAAAATAAACAAAGAGATGAATTTTAAAAGAAGGAAAACCACAACAAGACAAGTTCTGAGACAGATTAGTCATACAAATCTGAACTATCAGAGACATTTAAGAGGAACCCCACAGAAAAGTAAGAGCAAAGTGTCTCGGACCAGCTGAGTGGTAATAAGCAACTTAATAGAGAGCTTTCTGGAGTTCAGATCAAGCAGAATCCCAGGTAGAGACAGCCTGGCCCGTCCATCAAGAGGGCTTGTTTCCAGGCGGGAAAGATGAGGCGGAGTCCTGGCCAGCCTGGAAGTGGGATGCCAGATGGGACTGAACAGGAACAACCCAGAGCTGAGCGTGCAGAAATAGAACGCTGCTCCCCCACGCGGTTCTCTGCGCCTACACTGCGAGCCTGTGCCCGGCCTCCCTGCTTGGTGACAAAGCCTCCCAGAGAGTAATCACCAAACACTCCGTCCCACAGACCCCTGGGTAAGATGAAGAATTGGGGCCACACGCCCGAGCAATTAGGACCTCTGGGGCTGGGAGCCTGGAATCTGCATTCTCAGAACAGATCGTTATGAGACGCAGTTCCCAGGCGGGAGCCCCGCAGCTGACCTATTTGACGAGGCTCAGCAACATCGTCTTCCAATAAGATTCTGTACAAATGATTGTGAGCCGCCCATGATCGTACGTGCGATGCACACAACTGTCGCGGGAACAGACTTCACAGTCACGTGATTCCCGAGGGGGCAGATGCTCTCTGCTTCCCTGGCCAGTTGTGATTGATTGGTAGCGCCTGTCTGGTGTTGAGCTAAATCATGAGCCCTTGTCTGCCGCGGACAGGAAGCGGGCAGTGATTAATTAGTAATGTCTGCTTTGGCCGCTGGCTGGGGTGGTGCGGTGAGGGGAGGGGGAAATGAGTGCCTTCTAGAAGACCTTGCTACACTTTTCCATTTTGTGCCGAAGTATAGTGTACGTACAAGATCTGGGTGAAAATATACACGCACACTTTAAAAATAAAACACATCCTTTCAAAAATTTCTCTAGATAGCAGGTTCCAAAACCTTGGGTAACATGTTGCATTGTCTCACAACTTTCTTAATGTCTAATTTAAATAAATCCCATTTGGCACAATTTAAGGCCAGTCTCTTTCATTCTTTCCTCAGAGAAAAACAGAACAGCTGCTCCTGCTCCCGTATTCCATATGCCTCCCTATTTTTAAGAATATAGTTTTCCAGAAAAAAAAATTAATGAGACTCTTATTTATATGAGTTACTTGCTTGGTGAATTGGCATTTTTCCTCCCCTCAGCTGAAAATTCTTGGTTACAGAGACAAAGTAGAACCAAACATGAAGAGGGAAAGGAACTGAAGTTTGGTCCAATCTGTCTTTTCATAGATGGAGTGCGAGGCCCAGGGAGGGGAGGGCATGGCTCGCCCCCACAGCAGAATCAGCCATTTGTGGAGACACTTGTTGGTTTCTTCTTTGTTTTTGCTGTCGTGGCTTTTAACTTTCAACTATGTGTGGATCAGTGGAGTGTCTGCTCTCAGGGAATACCTAGAGCCCTGTGGTGGGTGTGGCCAGGGAGCTCTGTTCAGTGCTCCAGGGTGAAGGTGACACCCAGGTTGGGCACGGTAAATCTTTTTTTTTAATCAGAGGGGAGATTTTTCTTCTGTTGGCGTAGACTCAGCTCATTTCCTCTCCTCAAAGGAGACCAGGTGACAGCACCATTTATTGAGCCCCTACTATGTGCTAGGCAAGGTGCAAAGCCCTTTAGAATGCTTGATGCCATGCAATCCTCATGACACTATTGTGATTTGTTTTCATCACAGGTTCATAGCTGAGGTCCCTATAACAAAAGATGTATGTACATATGCATGTAATATAATATAAATATATATTTTATAAATGATGTCAAATGTTTGTACTATACGTTACATGACACAAGCCTTCAGAAATGAAGACTTAAATGAGCAGGTAGATTTAAGTATTTTATGCTTAGATTTGATGAAGAGGTGAATAGTCTTGGAGAAGTAGGGTGGACACAGGGGTGTGATCCAATGGGATGGACACAATGGATGTCAACCAAGGGGATAGAGACAGGGGGTGTGAACCAATGGAATAGACACAGGGGGTGTGATCCAATGGGATGGCCCAGGGGGTGTGATCCAATGGGATAGACACGGGGGTGTGAACCAATGGGATAGACAGAGGGGGTGTGATCCAATGGGATGGCCCAGGGGGTGTGATCCAACGGGATAGACACGGGGGTGTGAACCAATGGGATAGACACAGGGGGTGTGATCCAATGGGCTGGCCCAGGGGGTGTGATCCAACAGGATGGACACAATGGATGTCAACCAAGGGAATAGACACAGGGGGTGTGATCCAATAGGATGGGCCGGGGGTGTGAACCAATGGGATGGACACAGGGGTGTGAACCAGTGGGGAGCCTCCAGAGGAGGCTTGACCGGCCTGTACAGATGCTTCTCTGTCCTGCGTCTTCAGTGCTGAGGCTGCTCCTCTCCCTTTCCTCTGGCACTGGGGCGGGAGAACCCCTGGAATGAAGGTTTCATGGCCTTTGTACTTCTGTTGATTTCTTAAATTCCAAGGTGCCAGATTTTGGGGTCCTGCATCCCATCACTATCCCATGAAACAGATATCATTTACTGGGAATTCTATTGTACTAGACAAGGGACACATGGCAGGATGCTGTGTGACGTTTCCTGTGATCCTGGAGTCATGGCTAAGGCTGAGAGCTACAGGAGAAAAAAGGCACCAGTGGATGATGTTTGCCACAGCAGTGACCTCAGTGCCCAGGGTTCCCTCCCAGCTGTGCTGCTGACTACAGAGTCCTGCCAATGCCTGGAAGGCAGCAGGTGATGGCTAAAGTAATTGGCTTCCTGGCCCCCGAGTTTTGCCTAGCCCACACCAGCTGTTGTGGGCATTTAGGGAGTGAGCCAGTTGATGGAAAACCTCTGTCTCTTTCTCTCTCAAATAAAGAAAAAATAATAAAAGCAGCATCATTGAGGGGGGGTTAGGATCCCCAAAGGTGTCTTCCTCCCCAGCACCTGTGCCCGTGTTCACTTTATGTGGACACAGGACTTTGCCGACGTGATTGGTGACAAGGGACACATTTTTAAAAATCAGTTTCTAGCTCATTCCGGTCTGAGGACACTGTCCCTTGGTCCCTGCCTGCATGCCTTCACTTTGTTCAGCATTATTCTACCTTCCCCTCCCTGCTCCCTGGGATGCCTCTGATCTGAGGACCAGGGGGCCGGCATTGTGGCTCACTTGGTTAATCCTCCACCTGTGGTGCCAGCATCCCATATGGGCGCCAGGTTCTAGTCCCTGTTGCTCTTCTTCCAGTCCAGCTCTCTGCTGTGGCCCGAGAGGGCAGTGGAGGATGGCCCAAGTCCTTGGGCCCTGCACCCGCATGGGAGACCAGGAGGAGGCACCTGGCTCCTGGCTTTGGATCAGCACAGCGCCAGCCATAGCGGCCATTTGGGGAGTGAACCAGTGGATGGAAGATTCTCTCTCTCTGCCTCTGCCTCTCTGTAACTCTGCCTTTCAAATAAATAAATGAATCTTTAAAAAATGATGCTAATATGGATATCCAAACATTTCTATTAACAAAAAAATGTGCACTAGATAATCCGGTTTTCCCCTGTTAGTGATGTTTTGTAGAGCCATCCAAGTTCACATGTGTTTTCCAAAATATTTGTAAAGCAGAATAAACAAATTCTCCATTCCCCAGTGGAAGTCTCATAAATGTAGCTTCATTTCAGTTTTTTTCAAACCATCTTCATCAAAACTAAGACTGTACACAGTTTATAAATTAAACAATAATGTTGTTAGTATTTTCCCACGTTTCTTATTAAACATTCTTAAAGAGCTTTTGGACAGCAACTTCTTATCCAACATGTGGACAGTAACTCAACCATTCCCTTGTTCATAAATGTGTAACTGTGTTTCTGTGTGTTTCTGGTTCGGTGTGACACCGCCAACAAGGAGACCGGCACTCCCCCTGCAGTCCCAGGCAGTTCCCTACCTTAGCTCTTTCAGCTTTGGTGGTCAACTTTAAAAAAGACTGGACAATTTTGTAAGTAAATTTTCAAAGGCATGGCGAACAGGAGTTTTAGGGAGTGGCCCAAATTGTTGGAGCTGAGGGCGTGCAGTGGGCCAGGCATTTGGCATCGTGGTGAAAATGTCTTCATCCCATATCGGGAAGCCTGGGTTCCAGTTCCAGCTCTGCTCCCAGCTCCAGCTTCCTGCTGATGTACATCATGAGAGGCAGCAGTGATGGCTCAGGGACTTGGGTTCCTGCCACCCACACCCGAGGCCTGGATTGAATTCCTAGGTCTTGGCATTGGCCCAACCCAACCCACTGCTGGCTGTTGTGGGCATTTGGAGAGTGAATCAGCATATTAGGAGGTCAGTCTGTCTCTCATTCTATGCCTCAAATAAATTTTTTTGAAAATATTTATTTATTTGAAAGGCAGAGTTACAGAGAGGCAGAAGCACACACACACACACACAGAGAGGTCTTCAGTCTATTGGTTCACTCCTCAGATGGCCACAACGGCTGGAGCTGGGCAGATCCAAAGCCAGGAGACAGGAACTTCTTCCGGGTCTTCCACAGGGGTTCAGGGCAACAAGGACTTGGGCCATCTTCCACTGCTTTCCCAGGCCATAGCAGAGAGCTGGATCAGAAGTGGAGCAGCCAGGACTCAAACTGGTGCCCACAGGGGATCCCGGTGCTGCAGGTGAAGGCCCTACCTACTACACCACAGTGCCAGCCCCTCAAATTTTTAAAAGTATGTAGCTTCACAAAGAGGGTTATTTTTAAAGAAAACCACAAATGTTTGGATGTGAATTTTTTTTTACAGGCAGAGTTAGAGAGAGAGAGAGAGAGAGAGAAAGGTCTTCCTTTTCCATTGGTTCACCCCCAAATGGCTGCTACGGCTGGCGTGCTATGCCGATCCGAAGCCAGGAGCCAGGAGCCAGGAGCCAGGAGCCAGGAGCCAGGAGCTTCCTCCTGGTCTCCCATGCAGGTGCAGGGCCCAAGCACTTGGGCCATTCTCCACTGCCCTCCCGGGCCACAGCAGAGAGCTGGACTGGAAGAGGAGCAACCAGGACAGAACCGGTGCCCCAGCTGGGACTAGAACCCAGGGTGCTGGTGCCACAGGCGGAGGATTAGCCTAGTGAGCCACAGCTCCGGCCTTTTTTTTTTTTTTTTAATTTGAAAGTCAAACTTACAGAGGGAGAGAGAGAGATCTTCCATCTGATGGTTCACTGCCCAGATGGCTGCAATAGCCAGAGCTGGGGCAGGCCACAGCCAGGAGCCAGGAGCTTCTTCCAGGTTTCCTATGGGGGTGCAGAGGCCCAAGCACTTGGGCCAACTTCCACTGCTTTTCCCAGGCCATTAGCAGGGAGCTGCATTGAAAGTGCAGTAGCCAGGACATGAACCAGTGTCCATATGGGTTGCCGGCACTGCAGGTGGCAGCTTAACCCACTATACCACAGTGCCAGCCCCACAGCCCACATTTTAAGATTTGTTCTTAAAAAAAAGAAAAATCAAAGCTCTTAGACCTTGAGACCTGTGTCCACAACCTTTGCTCAGAACCCTAGCCTGGTGTTCTATGCTTCTATGAACTTAGCTCCCTATTAGACTGCCTGACCGTCAAGGCTTTGGCCGTGAACTCCCGTTCTTCCAGCAGTGGATGGGCTCTTTGGATCTGACCTCCTTTGACTAAGTGTCCTCGCACCTCCAAGCCTGGTCCACGGCCTGACCTCCCTGGTCAGCACTGACCTAGTTTTGTCCAACCCTAGCTCGGCAGTATTCACCAAAGAATCCTCCATGGGCCAGTGCTTATGAGTTTATTACCAAGCAAATATAGATATTTTATGAGTCCTCTATCAGCAAGTGTTCTCCAGGAACTGGCTCTATGGTAGGTCCTATCTGGAAGAGCAAACGTGCAAAAGAGAGAGTGCTCAGTAGTAGTCGGAAAGAAGGGTAATGGAGGGGACTTTCCCAGTGGCAGTGACAACACATTAGAAAGCAAAGTCACATAAAAACAGGGTTATTGCAGTAATAAACAGGACAAGAGAGTAGGGCTTGCAGAGGAGAATTAGAATCGAGGAGGAAAGACATGTGATTCAATAAACAATCAGTGGACCACTGGCTAGCCATTGGAGGGGGAAAACTCATCAGACGCCACATAGGAGGGGCATGTGTTTGACATAAAGAGGCCAACAAATACAGCCAGAGCTTGAGGCTTCCTGAACAGCAGGTGTCAGAAGATAATGACCCTCATGGCCCCGGAGAGCAGGGTTCAAGGCTGCATGCTCCCAGCGGAGGCTCCCTGGTCGGGGTCACTGTCTCAGAGAGGGAAGCAGGCACCCTCCTGTTCCTGGGGAGTCTTTGTGCCCCTGGACTCTCCCATGTTCTAGAGACTCTGGCCGTGTGTTTCATGTCATCAGGTCTAAGCAGCTTGCTCAGAAACAGCCCTGGGACTTACCTGAGTGTTTATTGAAGCTCAGTTTCCCAGGCTCCCAAATTCATGAGACTGATCAGGCAGGTCCAGGCTATGGGCCTGCCCAAGTACTCTACCTGTGCATCCCTGCTCACTCCTTATATATGAACATCTTCCAGCCGGGCTCAAGGTTTAAATAGAAAGACTGTGGACAACAAAAGTGCTAAAGTAAAATAGCGCTGGAAAGAGCACTAATGACACATTTGGAAAATGGGGGAGGGTATGCAGATACTCCAAAGAGGGAAAAACATACTGGCAGTACATGCAGGAGAAGATGCAAGTGTTTGGCTTAGCAGGTACGGCCAGCATTTGCTACTGGTAGACTGAGTTCTGGATTCAACTCCAACCCCCAGACTGCCGTAATGCCTCCTCAGGATTGGCATTTGTCTTGAACCTGACTGTAAGCAGAAGGCTGCTGAAACCCGAGAGTCTGAACACATTCCCACCGGCAGAGCTGGCATCCAGGAAAGACACAGAACAGAGACACCTGGTTCTCTGATCTCTCTTTGTTTTCTTCCTAAAGCCCAGTAATCCACGTGTGTCTCACATCATGGTGCCTGTGCTCTTCCAGTCCCAGCTCTGGCCTCTGACTCCAGCTTCCTGCTGAAGCAGGCACTGGGAGGCTGCAGGGACAACTCAAGTAATGGCTCCCTGACTCCCACATGGGAGACCTGGGTCGGGGTCCATGCTCCTAGCTTTGGCATGGCCCAGTCCTGGCCATTGAAGGCATTTGGGGAGTGAAGCAGTGGATGAAGCTCACTGTCTGTCTCTCTTTCTTTGTCTCTGCCTCTTAAATTTAAAAAAATTAAGTATTTTAAAAGATATGATAGTTCTCAGATAAGTAAATAAATACATTTGCAAACAATGAATCATCATGTTTTAATTACCAAGTTGGCAATGGCTGACAGCAGCAGAGATTGATGTGATGCATCCAGAAGCCAAGGCACACCAAGGATTGCTGGGAGCTGCCAGAAGCTGAAAGAGGCAAGAAATTGTCCTTCCCTGGAGCCTCAGAGGGAGCTTGATGCGTGCAAAAGCCAGAGCTCGGTCAGGCTGAAGCCAGGAGCCAGGAACTCCACCAGCTCTTCCACATGGGTGGCAGGGCCCGAAGCACTTGAACCATCATCTGCCGCTGCCTAGGGTGTGCGTTAGCAGGAGACTGGATTGGAAGCAGAGGGGGGACTCGGCCCCAGGCACTCCGATATGGGATGTGGGCATCCCAAGAGGCTCCTTAATCTGCCGCACCACAACACACACCCACCCAATTTCATCTCAAACCATCCAGGTTGTGACACTCATTACAACAGACCAAGACAGCAAACATATAAATCACAATAATACTATGTCGCAGCACTGGGAATAATAATATGAAGGTTTTTCAATGAGAAGGTGCCTTATCTTTTAGTTCCATTTTCCATGAAGTTTTTGAAGTATCCTTGTAATGTTAATAACCATAGTTCTTGTAAAAGGAGATACAAATGAGTAAGTAACATAATTTGAGAGACAAATAGTGGTGAAAGAAGCTGAATTCTAAGTTATTAAATTTAAAGAAAAGTAGGAATTTGTGTCACCCAAGGGTGTTTTTGTTCTTGTTTTTGTTTTTTCACTGTCAGGTCAGCAATTAGTGCGAAAGCTCGGGTCTCAGGGCCTGGAGTCAGCTCCCAGGTCCATCACTTCCCATCTGTGTGACTGTGGGGACATCACTTAACTTCCCTACTGGAGTTCATTTTTCTCATCTTTTAACCTAGAGTTATAGCAGTTCCTACCCAGAAGGTTGTGGTGAGAATTAAATAAAGCCCAGGTTGTTGAGCATCGCGTAGGGGTTGCCCGTTGCCAGTGCTCGTATGGAATGGCTGCTATTACTGCTGTGAAGTCATGCACACAACCATTTTTCTTCAAGGAACTTATTTCAGTTGACAGAAAAAAAAATGTTGTCTAGGCCTGCAAGTCTCCTGGCAGACATACTCTTTGCAGAATTTAAGAGATGCCAAGGGCCTTTTCCTATAGCACTAAAGACAGGTCTAAGGTATCCAAGCTACTCATCAGCAATATTTGTAGACAGCCAGTCAATGCATACAGACAGTCCTCAAGAAACAGGTGCCCTTTGGTTTTTGGCCAAGAACATTCACATCAGCTTGCTCCCAGGTATCACCCAGTTACATGAGTCAGCAGAAACAGAGGGTGAGTGGTTTGGGGCCACAGCTGACTTCTGAACCATCCTCAAAGCACACTCCAAGGAGGTGTGACCCAGTTGGCCAAGTCAACTCCCACCACCTCCCAGGAGAATGTATGCTTTTACTTCAGGGAGCAGCAGGAATATGTCTGCCCCCAACGTTCTGCCTTCTTCAGCCCCTCCCCATGGTGCTTCTCCTCTCCACATTCCAAATCCTGTGTGGGAGAGAGCCACATGCTACTGTTTAGCTTTGAACTTGCCTATCTTCTTTCTCCACTGGGATTTATTTTTCTAATGCCCATTTGGATGCTTGATTTCCTAAAATCCTTTACAATACTTCTCCTGTTGAGTCATCTCTTCACTGAATTAGACACTTTCACCTCCTCTGCTCTATCCACGAGGCTGGCTCGCATTTACTGCTGCTGGGTTCGACTCCCACTCCACAGGCTCCTGTAACGCTTTCTCAGGATTGGTGTGTCTTGAACCTGGCTATAATCAGAAGGCTGCTGGAACCTTAGAGTCCGAACACATTCCCACCTGCAGAGCTGGCTTCCAGGAAAGACACAGAACAGAGACATCTGGTTCTCTGATTCCTCTTCATTTTCTTCTTTAAATCCAATAATCCACATGACAGGCCCCTTGGTACCAACAAGATTCAGTACACATTAGCATTCGCCTTGCTTGCAACATTTTTCTGTCTCCCAGAAATGTTTTTGTGTTTTTGCTCCACTGGGTGGCTGAAGCCTGGGGAAACGGAATCACCAGGTTGCCCTTGCTTTCCCGTCTTCTTGCTGTTTCTGGTGGTTTAGATGGCGCTGTTGCAATGGGAGGAAGTAGAACCTGGAGGCCAATTATCTGAGATGTGGCTTGCGTGGGTCTAGGTTAAAGCCTCAAAATAGCCTTTATTTAAGGAACCATTGGGGGCTGCTGTAGAAAGGGACTTTTTTTTTTTTTTTTTTTTTTTTTTTTTTGACAGGCAGAGTTAGTGAGAGAGAGAGACAGAGAGAAAGGTCTTCCTTTTTCCGTTGGTTCACCCCACAAGTGGCCGCTATGGCCAGAGTGTTGCGGCCAGCGCGCTGTGCCTATCTGAAGCCAGGAGCCAGGTACTTCCTCCTGGTCTCCCATGCAGGTACAGGGCCCAAGGACCTGGGCCATCCTCCAATGCAGTCCCAGGCCACAGCAGAGAGCTGGACTGGGAGAGGAGCAACTGGGACAGAATCCAGCGCCCTGACCGGGACTAGAACCCAGAGTACCAGCTTCGCAGGCGGAGGATTAGCCTAGTGAGCCGCGGCGCTGGCCGAAAAGGACTTTTTGACAGATGCATCGAGCCCCAGAATATTACCTATTTTGCTTAAGGGGCAAAGACTGAATTTATAACCCTAAATTCTCCTCTGAAGGGAATGTCAAGTCCCACCCAAGCCCACAGGATGTTTCCAGTGTTCAATCTTGGCTCCCCACTGGTCTAAGGGCCTGGGAGGATACAGGTAAACAGCAAAGCCCCCCTACCCCGACCCCCTTCGGAGGAGCTGACAATCAGTTAAAATGCAGACGCTTTTTAAAAGAGAAATAATAGGAGACAGATTATGATCAAGTTTGAAATCTGAGCACCGAAGGTGGGAAGAGAAGAGAAGAGTGAAGAGAGGTGAAATCGGGATGGGAGACAGTGATGGCAGAGCGGAAAACAGCACAGTGAGCAAGGAGACAGTCGGCCTGGCTTCATTCCCCTGCGTTCCTTTGAATAATTCACAGAGCTCTCGGCCTAGTGTCATTTTTGTTTTCAGACCACATATAAATATTGATTGTAATGCATAAAATATAATTAAAAATTAAGATGCTGTTACTCATAAGACACAAAAGTTCGGTTCCTAATATCACTGGGTGACTTGTCACTACCTGGGACAGAGACTTCTGCCTGACGGCGTGTCTTTCAGTAACACCTGAGCAGGTACTGAACCATAAGGCAGAATCCCCGAGAGAACAAATTTCTCCCCACGGTGCATCTGTTGCTTTCACATTTTAAGAGGCTGTTTTAGAACAGTCTTGTGGGAATCCAAATATGAATTTATATTGTCATTTTTAAAAAAGGATGTATTTTTTGAAAGGCAGAGTCACAAAGAAAGAAATAGAGAGACAAAGAGAAAAAGCTTCCCTCCACGGGTTCATTCCCCAAATGGCCACAGGGTCAGGGCTAGGCCAGGCTGGAGCCAGGATCCTGGAACGCTGTCTGGGTCTCCCAGTTGGGTGGCCCAGGCCCACGCACATGGTGCGTTCCCAGGTGCATAAGCAGAGAAGTGGATGGGAAGTGGAGCAGCTGGGACTCCACTGAGCGCCAGCGCTGCTTAACCAGCTGAGCCACAACACAGGCCCCGCCCTGTAATTTTACCCAGTCCCCATTGCAGCTTCTTTTATGTGACTGAAGCTTTGTTTACGTCCTCAACCTCATTGCAAAGCACATTTCAATAAACTCACTCATATGTAGTACTTCTTCTTTATGAAATTAAAGGAGCATTCCTTTGAGGAAATGCTTTCAACATGTGGTAAGCTAGGGACCTATAGATGGTCACTTTTAAATTAGCATTTGAAATTTTTCTGCTACTAAAAATAATACATGATAATTCTAGAAAGGTTGACAAGACATAACATTTTCAAAAAGGAAAACAAAGTCATCTATGGTGAAAATAGACAACCAAGGCTAGTTCTTCAGTATATTTCCTTTTATTTTTTTTCCTACTTACATGAAGATTTTTCATAAAATTGGGGGACCATGTTGCATGTACAATCTTGTTTTCTACTTTTTCACTCTTTATCATGATCATTACTTATATTACTAAATAACTATTATCTAGAAGCATGAACTTCAGTGACTGCAAAAATTTTCTGGTATGGACTTAAAATTAATAAATTTAAATACAATTGTATTACATATTGAAGAACAGAAATCTTAAATGTTCCGAAGTTCGAAACTTTCTGAGTGGTTACATGATACTACAAGTGAAAATTCCACACCATAAAACTATTGCACATACAGACTTTAAGATAGAGTGTAAAATTACCTTTGGGCTATGTGTCTAAAGGATATATGAGGGGCCTGCGCTGTGGCGCAGCGGCGTTAACGTCCTGGCCTGAAGTGCCGGCATCCCATATGGGTGCTGGTTCAAGACCCAGCTGATCCATTTCCGATCCAGCTCTCTGCTATGGCCTGGGAAAGCAGTAGAAGATGGCCCAAGTCCTTGGGCCCCTGCACCCGAGTGGGAGGACCTGGAAGAAGCTCCTGGCTTCAGATCAGCACAGCTCCATCCATTGTGGCCAATTGGGGAGTGAATCATCGGATGGAAGACCTCTCACGCTGCCTCTCCTCTCTCTCTGTGTAACTCTGACTTTCAAGTAAATAAACAAATCTTTTTTTTAAAAAAAGTAAATTATATATGAAGTAGAAATGAATTTCATGCTTAGACTTTGGCCTCATTCCAGGATAGCTCATTATGTATAAGGAAATATTCTAAAATCTGAAAAAAATCCAAACTCTGAGATACATCTGATCACAAGCATTTTGAATAAGGGTCTTTCAACCTGTACTGGGAATTTAGGTGTCCCTGATTATTTTTTTTAAAGATTTATTTATTTATTTATTTATTTATTTGAAAGGCAGAGCTACAGAGAGGCAGAGACAAAGCGAGAGTGAGAGAGAGGTCTTCCTTCCTCTAGTTCACTCCCCAAATGGCCATAATAGCTGGAGCTGGGCTGCTCCGAAGCCAGGAGCAAGGAGCTTCTTCCAGATCTCCCATTAGGGCACAGGGGCCCAAGGCCTTGGGCCATCTTCTACTGCTTTCCCAAACCATAATAGAGAAGTGGATCAGAAGTGGAGTAGCTGGCGCCCACATGAGATGCAGGTGGCAGCATTACCCACTATGCTACAGCGCTGGCCCTGTCCCTGATTATTTTCTGCAAGAGATAAGCCATGTCCTTGACATAAACATCTTGGCAGGATTGGCAGGTTCTCTTACCATGTCTACAACGTATGTCCCTAGAAGTGAGAGTGCCAGGTCAAACACCCTAGCCATTTTAGACTCTCTACCAGCATGACCAAATTGAATTCTAGAAAGGAGATTCCAATTGACTTTCCCACCAGCAGTTTATAAGATGCCTATGGCACTGCACCCTTGCCACCAACAAATACGATTTTTAAAGAGCTTTTCAAGCCCGAGCCTTGAAATGAATCCAAGAATCAGAGCTTCAGCAATCCAATGCCAAGCTCAGCAGGTTCAAATGAGGTTGTGAAGGAGAGCAGAGGGAGGAAACAGGCTGGGGACACACAAGGGGAGTTTGGGAGAATTCCTGCAGTTGTTAAAACAGCCCTGGGTGTCCGCAGAGCCCTTTCAGAGGCCAGCAGGTGGGTCGCATGCGTGCACTCTGCAGCACCAGCTTCAAGGTTGCCAATGGAGAGAGCCTCATTTCTTCTGAAGCCTCTGCCTAGCGTTTCTTGCTCTGTTCTCTCTTTAGTTCCTCCCAGCATAAGCTACTGTCAACCTGGGAGCAACCCAGGGCCCACAGTCACTTCTGTTTCAGTCCAGTCAAGGAAGAACAAGGTCAGTATGAACAACTTTTAACCCACTGGAAGTGAAGCTGAAACTAATTCTCACTTCCTTGCCCAGGAGCCGGATGAGCCCTAAAATCAAGCAGCCCTCTGTATCGTAGCTTGAATCACTTTCACTTCCAACTGGACTTGGGACCATAGTGTGCTGCTGCAGCTGGCTTTTCAACTCCAAGTTCAGGGATGGTAGCTTGAACTTGGCCAGAGTATACATACT